>NC_072494.1:30931510-31238020 GCF_027574615.1 Eptesicus fuscus | reverse complement strand
TATTTGGTGTTCCCACGTGGTGGCTGTTCCAGCTCCCCCCAGCAGGAAGGATATGACCACAGCCTCACAGCCAGAACTCTTCACGTGTGCACACGGGGCTACAGGACAGAGCGGAGCTCAGCATCTACGTGTTCAGATAGAAAACGCAGTTATCGCCGAAACCGGTTTGGCTCAGTGGATGGAGCGTCGGCCTGCGGACTGAAAGGTCCCAGGTTCGATTCCGGTCAAGGGCATGTACCTCGGTTGCGGGCACATCCCCAGTAGGGGGTGTGCAGGAGGCAGCTGGTCGATGTTTCTCTCTCATCGATGTTTCTAGCTCTCTATCCCTCTCCCTACCTCTCTGTAAAAAATCAATAAAATATATTTTTTAAAAAAACAAAACAAAACAAAAACACACGCAGTTATGTGTGAGGAGGGAGACTGGATGTGGCGGGTGGGCGACCAGCAGCCGGCCACAGCGGCCTGGGTTATGTCCTGAGCCTCCCTTTCAGAGGAGATGGAAGACAGAGCAGTTGCCCCGAACCCACCTTATGAACAGCTGCGGGATGACCTGGGGAGGGGAGAACGAGGAGGTGACAGCTTGTGGCCGAGAAGAGGTCGGAGATGATTGTGCTTGTCTTTTGTTCAGGCTTTTGAAGCCATTTTTTAATTCGTGGAGCTACTTATACTCCCTTCTGGCTACATCGCACGCCCTGTGCTAGGTGCTGGGGACTCAGAGACCAGGGTCCCTGCTCCCCAGAGGTCCACTCCCCGGGGACAGACAGGTGTGTCAGGCAATGAGGACGGAACTGTGTGGTGTACACAGTGACGGGAGGGAGATGGGGCTGCAGGAGCTCAGAGGGAAAGACCTGCCTGCCCACGTGGGCGTGTGTGTGTGTGTGTGTGTGTGTGTGTGTGTGTGCGTGTGTGTGTGTAAGGCAGGGGTCGGCAAACTGCGGCTCGCGAGCTACATGCGGCTCTTTGGCCCCTTGAGTTTTTAGCAAAGGCCAGCTTAGGAGTACCCTAATTAAGTTAATAACAATGTACTTACCTATATAGTTTAAGTTTAAAAAATTTGGCTCTCAAAGGAAATTTCAGTCGTTGTACTGTTGATATCTGGCTTTGTTGACTAATGAGTTTGCCGACCACTGGTCTAAGGTAACTGGCCGCAGGAGGCTTCACTGGGGTTATATCGGTGTCACCTTGCACAGCGATGGGTCCCTGGCAGAGAACGACTGAGCTGACTGGTGTTAACATGCCGTTCTTGAGTGTCACGTCCATGGCTTAATGTTTTTATTTCTGTTTCTCTGTCCAGAAACTCTCAGCGTGGGCATCAGGACCTGTGACACAAGAAGCAATGCTGCCCCGATGGGAGCTGTCTCTTTACCTGCTTGCTTCACTGGGCTTCCACTTCTATTCTTTCTATGAGGTTTACAAAACCTCCCGAGGTAAGGCCCGGCTTTCCTGAACTTGTATCCGGAAAGGAAGGTGGCAGGGAGCGCTCGGAGGTGGGAGATCCGGGAAGATGACCTCGTGCTCCTGGGATGTCGTGGGCCCCCCACCCCCTTTGCTTTCCTCTCTTGGACAGTTTGAATCAATGAGTCAGTGGAGTGTCCCACCCTAATCTTGGATGGCTTAGCTGATCCTGTGGCTAGTCTTTTATAATAGGAGGGTTTCATTCAATGGCTCTTGAAGGCAGGAGGTGGTGGTGGGGATTTGCATTCATAATTTGCAGTAACTTCTGACATTTCACTGTCACCATCCCTCCTTGCAGACACCTGGAGGCAGCCCATGGTGTTGGAGGCCCAGGCTCCTTCCCTCTTCTCGCTCCGCTGCCTTTAGTGCTCTTGTGTGTATTTTGGAGAGGAATCATCATCAAGTCCACATTCCCGCCCACTGGATGGGGATTGAGGACCCTCCTTTCCTTTAAGGGCACCTTGTCACTTCTCACACCCAGCTGGCCAGAACTGAGTTCTGTGGCCACAACCGGGAGGCGGGGAAATACCAGCATGTGCTGCTTAAAACTCCCCATACTGTGCAAGAAAGAATTTTGGAGGCACCATGAGTGGTCTCGTCCGTAGTCGGCGACAGTTTCCTAGAGGCGATGGGAAGCCGTGCCTTAAGGAAGACCAGGAGTCAGCCGTAGGAGAGGGGCAGAGGGTCTGTGGACAGAGGGGAGTTTGCAGGCAAGTGGACGAGGGTGTGAGAAAACACAGCATGATTTGGGAACTGCAAACCACTCACTAGGACTGGAGTGTAGAGTGCAAAGGGAGAGGGGCAAAGGTTGAGCTTAGATCCCAAAGGAGGGATAGAGTGTGAAGGATCTTATACATTCGGTGGAGGGGTCGGAGCTCAGCTCGCTCTTAAGGCAGGTGAATCTGTAGCTGTGGTCATTTAAAATGGCAAAGGTAGGGTTTGGGAAGCACAGCTGGGAGTCCGCGGCCCTCAGCCTCCCCCTCCTTATGCATCACCAGGATTGACTTTTCTCCCATTCTGCATATGTCCCTCTCAAGGCCGTGGGCTTGGGTGCAGAGACTGGGGCAGGGGCCGGGGGTGCAGTTCAGGGTCCTGTCCTTGAGTAGATGACCTTGGCCTGGGAACCAGGTGAGCTGGCTGACCGGGTTGGGCCACCTGGGGCCCTTCAGTTTGCTGTCCTCTGTGAAGGGACCCGGTGCACAGCCCCTGCAGGAGTCCAGCACGGGACAGACTGCCTTGACGGCCAGCCGAGCTCTGGTGACCAGTGTGATGGTACTTCATGTTACACTTGTTAACGTAAAAAAACATTGAAACCTGTAAAGAATTTTTGTGAGTTTATTTGAGCCAAACTGTCGACATATGCCAGGAAGCAGAACCTCAACGAATTGAGATAATGCTCCTGAGAATGGCGGGTTACATTTGTATTTATACATTGCAATCAAAGGAGGGACATAGGTGGGTTACATGAAATTCATTGGTGATAGATTAAGGAGGTGGGATAAAGCAAAGCGGTGGTGGTGGGGGGAACCCCTGGGATTGGATAAAAAGTAAAATGATGGACACATAGTTAGGTGGGTGCAGGAACAACTAACATGATAATGAAGGAATTTGTGGTATCTGTCCTGGCGCCCACCACATTTGGTTGTGCCCCAGGGGCTCCAGAAATAGGGAAGTTACAAGTTACCCAGACGTTTCAAGGGTATGTTATGGTAGATGCAAAAAGACAGATAGGCTCAGTTAAGGTAAAGGTTGACCTCGTCAGTGAAGATACCGGCCTAGGATGTAACTGCCCACCATCACTGCTTTTAGTTAAAGTTTAATTTCAGACCAACCTTTGTGGCTACTTTAGGTCTCTGAGTTTGCAAGACCGCCATGCAGGCCTTCCCTGAGCTTGTCAGGTCAGCATGTGGCCCCTTTCGTCCACACACTTGACCCTGTTTCCCTTGTTGGCGGTGGCCAGGGTCACTTTCCTCCTGGGATTCCAAGTCTGGCAGCCCACCCCTTCCTCTCGGGCTTGCATTGGCGGCTTTCCTCTCTTGTCCACTGGTCCTCAAGGGAGTGTCTGCCTTCAGGGACTCTGCTTTCTAATGCTTTCAATAAAGCTCCCACAATGACCTGGGCCAGGGCCTGGCTGTAGGGCATTTAAAGGCAACCATAGTGTTAGACTCCACCGCTCCTCACTCCCTGCTCCCCCAGCCCTTGCTCCATGTTCCATCAAATACAAAGAATGTGTAGAGAGCTTACGACTTCCTCTCTGCTGGATCATTTCCAACTCAGTCTACGGCCTCTTCCCCTCCTGGGAGCTTCAGGACTCCCACGCTAATGCCCCTCCCCCTGACCCCCTCTCCCCGCCAGGCAATCTGCCTGGACAGAACCAGAATTCCTTAGGTGAGTCCCAGAAGAGCAGCCCTGTCCGGAGGTTTGAGACCTTTTGCGTCCCTTATTGCCTTGCATCCTACTTACATATATGGTTCCCTTTTACTTGGGGGATTTCTAAATCACTTTTGCATTCCCTGAGTGGGAGACGGGAGAGAAGGAGCCCGCACACCTCAAGAATGTTGTGGGAAAACCAGCGCCTTGTCATCCCTCTTCTACGTGATATTCTATGGGAATATTTGAGAGTTTCTTACCACTCAGTTATCTCATCTTTAGAAGCCCATTTTCCTGCTCCCTCTCTCTACTCTCATTTACTACACAGTCTTCTATACCCGCAGGCTCCCTAGAAAACTAAAGAACCAGTAGGAGCTGATTAGAATGTTCAAATGCGTAGAAGCAGCAGGATGCATTAAGTCACGATTGGGTTGGATTGGGTTGCTACTCCCTGGCGGTGGCTTGTATCACAGGAGGGCATGTGAGTGTGTGATGCCCTCCTCCCCTGTCACTGATCCTGCCCTCCAATTGCCCCTGCCCCACCCCAGCACTGATTTCCCACCAAAGTGTTGAGGGTGAAAGGGGAAGGTTAGTTAGAGCTTTTAAGTAAATGGTTCACCACCCGAGCCCAGTGGCAGTGATTAAAATGCAAATTCTCTCACTCAGTAGGTAGGGTGGGGTTTTGATGTATCCTTTTGTTGGGTGGTGGTGGGAGAGAGGAGAATCAACAGCTAATTTAGTCAGGAGGGCTCATCAGCAGAAACTGTTCTCATTTCTATGCGCTCAGGCGCTTTGGTGCAGCACTGCATTATGGGAAAATGGGACCAGGGCGCCTACAGTCAGGCCTGTGTGGTGGGGAGAAAATTTCGCAGGCAGAGAAGGCTCCTCCCGCTTGAGTGTAAACTGTGGCTTACGATGAAAACTGTTCTCGCCCAAAGAGTGAGAGCATGGGATGCCTACCTAGAAGGTATAATGAGAGAAGTTCTGAGGGCCTTGGCTCCTCGGAGAAGGAGCTCCTGCTACAAGTCTCAGCTTCCATTCTCCCATGTCAACCGAATTCTGTAGCAAAGCATTTTGGGCCAACTTAAGTCATTGATTTCCTAAGGGGTTGTGAATGGATTTACATTGCAATTTTACATGTGTGTTGTATGGCATTTGTTTGAGTCAAGAAGTCAGACGAGGGTGATTTGTAGACGTTTTTCCAAAGCGTGAGGGGGATTTAGTTCTAGAGCTATGTTGTCCATTGCTGTAGTCATTAGACACGTGACTAATGAGCATTTGAAATGTGGCCACTTCCAGTTGAGATGTGCTGTTGGGATAACATGAACATTGGACTTTGAAGAATTAATGAGTAAGAAAAAGGAATGTAGAGTAACTCATCCATAGTTGTTTAATACTGAGTCCATGTTGAAATAATGTTTTGGATAGATAGAGATAACTAAAATATACTAAATTAATTTCAATTTTTAAAAACTTTAAAAAATGTGGCTACTAGAAACTTTAAAATTATCAATGTGTATGAGATAGTATTTCAGTAGGACAGCGCCCCTGCTGGACAGGATCTCGTCATAATTCTCCAGACTGCACAGAACTCCTTTTTCCCACTAGAGGGCGGTGTGCTCCAGCTTCAGGATATCTGGTGCTTAGCAGGTAAATTTCACTGCTTCTGAATGTACTCTTTTTAAAAAGGAGGAAAAAAAGAACTCAGTTTCTGCCTTGTTTCAGTTCTTTATAATCCTGATGTTTCTGGAGATTTCTCAGTGTATGAAAGTGAAGCCAAAACCAAAAAGACAAGAAGCAGAGAGGTTTTCCACCCAGTTTGCCTTAGTGAATTGGGAGGTTCCTGTATTTCTTTGTTGGATTGCAGTGTCTTGCTGTTTGTTTGCAGGCTTGAGTTTGTGCATGACACAGCACGTTCGCCCATGCACGTGCACACGCAGACACACACACACACACACACACACACACACAGCGCACACACACAATGTGGCATGTGTGCAGCTGTAGCAGGAAGGACCAGGGCCCTGCTGCAACCACACCTCCAGCTCACCTCCTGGACCCGGGAATACCGTGTGTGTGGCAGAGCTGTGCCACGCGGTACCCCGGCCCAGTGCTCCGTACCCCTCCCTTTTCTGTCGTTCCTGGGGCAGTGTTGCCTTTGGCTTGAGGTTGGGCCTGCTGTTTGCATCTAGTGTGTGTGAATCTGCCCCTTGGTTCCACTCTAGACCAGCATCGTTTCGTGATTACGTCTGAGTCGCACACTCGTTCTGGTTTTCCTGTGATCGTTCTGGGTCGCTCCTTTTGGTCTTCTGTGTCCTGGGTAGCTCCTTTTGTACTTTTGTTGGTCCAGTAGCAGTGGTTTTCCTCGTTCTTGTCTGTGCACTCTGTGTCTTTTGGGTGATGTCAGTCTTTCTGGAGGCTTCCTCACTACCCTTATAATAACTGAGGTCTCCTGAGTCTTTATCTTCAACTCAGGGCCCTCTTGAGCACCACCCATACCCATCCAGCTTCCTACTGTATATCACCTAGGCACCCCAAACTCAAACTCCACCTCCTTATTCCTGTATCATGGCACTCATCAGCACTACTGTAATTTTTTATTATTCATTTGTCTTTCTTACCTCGTGTACAGTAAGCCCCAGGAGGGCAAAATACATGCCAGTCTTCTTCTTCTGTTTCATTCCTAGTATCTCACACCCTGCCTGGTTATTATATACTCTCAAAACGCATTTGAGTGAAGATTTTATTATATTTCGTTTTATATCAGTTGTACTGTTTGCCTTATAAACATACTTATTACTATTATACGATTCCATGTTATAATCTTGTTAGCATTGTCCCACATCATGAGGCCTTGCTCACCATCACTGTGGAATGATCTGTTAAAAAAAATGTTTTTTTTGCCCTGGTCGGTAGGGCTCAGTTGGCTGGGGCATCATCCTATGCACTGAAAGGTTGTGGGTTCTATTCCCGGTCTGAGCACATACCCATGTTGTGGGTTCGATCCCCATTGGGGGCACATGTGGGAGGCAACTGATCAATGTTCCTCTCTCACACAGATGTTTCTTTCTCTCTCTCTCTCCCCCCTCTCCCTTCCTCTTTAAAATCAATAAAAACATATCTGCCAGTGAGGATTGAAAAACTGTATATAAAAATATTTCACCACCTGAACAAGTGGGGCATCTGCATTAACCCCTCCTGGGGGGTCCCTGTGCTGGAAGCTTTCTCTCTGGACACCTCTCCCTTTGTGGGCCTATTCCAGGTGGAGGGGACATTTCCAGCAGCCCCACCACGGATTTCCAGGAACTCAGCTCACAGAAAACTGGAGCGGAGGATCCAGGAGCGTGACGTTTCCATGCCCGTAGCTCAGTCCACAGGCGGCTTTTCCAGAACTCGTTCCAGTTTCTCTTAATGCCTCTGCTATGAAACCAACCAGTTTCATTTGGATTTGGAACTAATGGCCACCGTTTTTCTTGTCAGAACATGAAGAGCAATTGGACCAAGAATTTGACCTGGCGATTGGCACGTTGCTTGGAGGATTCAAGAAGGTATAGAGTGGCTAAAGGATAAGCCTTCTCAGTGTTCAAACCGGGTTCAGTATTTTGCATCACTTTTGCCTTGGCACTGACCCAGGTAGAGTATTCATCAGCACTTGGGAATCAGGTATCTTTCCTACGTGCTGTGAAAGGTATGAGTACCGTGTTGGATAAAGAATTCTCCAGGATCTTTATCTTCCTGTTTTCTTCTCAAGACTCCAGAAATCTGATTGTCTAACCCAGTGGTCGGCAAACTCATTAGTCAACAGAGCCAAATATCAACAGTACAACGATTGAAATTTCTTTTGAGAGCCAAATTTTTTAAACTTAAACTATATAGGTAGGTACATTGTTATTAACTTAACTAGAGGCCCGGTGCATGAAATTCATGCACAGGGCAGGGGTGTCCTTCAGCCCAGCCTGCACCCTCTCCAATCTGGGACTCTTCGAGGGATGTCCGACTGGGATGGGGCCTAAACAGGCAGTCGGACATCCCTCTCATAATCCAGGACTGCTGCCTTCCAACTGCTCGCCTGCCTGCCTGCCTGATTGCCCCCATCCGCTCTGCCTGCCAGCCTGATCACCCCCTAACCACTCCCCTGCCAGCCTGATCGACTTCTAACTGCTCCCCTGCTGGCCTGATTACCCCTAACTACTCTCCCCTCCAGGCCTGGTCCCCCCCAACTGCCCTTCCCTGCAGGCCTGGTCCTCTCCAACTGCCCTCCCCTGCTGACCTGGTCCCCTCCAACTGCCCTCCCCTGCAGGCCTGGTCGCCCCCAACTGCCCTCCTCTGCCAGCCCAGTCACCCCTAACTGCCCTCCCCTGCAGGCCTGGTCCCTCCTAACTGCCCTCCCCTGCTGGCCATCTTGTGGCAGCCATCTTGTGTCCACATGGGGGTGGCCATCTTGGACCACATGGGGATGGCCATCTTGTATGTTGGAGTGATGGTCAATTTGCATATTACCTCTTTATTATATAGGATTAGGGTACTCCTAAGCTGGCCTTTGCTAAAAACTCAAGGGGCCAAAGAGCTGCATGCGGCTCGTAGCCGCAGTTTGCCGACCACGGGTCTAACCTTATCAGTGGGTACAAATTTCATCCTCGCAAAGCTCAGGCACTTTCTCCTGACCCCGCCATATCCATTAGGATGAAATGTGGCCCCAGACTTCCCTACAGCAACTGTTGGCAACTACTACATAGGAAATCCTTCCTTCCTGCCTCCAAGTGTCCCTGAAGCTCCGAGGGTTCTCCAGCCTCGTCCTTAGGAGGGTGTTGGAGCTGGAGAAAATTCCGAACCCACCGCATATGTTGAACACCACTCCTTTCATTTGTAAATTCTCTTTAAAAAACATTCAATGTATTGGGGTAACATTGGTTAATAACATTATATACATTTGAAAGAATATGTGCACCCCCATGTTCATTGCAGCGTTATTAACAGTAGCCAAGATTTGGAAGCAGCCCAAGTGCCCATCAGTAGATGAGTGAATAAAACAGCTGGGGTACATTTACGCAATGGGATACTACTCGGCTGTAAAAAAGAAGGAAATTTTACGTTTTCTGACAGCATTGATGGATCTGGAGAATATTACGCCAAGTGAAATAAGCCAGTGAGAGAAAGACAAGTACCATATGATTTCACTCCTATGTGGAATCTAATGAACAAATTGAACTAATAAGCAAAACAGAGACAGACTCATAGATAGAGAGCAGGCTGACGGCTGTGTGGGGTGGGGGGTGGGAGCTGGGGCTGGTGGTGGAGGGATTGAGCAAAAAAGAAAAAAGAGAGAAAGAACTCATTGACATTGACCATAGTGTGGTGATTGCGGGAGGATGGGGGTGGGTGGAGGTGGAAGAGGGTATAGGGGAATAAATGGTGATGAAAAAATAAAATAATTAAATTTATCGAAGTAACATTGGTTAATAACATTATATACATTTCAAGTGTACAACCTCATAATAAATTTATACCCATTGTGTGCTCACCCCCTAAAGTCTAGTCTCCTCCCTCACCGTATATTTGACCCCCTTTACTCTCTATTTATTCCTAACATTCCTTATGCTAATAAACTCTCCCATGCAGCTTTAGATGCCAGTATTGAAGTTATCTGAATTGTAACCGTGTCTAGGACCTGATTTCTGATTAGATTCCGTCTAATGCTAACTCACTGCTTCTGGTCGGTGGGCTCCCCATTTGGGCACATTCAGTGTTAAGACCATCCCGGGAGGTGGAAGAGTTAACTTTTACAAGTTAACTTGTCCCGTACAAGTGATCAAGTGATCTAACAGTTGGGATTCGCAGAGAAGAAGGAGAAGAGATTATTTCAGGCTAGAGGGTTGAACCAGTGACTTGGGGCTGAAATTTGGAGAGACTTGGAGGTGGGGAAACACTTCCTTCTCTCACATTCCGTAAAAGTGGTGCCGGTCAACATTCTTTACAAGGTTGAAGAATGTCCTGACAGTTGTTGAGATGTGAAGGGTGGCGTCTGTGTGTGGGGAACTGACTGAAACCACTGTCAGGATAACAGTCGCTGCTAAGTTCCAGGTGGGTGAGTTGTCCAGCATGATTTCACCCCCAGGTTTCATGAAAGCAAATATCAGACCCAGTTCTGTCATCCATGCAGACATTTATGAGGCAGGTAGTAGAAACCAGTTCAGGCCAACTGGAGCACTGCCTAACGTAGGAGGAAGTGGGTGGAGTCCCAGTTCAGTGACAACTGCCAGAACTGGTCACCAGTAATGAAACCAGAGAAGTATTCTCTCTTTTTTAGATGGTGTCTTTCTTTATAACCATAAGGCTAGCCCTGCCAAAGCAAGGCCTCAAAAAATTGAGTATAAACTCAGAATTGTTCCTCTCCACGGAAATCTTTAGTAAAAGGCGAAAGATTTATGCGATCTGAAGAGAAACCAGAGTATGCTTTGCTCTTGGCAAATTCCCTCCTCCAGTAACTGCAACTCCTAGTTCAGTTATGGTGGCATTTTAGCTCTTGAGGTTCTTTCTGCCTAAAGTTTGCACAAGAAACTTTAGTTTCTTGTAGTTACAACTGTCAAGTTTAAAAAAAAGTTTTTTAAAACTTGAAAAGGATTGTACTCTGTGCAGGGTATTATGGGTATGCAAATGAGCCTGAGTCATCACCCTTGAGATTCTATAGATACCTTAGTAGTCACTGGGTGCCTCTGGAGCCACCATTAGAGGGCGAAGCAGAGGTCAGGCTGACTGGGCTCTAAACCTCATTCTGGTTCAGCCACAGAAACTGGTTTTATTCCTTTTGTATAGTGGGACCCTGCGTACGGTTCCTCTCCTCCCCTTTTCCCAACCTCCAACAATTAAGACACAGAACCACAGAGAGTTTCCTCTCGTTCATGAAGGCAAACCTCAGACCCAATCTCAACCGCTGAGGCACACTGGCTGGATTTTATTTTACTTTATTTTATTTTATTTTTTGCTTATGGATGGCCACTTGCTATAGCACCTTTTGTTGAAAAGATGATTCTTCCGTTGAATTGTTTTTGCACCTTTGTCCAAAATCAGTTGACCAGACTTGTGTGGCTCTATTGTAAGGTTCTTGTTGCTTTCTTTTGATTGATGTTTGTAGAGTATGTATCCTTCTGCATCCTTTTACTGTCAACCTACCTAGGTTGTTATATTTAAATCGAATTTCTTACAGATAGCATAGAGTTGGATCATTTCTTAAAAATCCGTTCTGCCAATCTGCTTTTTAATTGGTACATATAAATTGACTAGGGTTCATTCGGCTTCTTGAATCTGTAGGTTTATGCCTTTTGCCAGTTTTACAAAATTTTTAGACGTTATTTCTTTGAATATTTTTTTTCAGCCCCACGTTTTTTCTCCTTTTTTTTTTTTTTTTTTAGTATTTCACGAATCACAGGAATGTTAGATCTTTTATAATTGTAACAAAGATTTCTGAGGCTCTGTTTATTTATGGTTTCAGTCTATTTTTCCTGTTATTCAAATTGTGTGATTTCTGTTGACTTACCTTTAGGTTCAATGCTTCTTTCCTGAGTCATCTACCTCTGCTAGTAAGCCTATCCAGTGAGTTATTTTATCTCATTGTCATTCCTCAAGTCCTGAGGTCCCTAGCCAGTCTGTCTTCTTTCTGCCATCTTTCGGGGCCTTCCTATGTTTATCTTATAATCACATTCAGGGTTTTTAGCTGTCGTTGGAGGGAAGGTTAGGGAGAAAGGTGTTTATCGTATCTCGCCTGGAACCAGAGGTCTCTGCGTTGAAGTATTTTAAAGTTAGTTTCAGACATCATAGAAAAGATAAGTCATTTTGGTAGCAAACAGGTAAGTTTCTGCAGAAGAGATGGCGGAGGCAGTGTACTGCGGGCAACGGATGCTGGAGGCCTGGTGAGCCTTGGCTCTGTTCTTGGTTGTCTCTGTCCCCAGCCTTGGAGGCACCTTAGCTACCACAATGGCTGACTCTCCTAAGAGAAGCTCTGGGATGGGCGTGTACAGAAAACCTACTCTCTGCCCCTCCCGTGTTTCTCTTTTACTCTCACGCTATACTTCTAACACCAGTTGTGTGGGGGGCTTCCCTACACCAAGCAATTCTGCGACTCCACCTGGGTGTCCTGCAGTTCCACTCAGTGCTGACACTCCACCTGGAGATGGCATCAGATCCCCCAGGTGAAGGGCTCAGTCCCACAAGATGCTCCCACCCACCTCCTTCCCATGCCAACTGCACGTCCAGGTGGCCCCCATGGCCCCGTCCTCAGGGCCAGTTAATTTGCTAGAGTGGCTCACAGAACTCAGGAAAACATTTTACTTACTGTTTAACAGTTTACTGTAAAAGGATGGGATAAAATATACGGATGATCATCCGGATGGGAGAGATGCACAGGGCGAGGTGTGTGGGAGGGGTGCTGAGCCTCCAGGCCCTCTCCAGGCCCCCCACTCTTCCCAGAACCTCCACCTGTTCGCCAACCCGGGAGCTCTCTGAACCCTGCATTTTGGGGACTTTTATGCAGACTTTATCACGAGGCATGATCAATCATTAACTCTATGTCAACCCCTCTCCCCTCTCAGAAGAATGGGGTGTGGCACTGAAAATCCCAAGCTTCTACCCATGGCTTGATTTTTCTGGTGAACAGCCCCATCCAGGAGCCCACCCAGACTCACCTCATTGCAACAAAAACCAGTGTTATCACCCAGGAAATCCCAAGGGGCTTAGGAGAACAAAAGATGCTCCTATTGCTGTTATCACAGGAAGTTACAAGGGTCTTAGGAGCGCTGTGCCCGTCATCGGGTGCACCAGTATCTATATATATATATATTTCCTATGATTTCACAGGGAGCTCTCTCTTTAAGAGCTCGGATAGCTAGCTGATGGGCCAAGGGGACAGACTGAAATGATGTGTGGGAGAATTCTTCCACATACTCTGCCCACTTTCCTGGTCTGCCACCCAGTGTGTAAGCTTCAAGGAGAAAAATGGTATCTGTGGCCCTGGTTGGTGTGCTCAGTGGTTAGAGCATAGGCCCACGCACGGAAGGGTCCTGGGTTTGATTTCTAGTCAAGGGCACGTACCTGGGTTGCAGGTTTGGTCCCCAGCCCCAGTCGAGGCATGTGCTGGAGGCAACCAATCCATGTGTCTTTCTCACATTTCTCTCCTTCCCTCCCTCCCTCCCTTCCTCCCTCCTTCCCTCCCTCCCTCCCTCCCTCCCTCCCTCCCTCCCTCCCTCCCTTTCACTGTATCTTAAGAATCATTGGGGAAAAGATCCTCAGGTGAGGATTAACAACAACAACAATGAAAACAATGCTGTCTGAGGTTATGAAGAGCTCCCCCCTGCTTTCCCTGGACGGATGGCAAGAAGGTTAACTTCTCCTTTCTCTCATTTATCACTCCTCTCTGCCTCGGGGACCTTCAGCGTTTTGGGATTCCATCTGGAGTTCCAGTTTCTCGTGTTTGCCCGCTGCAGAGATGTTACAGATGAACTAGTTTCCTTGAATGTGTGAAGACTTTCTAGGCAGAGAGCAAATTCTCTCGAGCGTGAGGACCATTTTAGGAACCATGGTCCCCAAAGGCCTGGGAACCATTTTTCTCTCCATGTTTCTGTATCCTGCAGAAGTGACGCGAATGGGACGTAGGATTCATAGGCGTGGTTTGTAGCTGGGGAATCTTATGAGGTTATGTCATTTGCTATCTAGTCATCACATTCTGTTAACACTTTTTTGGGGGTCGGGATCCCTAACTTATTGACCAGCCTTAGTAACTGTTTGCACTTCATTTCTCCATATGCTGTATGTACCTCGTAGAAAATGTTTGTTTGTTTTTTTCCAGTTTGAGGATGTGGGGAAAATAATATCTTTTTTTTTTTTTTTTTGTGCCTTTGCCTTCTTCGTACTAGAATTTAGTATTTCTCTTTTAGAATGTGATTCATTCTTTGTAAGCTCTAGGGAGAAAGGGAGAAATGTGGAACAGGCAAACCAGGAAGACGGGATCTGCACTTGCTCAAGTACACGCATATGTCTGGCATAATCTGGAGTGAATGCTAGGAAGTGGGTAGGTAGCGGTGTAGTCAGAGGAAGTCACTGAGTTTGTTTGTTTGTTTGTTTATTTATTTATTATATTCTTGATTTTTTACAGAGAGGAAGGGAGAGGGATAGAGAGTTAGAAACACTGATGAGAGAGAAACATCTATCAGCCGCCTCCTGCACACCCCCTACTGGGGATGTGCCCGCAACCAAGGTACATACATGCCCTAGACCGGAATCGAACCTGGGACCCTTCAGTCCGCAGGCCGACGCTCTATCTACTGAGCCACACCGGTTAGGGCGGAAGTCACTGAGTTTTTAGGTTGGCAGTTAGGTTGAAGAGATTCAGAGAACTTCCCCACATCAATTAGGTTCTCTTGGTTTAACTCAGTCCTCGAGAGGTTTTCTCTTTCCTTCTACAAAACACCTCCCTGCCCCCTTTATGCCCTGGGCCGATTTGCCTGGCCTAGATTATGAGGGCCATTGAAGAGACTGGGATGGTACGTGGTAGAACAGTGCCCTGATGCTGGTCCTGTTGGTGGCATCCTGACCCCCGTGAGCATCTTCACCTTCACCTGTACAGGATGGGGAAGACACTTAAGCAGAGATTTTATTTACAGGGGAGGGGAAAAAAAAGTTTTGTTAATGAAAACATTTTGTCTTTGAGGAAATGTTGGCTGGGGAAGGAGTGTTGTCTCTGAAAATTGTGAGCAGTAAACTAATTTAGTTCACCTTATTTTAGAAAGAGCAAAGCATCTGTTGAAAGAAAAGCAAACTCTTGCAATAATTGCCAAATGAATCATTGGGCTGAGTTCATCCAGAGAGCAGCGCTGCTCCTGTGCAGAATTCACATAAATACGCCCCCCTTTTCCTCTCTCCTTGGGAGATTTATAGGCCATTAAGGTGAGCGTGCTGCCTTTCAAAGTGCAGGGAAATGTTTCCGGATTCAAGTACCTTGTAAAGGTTTCCTCAGAGCCTTATAAACACATTGCTTTTGCTCAGTGTGATTGGGAATTAGGTATGGTCTCAAAGTAAATAATATGCACATAATGTTATTTAGGAAATAGATAACACATAAATGCCTAGCACTTCTATTGTGTTTCTTTTGTTGTTGTTGTTGCAAAATTCTGGATACCAGGAGAAGGAAAACCGTAAATCTATTCAGCTCTGCACTGTCTGCTCAATCTGAGGAGAAAAGAGGCATGCTAGTGAGAATTACTGACTGGCAGTAAGTAAGGTGGATCCTTTTCTATTTGGTTTGAAACGCATACCTACATTCACTGGTGACTGTGTTCTAACGTAAACACTCATTGCCTCCATGATCCAGTTCCTGAACATCCCTCGGACTGACCTAGCTGCTGTCTTCCTCCATTTCATTTTCCCCCACTGAACAGACTTATTTCAGAATAGTTTTCTGCAAAGTGAATTCTTTTTTTTTTTTAATGAATCTTTATTGTTCAGATTACAATTGTTTCTCCTTTTTCCCCACATATCTCCCCACCACCCAGTTCCCACCCCCCTCTGCCCTTATCCCCCCCTCCCCCCCACTGTCCTTATCCATAGGTGTATGATTTTTGTCCAGTCTCTTCCCATACTCCCCACACAGACACCCCTTTCCCCCTGAGAATTATCAATCCACTCCCATTCTAGGCCTCTGATTCTATTAAGTTCACCAGTTTATTCTGTTCCTCAGATTTTTAATTCACTTGACTTTTAGATTCACTTGTTGATAGATATGTATTTGTTGTTCATAATTTTTATCTTTCTTCTTCTTTTTCCTCTTTTTAAAGAATACCTTTCAGCATTTCATATAATGCTGGTTTGGTGGTGATGAACTCCTTTAGCTTTTTCTTATCTGTGAAGCTCTTTATCTGCCCTTCAATTCTGAATGATAACTTTGCTGGGTAGAGTAGTCTTGGTTGTAGGTTCCTGCTATTCATCACTTTGAATATTTCTTGCCACTCCCGTCTGGCCTGCATGGTTTCTGTTGAGAAATTAGCTGATAATCGTATGGGTGCTCCCTTGTAGGTAACTAACTGTTTTTCTCTTGCTGCTTGTAAGATTCTCTCTTTGTCTTTTGCTCTTGGCATTTTAATTATGATGTGTCTTGGTGTGGTCCTCTTTGGATTCCTTTTGTTTGGGGTTCTGTGCGCTTCCTGGACTTGTAAGTCTATTTCTTTCATCAGGTGGGGGAAGTTTTCTGTCATTATTTCTTCAAATAGGTTTTCAGCATCTTGCTCTCTCTCTTCTTCTGGTACCCCCATAATTCTGATGTTGGTTCGCTTGAAGTTGTCCCAGAGGCTTCTTACACTATCTTCAACTTTCTGAATTCTCTTCTCTTCATGCTTCTCTGGAGGAGTGTCCTTGGCCTCTTTGTATTCCAAATCTTTGAGTTGATTCTTGCAATCCTCTAGTCTGCTTTTGGGTCTCTGTATAATATTTTTTATCTCAGTCAGTGTATGTTTAATTTCTAGTTGGTCCTCATGGAATTTATCGGCCTTTTCCATGAAATTCTTGAAAAACCTTATAACCGTGGTTTTGAACTCTATGTCCAGTCGCTTGTTCTCCTCCATTTCTTTGGTTTGGGATCTGTTTCCTTGCCTTCTCATTTTCGCTGCTTCCCTGAGTTGGTAGGGTAGCTTTGTGTACTAGGTGTCCTATTGGTTCAACGGGTCAGCCTCCCAGTTACTTGAGGTGGACACTCTTGGTGTACCCTTGTGTACTGTGTGTCCCCCAGCAGGAGCTACAGCAAGGGCTAGTTTTCTCCTCCTTTGCTTGGGCGGATTTGGAGCAGTCTGACTAGAGCTACAGTTAATTTGGTTGAGCTGTCACAGAACAGACCATTTATATGCAAAAGCCGCTGTGTGGAGCCTGGGCGGGTTTGTAGAATGTGCGGGGCGGAGCCTCAGGGCGGGGCGGGGTCTCAGGGCGTCACTAGGCTGGGGCGTGGCCAACGGCAATGGCTGCCGTCAGCCCTCTCTGCCTTTCCACGTTTCCAAGTCCCTGCGCCCCGCGCTCCAGCGCAGTAAACAATGATTGCTGGGCGCACCACTGCAAAAAAGTCACTCTCACTTTCCGACCCGATGGCCGAGAGTCCAGCTTCTCCCCGTAGGTGTCTGGGTCCCCCGAGTGTCCCCAGAAACTGGATTTCAGAGTGATCGGGAGCTTGTCTCCCTGCGGGTTGAAGAAAAGCCGCGCACCCAACCGCCCGCCGCCGGCCCGATTCGCGTGCCTCCCTACCTCAGCTTTTCAGCGTTTGTGCTCCTTTCTCTTCTTAGCTGTATATCTTCCACTCAGCCAGCTTTCCCGTGGTTCTGGGTGGTAGATGTTTTGTCTTTTAGTTGTATTTTTGAAATTGTTGTGTGAGGCAGCAGATTAGTTGTTTAACTATGCCGCCATCTTGGTTCCTCCCTGTGTTCCTTGGGGGAACCAAAGTGAATTCTTTTCATAATGCTTCTATTATGAAACTACAGCTGGATTACAACCAGAAGAAAAATTCTTTCCAAAGTATGTTGATCAAAACAAACAAACAAACAACACTGCAAAGTATGTTGATCAAGTTTCCACGGAGACAACAGGTTCCTCTCCAGTTAGTTTAAACAGAAAGGAATTTATTGTGGGAATTTCAGGAGATCTCAGAATAGTCAAAAAACTGTGGGGACAGGCACTATGTGAGCTTCCCGTAGCAATTCCCAGAGTAGCCTGCGACACTGGGGCTGCTGCTGCACAGTTCACGGCCTGAGAACTACCCAAACTGCCACACCAGGAAGCTGGGTACCGCCGGCCTGCCTGGGCCTTGGAGTCTCCACCAGGGCTGCTGGGGAGCAGCCAAAGGGCCTCCGCCACCATGCTTTCAGGAGAGTCTCACAGCCCATATTTCTTTAAGTTCTTCCGCCTTCAAAGTCTTCCTGTGTTCACCAGAAGCAAGGTCATATGACATGTGCAGACATGCTAGCTGCAGGGAATTCTGGGAAATGTAGTTTCCTGCTTTCCAACCACTAATGTATAGGACGTCGTTCCAGCAGGGGCTTGGAGTGTGGATTGAGTCAAGTGGTGGTGTCTGCCGTATGGAGCAGACCTTCCTTTTACTAGTATTTTGAGGAGAAGGGTATGATGGTTGTTTCCTATGGTATTTCAGATGTTGCAGTCTTTCTGGATGCTGATGTTCCCCTTTTGTTATCCATGGATTCACTCCTTTTGAGTCCGCGGTTTCTAGAACCTTTATCTTTTCTTTTCTTGGTTTTTAAAATATGTTTTTATTGATTTTAGAGAGGAAGGGAGAGGGAGACAGAAACATCAATGATGAGAGAGAGAAACATTATCGATCGGCTGCCTCCTGCATGCCCCCCACGAGGGATCAAGCTTGAAACCCAAGCGTGTGCCCTGACCTGGAATCAAACAGGTGACCTCTCAGTGCACAGGATAACACCCAACCAACTGAGCCACACCAGCCAGAGCTATACTACGTATTTCATCACAGGAACACAGACTTTGCAGCCTGAGGATCTGGGTTTTGAACTTGGGCTTTGCCATTATTGGCTGGGAGACTTGGAGCATGATATTTAATCTCTCCGAGGGTAGTTTTCTTACCCCGCAGTGGGCAGACCATACCATGTAGTAAGTCCACAGACAGTGGTGGGTTCTTCCCATTCTGGGGAAGAGGGCAGGCTGCCAGTGTGGGTGGGAACCTGGAGACCTGGCTTGGTCACAAGGTGGTGAGCAGCAGATCAGCCCTCTCTTGAAAGGTCACACGCAGTTCCTGGGCGTGGGTGAACCACACCCTTAGTATTTCTTTCCTTAAGACTGAAAACTAAGTTTTTTCACTTTTTGAAAGGAATCTTAGACATTACACTAGTTCAGACCTTCATTTCCCACACAAAAGGCTCAGGTCCAGAAGTTAAGTGCCTGGTTGGTATACACAGCGACAGACATGACTAGAACTTGGGCCACCTGATTCCACCACTTTTTAAAAAAATATATTTTTTATTGATTTCAGAGAGGAAGGGAGAGGGAGAGAGATAACTAAGCTGAAATAAGCTCAGTTCATGACTTACACTGTCTGTGTGATGCTGGGTAACAACTGAATTCTTTAACCCCAGTTTCATTGTTTATAAAATGGGCATAATGATCGTTTCTGTCCTGCAGAGGGTCCTGGGGAATCAGCTTTAACAAAGACACGTATTTGGAGAATGGCAATGAGACCAGCCACTCTGGAGGGGAGAGTGTGTGTGGGTGGAGGTTCAGTAGGGTCAAGGATGGGAGTGTTATGTAAATCATCGTGGATCTGCTGCCTCCTGCATGCCCCGACCAGGGGTCCAGCTTGTAGAGTTTGGACTCCCCTTGGCCTTCCTCCCAGTTGGTTTATTATCTATAGAGTTTGTGTTCTGCCTCAGAATGCACGGGAACCTTTCTGATCAGTTCTGCTTTTGGCCTGTGTAGGACCAGACGGACTTCGAGTGGAGCTTCTGGATGGAGTGGGGGAAGCAGCGGCTGGCGTGGCTCCTCCTCGGGCACCTGGCTGTGTCGCAAATGGCCAACCAGATTGCAAGGAAGGTATGCCCCTGCATCGTTTCCTTTTAAGCCTCTTTCTCCTTTGCTTTTTGTGAGGAAAGGGCCCTGAGCCAAGAATCAGTAGACATGGATATGGGCCTGGAAGAGATGAGAATGAATTATTAACGACCAGATTATTAATAATGATTATTAATAATTCATTATTAATGATTATTAATAATGAATTATTAATAATCAGACATTTCAGGTACAGGGGTAACACGTCCTTACCCTACACGTACTTCCTTCGAGTTATTTTCCAAACCAATGAATGTAAAGGTTGGAACGTAAAACTATAGTTATCAGCATGGATGAATTTCTGGATTATGACATGGAGCTAATCGGGTAAGTTGTTAGAGGAATCTGTCCGGTAGGATCCCATGTATACGGAGCTCAGAAGTGTGCAAACTAGATTCACACCTGCAAATGTACAAAGAAAGGTAAGATAATACAGAATTAACATAACACTCAGGACAGTGGTCACGGCTGGTCAGGGAGGGATGTAGAAAGAATTGGGCTGGGGTTGGGGGGTGGGGGGTTAGATACCCAGAGCCCTTCAAAGCACTGAGAGCCTTGTTTTTCTTAGGCTGCTGGTGGGTGTGCGGTGCTATTTCATTATTCTTCGTATACCTTACAGACGTCACAGATACTGTTTTTTTTTTTTTAATTTCTTTATTGATTAAGGTATCACATATTTGTCCTCGTCCCCCCATTCCCATCTCACACCCCTCCCCACACATGCCCCCACCCCCCTGTTGTCCTTAACCGCCGGTTAGGCTCTAATGCCTGCACACAAGTCCTTTGGTTGATCTCCCCCTTTACCCCCACCCTTCCCTACCCTCCCCCCGAGGCCCGACAGTCTGATCCATGCCTCCTTGTTTCTGGGTCTGTTCTTGTTCATCAGTCTATGTTGTTCATCATTTCCCCTAGATGAGTGAGATCATGTGCTATTAGAAATACACTTATAAGAACCGAAAATGAGACAAGCAATAATGGTTATGGTGACAGGCAAATGAATCAGTGTGTAGTGAGTTTCTTTCTGGGCCAACAGTTCTTTTGAGACCCAATTTCAATGTCCAACAGTTCCTTATGTGTACATGTCAGCACTGACATTTCAGTTCTGGATGGTGGACAAATGGTGGTAATGCAGGTCCGACTCTGTCTGGTTTGGTACAGATACTGTTTTCTGTGTGTATGAGATTTGATATATTTTTAATTGATCACGTGAGTAGAAGGCAAGGTGAGGTGGCCTTGGGCGCACTGAATTCTTCTTGTCCTGCCCGCCCCACCCCTCGGCCATGTGCTTCAGGACCCAGGTGCCCGGTCTGGTTGGCCTCCTTTGCTTCCCTCTTGTTCTTGCTACTACTTGTTTGTGACTCACAGATGAGTGTTTCTCTGGCTTTCTTCATTATCACCCCCCGCCAGGGGCCCTTTAGCTGTTTTTTCCTAATTGCCACTGCTCTGTGAAATTTGAACCACAGATGTACGGCATATCTGTTTATGTACTGTATGCATGCCCATGCTTTATTTATAAAGAGTACCTTTTTCTTCAAGAACCACCTCCCCCTCCGTAGGAGGAGCTATAACCCCCATTGAGAATGTGAAATGTAGATGAACTCTAGGTTCTTGGCTAGATGCTCCTTCCTCTTTTCAGACTTCCTGTTCTCAACTCCTCTTTTGCACTTCCCGTCATCAGAAATGTTAGGTGCGAAGGAGGAACGAGGCCAGAGTGGTGAGGGATTATAAATTTATACGGATCATCCGCACACCAGGCGGCTGAGCCTGGATGGCTCCAGCACCCAGTGACGGGAGTCAGTGGCTTTTAAAGGACTTTTGGCGGGCTTTTTTCTGGGCGGAGACTTCTTTATGCACACCGGGAGGGGAGATAATGGAATGTGGTCACCGCAAGTGAAATGTGGTCTTCAGCAAAGGGAGTGTCTGTAGTGAAATGACCTGCACAGCTAATTCCCCAGGGAGGGGTATAAGTTTAATTGGTTGATTGAACCTAACAAGAAATCCGCATAGTTTAGGATACAGATGTTCCTCCGCTTAATTTTCTTGCAACTTTGAGTTAAGGCTCTTTCGGTCTTGGGAGGCAGTATTGGGTGTGATTAGGAGCGCCTGGCTGGCTCCCAGCTTTGTGGGTTTTAAGCTGTGCAGTCTTCAGCAAGTTAGTTAATACCTTTGAATTCATCTCCTCATTTGTGCAACCGGGATGGGAGCACTTGCTTCTTGGGGTAGTGCTGAGGGTCTGATGTTTTTCAAGGTGGATGCTTGCATATGATGACAGCTGAGTAAAGGGTGGTGGCTGCTGTCATCTGCTGGCGTTTAGCATGTGCTGAGACTGTCGTCTGCGTGTGCTCCTGGGAGCAGTCCCTCCACGGTGTTCAAAAAGGAGGCGACGGTCTTGAGATCCCAAATCTCCAAGGGCAGAGGCTGTCTGTGCAGTCATGCCAACACTCCTCTCATGACTGTCCTTCTCCGACCCTGTTTCAAGTGTGTGCTGGGTGCTGGGGGAAGGGATTGGGAGACACGCCCCTTCCTTTGGAGAGCTGAGTGAGGTTACCTAGGAAACGAAACGCTGACCTCAGTCTGGACCTCATGTGGTGGTGGGTTGGGTGCCGGGGGAAGGAGTGGGCCACCTCCGCCTTGGGGTGACAGGGAAGGCCTCCCAGGATGTGGCTTTGAGCTGTGGCTTGAAGGAAGTCGAGTCGTTTGCTTACTTCAGCTTGGCATCTCATTCTCAGGCAGGGTGCACAGGCAGACCTGTCTTCATACACACACACACACACACACACACACACACATACACACACACACACACATATATATGTATATATATATTTCATATATATATTGATTTCAGAGAGGAAGGGAGAGAGAGAAACACCAATGATGAGAGAGAATCATTGATCGGCTGCCTCCTGGACACCACACTGCTGATCAAGCCCACAACCCGGGCATGTGCTCCGTCCGGGAATTGAACCATGACCTTCTGGCTCATAGGTTGATGCTCAACCACTGGGCTGGACCTGTCATTTTATCTGCAGAACACATGTCATCCAAAGTTAGTAGGAGGTGGCTTTGCATTTTTCTTGGAATGAGGCAGAGTTCACAGAGTCATCTGTGTGTGTGTGTGTGTGTGTGTGTGTGTGTGTGTGTGTGTGCCGTCCCCTTTGGGACCACAGGTTTGATTTGTGCGACAGCTGGCGAGGAGGGTTCTGGCTGGGGCTGGGGCACAGTGCTTTCTTTGTGCGAGTCTGCTTGGCCCTTAGAGAAGTCTGAACCACAGCGCTGGCCCCATGAGCTCTGAGCTTTCACCACCTGGGCTAAGTGTTCCAGATGGCCCTCACTCGGGTGGGTGTTTTGGTACGTAGAGTGGAAGACTGGGACCGGAGTTCATTTATTTCCCTGTCCCTGGAGGCATCCTGAACTACGACCAGCACGGTGCAGGGCCAGATGTTAGCGATTCTTGGTGTTACGGCCCTTAAACCCTGAAGGATGCTTCGCCTCTCCATCTAATATCTAATCTTGTCTCTTCCCTGGCAAGCCCTGCCTCCTTCCAAAGAGAGGCAGGTTATTTTCAAAAGCGTAGTTTTCTTTCTTTCTTTTTTTGCCATGACAAGTAGTGAAACTTTCCACTGAGCTCCTTGGCCGAGGTTAAAGGCCTTTTCTCTGGGCAGGGCTCTCTGGGTTTTGGTGACTGTGCCAGGGCCCGGTGCCCTGGGAGGGGCGGCTGAATCGCGGCTCTGGGCCTGGGCTGTGGTTTGTTATGATTGGCGAGCGCGCTGGGCGGGTCAGACAGTTCCTCCTTTCTCGAACACCCCTGTGGCCTCACCACCACCTGAGACGTCGTGTTCTCAGCCCTCGGAACGGAAAATAACCCTGCAGGAAGGTTCTGAGAAGGCCGCCGGGGTGGGGGCTGCGGGTTGGGGCTGCTGCTAACCACAGAGCAGTTTTCACTGTATCTGAACCCACATCATTAGCATCCGGGCCCAGACCGCTGAGCTCATCGGCCACAGGACTGAAAGCGTGTTGGCTGAGATGAGTCAAGTAACCCCGGGAGGGCCGCCGGGGGAGCAGGCGCTCCTCCCAGCTGGTTACCGAAACCGCACACCTAATAGGGATCTCAGGCACTAATGGCTTTCCTGGAACCCGGCTCTTCCTCCTCCATCAGTGCAGATCCGGGGAGGGATGGACGGCCCCCTCCCCCGCCTTGCTCCCGGGGGAAAAGCAGGCTGGACTGCAGCCCTTTGGACTCTGGGATGGTTTTTTTTCTCCCCGTTTGTTTGCGGAGATGTACAGACATATTTTTCAGCAGCGGCTCCCCTTGATTATGTAATACACTATGCCAGTGGTCGGCAAACTCATTAGCCAACAGAGCCAAATATCAACAGGACAACCATTGAAATTTCTTTTGAGAGCCAAATTTTTAAACTTAAACTTCTTCTAACGCCACTTCTTCAAAATAGACTCGCCCAGGCCGTGGTATTTTGTGGAAGAGCCACACTCCAGGGGCCAAAGAGCCGCATGTGGCTCGCGAGCCACAGTTTGCCAACCGCGGCACTCTGCCATGTATCAGGATATCAGGATCACCGATGGACTCCTTTCATTTCTTTCTCAGACAATGCCCCACCGAGTGGTTTTCAGGCAGATGCGGGAGAAGGAATACACAGCAAAGTCTGGTACAGTTGCCAACAGGAGTCTTCACCGAGGCTCTGCATTATCGTTTCTCCCGACAGAGATAATGAGGGAAACCACTCAGGCACATACATCCTATTACCAGTCCGTGCCCACAGCCCAGAAAAGCTAGAGCAGAAGAGCAGTAGGGATGGTGTGAGCGGGGGCATTGCCAGCCAGCTCTCCCTGACTCCCTTTGAAGAACATCTGAAGAGGGTAGGTTTGCAAAAGGAAGGAGGGCCAGTCCCCCCCGGCTGTTCTCAGGGGTGCTGCCTTCAGCCTTGGGAATGCGCCAGCTCAACTGGTCTGTGCCCGGGAGACCTCACTGGGGCGGTAGGCAGCAGTTCTACAACAGAGGTCTGCTTCCGCAGGTGGGGCCTGCGGGCGGGTGTTGGCATCTCAGGTCTGCCTGTGCACCCTACCAGGTGCCAACTTGAGATCCCCTCAACAGAAAAGACCCCTGAGAGTGGGGAACACACAGTAGGCAGTGGGTATGGGAGGACTCCCTTCTGTCTCAGATGCATTGGCAAAGCAGCCTTTGTTTACAAAGGGGTTAAGTGGTAGAAGTAGAGACTTTGGAAAACAGCAGGATTTCACATTAGTGGACCAAAAAGTCCAAAATGTTGGTGCTAATTTCTTGTTATATCTTAGTCATAACTACCATGTTAAATCCCAAGACTTGGGGAAACATATTCATCCATCCATCCACCCATCCACCCTTCTTTCCATCCATCCATCCATCCATCCATCCATCCATCCATCCATCCATCCAGTATTTATGAAACACTTGCTATATGCTAGGTACCCTGTTGCATTCTGGGCTTACATTATTATAACATGAACATGACAGGATGTTAGTCTTCTAAGGGAGGCCATCAAGTAGAGAGCCAGCTTCCCTTCCCCCCTTTTGAGAAATGGTTCAGTGTGAGCACAGGGAGCAGCGGGAGTAGGGGAAGGCCGCCTCCCTACTTCAGTCTGGGCAGTAAGCCCCGTGCCGCCTGAGAAAGGCCATGGTATTCTTAGTCTGGCTTCATCTCTTCTGCCAGAAAACTGAGTACAGTTTTTGAAAAATGTTTGTTAGGTTTTTTTAGAAGTTTCTCCTCTTCCCCTGCTTTCCTTTCTATCTTCATTAGAAATGGGAGAGTTAAGGGGTCGGGATAGTTCTGATGCATTTCACATCCAGCAAAGTTCAACCTGTCTTATTCTCAAGCTTCAGGTTGTTTGTACTTTGATATCCTTTCAAAGAGCAGTGAGATAGCCCTGCACACCCACCAGAATGGCTCAGCTGTAACAGTAACAACACCAAGTGTTGGCGAGGATCCGGGTACACTGGGCCACTCAGACATTGCTGGTGAGCACCTAAGGTGACCATTCTGGAAAACGATTTGTAACTTCTTATAGAGCTAAACATGTCACTACCATGCGTCCCGGCAAGTTCACACTTGGGCATTCATTCCAGAGAAATGAACACTAAATCTGAACACAGATGTTCACATCAGTTTTATTTATGATGGCCCCAAACTGGAAATAGCCCAGATGTCCTTCAGTGGGTGAATGGTTAAGCAAATGGTGTTACGTCCACATCATGGAATGCTGTGCAGCAGTAGGGGAGCCAAGCTTTGGTACCTGCAGCAACATGGATGAATCTCCAGGGAATTATGCTGAGAGGAGAAAACGAACCCAAAGGTTACACGCTGTGTAACTTTTGAAATGAGGCATGGAAGGCTACTCACCCTATATCAGGATTTTAGTGGAGTTTTGTGGATGGGATTACAATCGCATTTTTAAAAATTTATCTTTGTTACCCTAACTGGTTTGGCTCAGTGGATGGAGCATCGGCCTGCGGACTGAAGGGTCCCAGGTTCTATTCCAGTCAAGGGCATGTACCTTGGTTGCAGGCACATCCCCAGTAGGGGGTGTGCAGGAGGCAGCTGATCGATGTTTTCTCTCATCGATGTTTCTAACTCTCTATCCCTCTCCCTTCCTTTCTGGAAAAAAATCAATAAAATATATATAAAAAATAAAAAAATAAATAAAATTTATCTTTGTTGTCGAACGTCATACAGATATACCCTTCCCCCCCACAACGTCCCTCCTCTAGCCCACGCCCTCCCCCTTGCCCCAGGCATTCACCACATATTGTCCGCGCCCATGCATTTTTATAGACAAAGGATGAAAATCGGTATTTTATAGATGCTTCTCTTGCATTGTCCACATCTTTTCCTTTCCATCGCCTGTTCGCCATGAACGTATGTAGTAGATTTGCCTTTACCCGTGGGTGAGAACGGGTGGGCGGTATGAGGGTTTGCAGAGAACACGAGGTGAACGAGAGAGCTTTTTCTGTGAAGTCTTAGAGAGAACGACATCAGATGTCGCCTGCCCGGGCTGTTTGGCAGGAGGGAGACAGTGGGGGATGGAATGTGGGACCCGCTCAGGTGCCCCCAGGTAGCTTTGGTGAGCACGGGGAACTCGCCAGAGAATCTCTCGAGCACCTGGGATTTGCACAGCACTATGAGGTATTTCCTGAAGGCTCGTTCAGCGTTTCCAAGTTGAAGCAGCTTAAGTCTGTGGTTAAATTCCCAAACGAATCCCAGAAAACAGGCTTTTTCCAAATGGATCAAGTAGCACTCAATAAAAATGTGGCTGTGTATATGTGCATGTTCGTAGCATGAAACAATCCCCAGTGGTAAATAATGCTGCTGTAGGTCATGTTGCAAAAGAACTCTTTTTTTTTTCATTTGTTGTGACTACTTCTTAAAGAACACTCTTCGGCGACCTTGTTTCTTATCCTTGCACTCTGCCCAGAGGTGAGTGTTTGGGGGAAAGTTTGAAGCAGATTTATGTGGCTGTTTTCTGTGGGCAGTAGGATGGAAAAATAGTAAAAAGGAACTGCAGATTTCTCTGATTTTCTTGGAACTTGAAAGTGGCTGACGTAATCGCTCATTTAAAACGTTCTCTCTTGAGCTGGAGTATAGGTTTGGGAAAAATTGTACTTCAGCAAATTTTTTTTTTTATTTTTGGAAGCGTTAACATCTAAGGATGGGATATTACAATTTACAGCCCACATCTGCCTTTCCGTTAAAGAAGGCTTTTTGTTTTTTACAAGAAGACATTCCTGGAAACCATATTTTATATGCATGCTGAAAAGACACATCCTAGTTCCCTATAGGATAACAACTAACATTTCTACTGTACGTACTGTGTATGCAGACACCATTGTAAGCATTTCACATGCATTTACTTACTAAGTCCTCACAACAACCTTCTGAAGTAGGTACTGGTATTATCCTAATTTTATATATGAAAAACAAAAACAAAAAACCTGAGACACAAGAGACATGAAGCAACTTACCTAGGGTCACACAGCTAGTTAATGGGGACACTAGGATTTATTTAGGCAGTTGGACTTAAAAGCTTGAGTAATTAAACCACTATGGTATATTGCCTTTCGAACAATGTTCAACATCCTTGTGGCTTTTAAGCGAGCCAGAGATGACCAAGAATTTATCATAAACGCAGAGACATGCTAATTTACCTATTTAGTTACTCAATGGCAATCACTATAAAACTTGATAATTAAATAGAAAGATATTCTCTGATTCTTCTAAAAATGAGACAATGTTTTAATCAGGTTGACTGTGCAAAGGCCTCAGTATCACAGAAAGCAGGTAAGATACACGTTTTCTGTGACATAAATTAGACTAAGCAATATGCTAATAAAGTAAAAATGTAATTAAATATTTAATGTTAAATCTGCGGTTTAGACTTTAAAAGCCTTTTGTGGTTTGGATGGCCCGGGTTTCTCAGGGAGACTCCTGAGAAGTGTTCACCAATACTTGCTGTCACCTTCACTTTCGCAGGATAGTGTGTGCAGGGGGTCACCAAGCATTAGCCTCTAGTAGGTAGAACCTCCCATAACAATGCCCCTTAGCTCACCCTTATCTCTCCCCCCCCCCCGCCCCGCCCATGCCTCTCTCATGGGGTCCTCTGTCCACAGCACAGACCCTGGTTCCTCACCGCCTATGGAATGTGGGCCTGCTGGTGTGTGCTGGGGGCCCCTGGGACGGCCATGATCTTCCTCCACACCGTCATCTCCTTCTGCGTAGCCCAGTTCCGGTCACTGTTCCTGTCATGGCTCTGTTCTCTCCTCCTGCTCTCCACTCTGAGGCTGCAAGATGTGGAGGAAATTAAGGTAAGTGTCTCCGTTGGGGAGGAGAAGGTCCCCTGGGTGGTGCCCCCATCCTGTAGTTCCCTTTTTTCAGGCAACAATCGAAGAACTGTGATCGGGCTCCTCCTAGTGGCCACGTGCGGTTAATGCATGTTGCATTCTGCAGTCTTTTTTTGTAGCTATATATGTCTGAGCCCTCTGAGGTTGCACAGGGCTAACCTTGAAGCTATGTTAGCCCTCTGAGGTTGCACAGGGCTAACCTTGAAGCTGTGTCTGAGCCCTCTGAGCTTGCACGGGGCTAACCTTTTCTTCCAGTTTGGGTAGGCATGGATGGTGGCACATATCACAGGAACAGAGGGTCAGCAATAGAGAGAAAAGAAAGCAATAGTTCCCTGTGCATTTCATCAAAAGCCAGCTGGAGAGTGCTGTACAATTTACAGGAAGCTCTCACATGCCTTGTCTCATCTGGCACCCATGATGGCCCCCGAGACTGATAAGGCAGGTAGATCTTTGCATAAAAAATGTTGGGAAGTTTTTTTTTTTTAATGTTTTCTTAAATCACGGCAGAGCTGGAATTCCTGTGGTGTCTTTATTTTTGTTCGTTCATTCATTTACTCACTCATTCATTGATTCAAGTGATGGCACTTAGACTTCGTGTGCCCTGGCTGGGCACCTGATGGGAAAGATGAACTAGTGGACAATCCGTGTGACATGTATAAGCCTCGCTTTGTCTTCAGAATTGTTGGAGGAGCTGTCACAGTGTCCATTGGTTGTGGCTAACCTTCAGGATACCCACTGGATGGATCCGACAGGTGCATCCTGGGAAAACCTTCATTATGTTGCCTCAGGCTTAATGCTGAGTTGGTGGTTGGTATTAGAGACACTCTGCTGCCCGCTGCTGTTTAACTGCTTGTTTTGATTACCACGGATTTACCTGCTGTTCAGCGGTTCTCGGCTCCCTTTATGGTACTGCGGCTCTACCTGTGGAAGAAATCTCCTTCCCTGGAGACTGGGCCAGGTCCCTCCTTGCCACTCACGGGCTGTTCTTTGCTGGCGACTTTGCAGAGAGGGTGGTACAAGACAGAAAACGAGTACTACCTGCTGCAGTTCACGCTGACCGTCCGCTGCCTGTACTACACCAGCTTCAGCCTCGAGTTCTGCTGGCAGCAGCTGCCCGGCGGGCGCACCTTCTACTCCTTGCCCTGGATGATGGCCTACGTCTTCTATTACCCCGTCTTCCACAACGGGCCCATCCTCAGCTTCCCCGAGTTCATCGGACAGGTAGGCCCCTGGGAATTGGATTAGTGTTCTGTAGGTTCAGCCTCTGTCCTTGTTGCCATGTTCATGTAAGTGACGCCTGAGTTGTTGTTGTTGTTGTTTTTTAAAATATATTTTTATTGATTTCAAAGAGGAAGGGAGAGGGAGATAGAAACATCTATGATGAGAGAATCAATGATTGGCTGCCTCCTGCATGCCCCCTACTGAGGACTGAGCCTGCAACCCCGGCATTGCCTGACTAGGAATTGAACCGTGATCTCCTGGTTCATGGGTCAGTACTCAACCACTGAGCAACACCAGCCAGGCATAGTGCTCACAAATTTAAATCACATTATTGTCTTGATTTTTAAAAAATATACTTTTATTGATTTCAGAGAGGAAAGAAGAGGGAGAGAGAGAGATAGAAACATCAATGATGAGAGAGAATCATCGATTGGCTGCCTCCTGCACACCCCCTACTGGGGATCGAGCCTGCAACCCAGGGCACGTGCCCTGACCGGGAATCTATTCGTGACCAGCTGGTTCATGGGTTGATGCTCAACCACTGAGCAACACTGGCTGGCTATCTAGATTTTTTTTTTAAACATAAGAAATACTTCAGGAAAATCAGCCCTAAAAATAAAACTCGACTTGTCCCAACCCTGATTCTCGATGGACTATGACAACCAGGATTAATAACTGGGCACAGCGAGGAACTCTTGGGGAGCCCCGCAGGGCAGTCCCAGGGAAAGAAGAAATTGGGTTCTCCTGGTATTGCTGGCAAAGTAGAAAGAGAAGCTGTCTAAGCTGTTGATTGGCAAATAGTATGCTCCCTCTTATTTTCACAAACTGCCATAGCCTGGGAACTGTTCAGGGCGATGTAGATGGGATGGAGGGTGGAGCTGGAGGGTTGGTGGGCAAGTGTGTTTTTGCGTCTGGTGCCCGTGTCTGCCAGGACCCTGCTAGCCTTCTCTCCACAGCAGCCTGGTTTGAAGCTCATGTCAAGCCACCTTCCTCATTCCCACCTCACTTTTCCTCCCACTTAGATTTTTTCTTATTCCACAGCTAGCCTCATGGAACATGTTAATACAATTAATTCACCTACAGTGTTAGTAATTGAGAACACCCAAAACGGCGTTTCTCAGGGAGGTTCCTACCTCTCACCATCAAAACAAAATCCTGATTGAAGTGAGGAGAATAACATGCATGCACACACCATACACACCTGTACCTGCAGTACATGCATGCACACACAATATACATGTGCACACATTACATGTGCAGCCCTACATAAAAATACACACACACACACACACACACACACACACACATACACACACATGCCTAGAAGTGCGGTTTAAAGTGCAGAGCCAATGTGGAACATTTTCAGAGGAGAACATGAAACGTGGCCCTTGGAAAAGTCAGAGGGTTCTTAGAAATCCCTTAATTCTGTCTTAAAAATCCCACTGTCCTCGAAAGTATATTCCTGCCTGATAACAATAATGTCATGTTTTAGAAGTGCCTGTTAAATTATTTAGCTGTTTTTCCTCTGCAAATCTGTAGGTGGCCTTGGTATTCTGGGCAGACACTGTTTAGCATGTGGATTTGCATACCTCAGTTTGGGTTGCATAGGATCATTCTTTCGTCCTGAAGTAATTTTAAATCTGTTTGCAAATTCTGTTCAAAATTACTGTGTAAAACAGAGGTGGGTAGTGATGACAGCGGATCTAACTCCAGTTCTCAAAGTGTGTTCCCTGGACCAGCAGCACCAGGATCATCTGGGAACTTGGTGGCCGTGCAGATTCTCAGGCCCCGCCCAGACCTGCTGAGTCAGAGGCTCAGGGTGGGGGGGGGGGTGGGGGTGGGGGTGGAGCAGGGCCCAGCCAAGTGGTTTCACAGGCCCTCCAGGTGGTTCTGATGAATCTAGAGGTTGAAAACCACTCTCCTAAGCGCCTCAGAAGATTGGGGTACGGGGGTGGGGGGTGGGGTGGGGGGCACAGGGTAGGGTGGGCTCAGGCCTTCCAAGTTGTCTCTTGTACAGTCTCCTCACCATTGAGAGTTTTTATTCTTCCCAACGGTGCAGTCAATAACTTTTGGACTGCACACCCGAGTCCCCCTCCCCCCACACCTCTCTGAAGCCGGGTAGTGATTCTCAGAGAAACATGGAAGCATTGTTTTCCTAACTGCCTCTTGTCCATCGAGGAGCTTGGCCCTGTGGGAGGTGCACTTCGTTGTTATGAGAATCATCCTTCTTTTCCTCTCTCCGCTGCTCCTCTGAAGTTGCCCCTGTGGGGTCAGGCAGGTCCTCTCTCTGTCGCTCAGAGGTGAGCGTTGAGATGACCGCCACCTGACCTCTCAGCCAAGGGCGCCCGTTCCCTTGAGTCTCAGTCTGGGGAAGAGGAGGCCTGGTGTCTTCCCCCAGGGACCCAGGGGTGGGGCCTGGGTGGCATCTGTGCCCTGGCTCTCTCTTTTCTACCTCTTTCAAATGGAAGTAACTTCCCAAAGCAGGAAACTTCAGGAAGACAAATTGAAACCTTTGTCTACGATCGAGGAAGTTTCATAGAGAAGATGGTCTAGAAAAGGCAAAACGTTCAGTGAGCTACCGGGCAGATGAAAACCCAGCCAGGAGGTTTCTGCAGAAGCCAAAGCTGCCTGCGGGCACTTACCTCCTAGAGAAAAGGGGGTCGAAAAGGGTGCAGCTGAAGTAGGAAGCTAATCTAGTGGTGGAAGGGGTGTTTCAGAGAAGGGAAAGGTGGGGTGGGGAGGAAGAAGGCTGACTGGAAGGGCTTGTAAGCAGGGCTTGCTCCGAAGGAGAGCTTGAATAAATGCCTTCAGATAGATTCTATCTGATAGAAGGACTGTAACATTGACATTCCCAGTTCTTAGGTGCACACACAGGTCCATGCTTACCAACTCCTGAGAGCAGGAGATGGAGCTGTGCCATCAGGGGGCAGCAGAGTCCCACACAGAAATCTGCCAACCCGCCTGCCAAGAGGACCTTGCCGGGCACAGCCCTGGGAGAAGGTATCTCTCACCCATTGTTTAGCACATACATGGACACACACAAGATGAGGGACGTAAAGAAGAGGTGTCCTCTGTAATGTGGGAGGCACGTGGAATTTGCACACAGCCATCATGAACAGGTAACACTTGCCCGTTAACAGGCCTCCGTGCCTTAACTTGAGGGTCATCTCTGATGGCATTTGGAGTTCCAGGCTCCGTTTTTTTTTTTTTTTTTTGCTTGTTTATTTGTTTTAATCCCATGGTCTGTGGAATTCAGATACTGAGCTAGGGGGGAGCCCTGGGGGGAGGGAAGGGGGCGAGGAGGGAAAGGCAGGACATGCTCTTTGTTTGCTTAGCGAGGAGCCTGGGCCCCCACACCTCACTCTGAAGAGCTTGAATCGTTCAGTGGGGGCTGGAGAGTGTTTGGGGAGTTACTCACCTTCCTTGTGACTCAGTTTCCTTTATCAGTTAAGTGGGAAGAATAATAGTACCTCCCTCGCAGCCTTGAATAGGGATTACATTAAATGAGTGTGTATACGTAATGTGGCTTGATACATGAACACTACGAGGTGTTAACCATTAAACCATTACTGTTATTGTTGCTCCGGCCACTCTGGGGTAAATTTAGGCCAGAACGGAGACCCTGGGTGTCCAGTCTGGTGGGTGCAGCAGCAGGGAATTCTGGGTAGTGTGCCGGTTTTATCCCTGCGGAAGAGAGACCCAGGCAGTTGCTGCAGGTGCAGAGGGGAGCCCAGTCCCTGAGGGGCTGGGGCTGGCAAGAGCCGGATAGACAGTCAGTGTCCCTGACACACTGCTCAGGGTCTGGAGTGGTCTCTGGTTCCAGCATCTACCTGGAATAATACGAATTGTAATAAATAATACTAACTGAGCACTTGCTCTGAGCCAGGCCCTAGGAGAGAGCTACTGTTGTTATTACCACTTTACAGGTGGTGACGTGGAGGCAGAGAGATGGGAACCTTTTCATGCCCATGTGCTGAGCGCCCGGTAGTCAGTGAGAAGGTGCAGCGTGGTTTGTGGACATGCGGGTCTGGAGGCTCCGGCTGGCCAGACCAGGCCCAGTCCTGGGGCAGCAACACCCACTCGCTGCTCTGGCACACACCGCTGTCTACCACCGCCTGGGTCTGGATGCCTGGGGAGGGGCAGCCAGGGTCTGACTGGGGAATGGCTTGCTGTGAGTAGAGGGATCATCTGTGGCCCCTGGCTGGCAGAAGCTCCCCCGCCACAGAGGGATAAGCCGCGACTCCGATGCCCTTGACCCAAACGCAGAGATTGGCGCCCAGGAGGCACAGGTGAACGGCCGGCTCGGGAAGGCTTTCGTTCAGGCTCTCAAACACTCGTATTATTACTGTGAGAAGGAAAGGAACTCTTCCTCTTGGAAAACTGTCATCTGTCATCATCCGAATATCTTTCAAAGCCTTCAATATTCCTTTTTATGCAATTTGCATGAAATGAGGTTTTAAAATATAATCTGCTTTAAAATGCACTTTGCAGATGAGTTAACGTGCATTTTTTTAGTGGCGCCTTGAATTCCCGCTGATGGCAGTTTCCAGTGGTCTCAAGGTTGGCGCTCCCCCAGGTTGGAAACATCTCGAATGAATTGCTTTGCACGTAGACAGGAGAGCAATCTGCTCGTTAGGTGAGCTGTGGACAGCACGTCCTTTCTTCCTGCTGGACTGACAGGGACCAAGGCTGTTGTTGTTTTTTAAGTCAAAGGGAGGCCACTAGACTGAAGATATAAATACACTGTGATAATGACCCGACTCTGAAGAAAGACCAATAACCACTTTTTTTTAAATCATCACCCAAGGACATACTTTTTATTGGGGGGGAGGGAGAGAGAGAGAGAGAGAGAGACAGAGAGACAGAGAGAGAGACATTGATCGGTTGCCTCCCACACTCGCCCCAACCTTGGATCGAACCCACAACCTTTTGGTGTACAGGATGATGCTCCAACCAACTGAGCCATCCGACCAGGGCAGTTACAACTGTTTTAGGTAAAAGCAAATAGAATGAAAAATTGGATTATTCTCTGCCGCGTAGACATTTCTGTTACCCCGCATTCGGAGGCAACCAGCCAGGGCGGCAGGCTGAGCGTGGCAGAGGAAGTCCCTTGTGGGCCAGTTGGACGCACGGAATTGTGCCTTCTTAAACCCGGTGGAGTGTCAGATCTAGAAAACTCCCACACTCCCTCTTGTCTTCTGCTGGTCCAGTGGTGTAAGGCTGAAATGGAATCCATTCCTATCTTAGAGCTTGCTTATATGTTTCGTCATCTTTGTGTTTTCAACTTTTGTGCAGCCCTAAACAGCAGGCAGTCGGGCGAGGCCACAGAACCAGGCTCCCTGGGCAGGACTTTGATTTTTGGCGTCTGTGTTGTCCACGGGTATTGAGTCTACGCTGAGTGGTTTGCCTGAGTCTATGAATAACCCAGACATCCCTGCGTCACCTTTGACGTGTGGCTCTGAATCGTTTCCTAATTGTGCCCTGTGTCTGGTGGTCTGGGACGCCACGAGGGAAGAAGGGGAAGGGGAAGAATGTGCAGGACAAGGCACATAGTGACCAGAGATTAACTACCAGTCGTCCAGTGCTTTTCATGTGCCAGGCGGTGCACTTAGTCCTTTGTTTATTATGTTAATCACCACAAACATTCCCCCCCACCCCACCCGCCCCTTGATGTATGCGGAAACCAAGCCTCAGGGAGGGTAAGCAACTTGCTCAGGATCACCCAGCTGTGTGGTTTGTGCTAGAATCGGATCCCATGTTCTTAACCATGACCCTGTACCACCTGCTCAGCCAGAGACTGTTTACTCTGCCTGGTTTCAAACACAACGTAAGCTCAGATGACCCCTCCCCCCCCACGTAATTTTCCCTTGTCCTCAGGCTCCACCTCTCATTTTGCCTTTCGCTTCTCAGTCCTGGGCCCCTTCCTGACTTGGCCCTACTTTTACCAGCCTTAGAGGTGAGGGGGTGATGGATGAAGACAGGCAGGGTGGCACTGAACCCCAAGAGACCCCAGAGTCCCAGGTTTTGGCAGGGTGGTTGCTGGGTGAAGGTCTGTGGAACCCGGCTCGGCTCTTGGTTCTAGGCTGGCTGGTCGACCCCATCCTGTTCTTACCTTGGGACAGTTTTCAGGCTCAGGCATGACTTTGTTTTTTAAACTTTTTTTATAGAGTTATTTGTTTTTAAAAATATATATTTTACTGATTTTTTTACAGAGAGGAAGGGAGAGGGGTAGAGAGTTAGAAACATCGACGAGAGAGAAACATCGATCAGCTGCCTCCTGCACCCCCCCCCCCCCCCTACTGGGGATGTGCCCACAACCAAGGTACATGCCCTTGACCGGAATCGAACCTGGACCTTTCAGTCCGCAGGCTGATGCTCTATCCACTGAGCCAAACCGTTTAGGGCTCAGGCATGACTTTTTAACCCAAGAACATGGAGTGCTCCCAAGGCAAACGAAACCAACCCTCTTTTCGTAGATACAGCAGTGATGCTTGAGGCAGTTCATTAAAACCACTGTCTTGGGGACTGTTTGAAAGATTTGAAAGACGGAGGTGCAGTCTGATGACTTCTGTTTCCTCTGTAGATGCGGCAGCCAGAGCAGTGCCCACTGAGGCTCAGCCTGCCCGTCCTGGCCCGGGGGCTGGGCCGCCTCTTCGTCTGCTGGTGCTTGGCCGAGCTGATGGTGCACCTCATGTACATGCACGCCTTCTACGGCAGCGCCCCGCTCCTGAGGGCCGTCTCCTGCTGGACCCTAGGTAATCATGGGAATCACTGTCGGAACGAGGGCAGGAGCTGGCTTCAGAGGGAAGCTGGATGGGGGTTACACGGGGGTGCAGTTGTCTTGGGCAAACCCTTTTCAAAAAAAAAATATTTTTTATTGATTTCAGAGAGGAAGGGAAGGGAGAGGGAGAGAGAGATAGAAACATCAATGATGAGAGCAAATCATTGATCAGCTGCCTCCCACACGCCCCCCAACGGAGATGGAGCCTGCAACCTAGGCATGTGCCCTGACCGAGAATCGAACCATGACCTCCTGTTTCATAGGTTGATGCTCAACCAGTGAGCCACGCCAGTCGGGCTTGGCCCCTTTTTCTTGCCTACCCATTTCTTTATATCTGCAAGTAGGTGGGACTGAAGTCATTTCCTCAGCAGGACTGTCTCCAGTGTAGGACTTGACTGCGGAGAAACCACTGCTCTTCATTCCGCAGGTTAAAAAAGCACTGGCCGCGCCCGTTCTGAAGGAAATCTCCTCTTTTCCCTGTTTGCTCTCCTTTGGAGAACGCCCTGTGGTCACTGCATTCACCCTGTGGTCTGACCTCCAGCCTGTCGCTCCAATGGGGAATGTGTGATCTTCTGGCCAGATTAAGCCAATTCCTGCCGGGGGCCAGAGTACAAGCCTAACTCTTATGTGTTTGGTGATTTATAGATAAAAAAACAATCCCAATTGTCCTTGGAGTCACACACGCTTAATCAGAGCCTTTTCAAGGAAGAGGCCTTTTTCATGTTGGAAAACACTGAGCTGTTTTTTGATGACAGTCTCTTCTTTCCAAACAAATCTTTCTTCCAGTTGGCGTAATTAATGTGCTGAGCTCTTAATGGTGTGATTAGACAAAACAGAATAGGATCAAGTGATGGTTTATACTACACCGATCCCCAGTTGTACTGTATTCAATTTAAGAGGCCGTATCAGTTGGGGTGACTTTAATTATGAGTAACGACGAAGACACAACTCAAAGCAAGGCTGAAGCAGTAAAGCAAAGCTGTTATCTCAACAGCCATTACCTCTAAGGCCAGCATGGGGCCGTCCATCCAGGGACTCGGGGACTCACCAGTGATTCGCTTGTGTATCTGCTATTCAGATGAAGAACTCACCGGAGTCCTAGAAGCCCCTTGCGAGTACCTGCAGTCCCATCACCTTCTCTCACCTCTCCTCAAATACAAGTTCATGATTCCTTTTTTAAAAACCTTTTTGTAAAAAAAAAAAAAAAGATTTTATTTTTAGAGCAGTTTTAGCTTTTCAGCAATATTCAGAGGTGAGTACAGAGATTTCCCATATGTCTCCCGACCCCCGCAACCCTCACCCCACTTCTCCACAGATTCTTTCCTTATCAACACTCCACCAGAGCGGCACATTTGTTACAGCTGATGAACCTACTCTGACACATCATCGTCACCCAAAGTCCATAGTTCATGTTAGGATTTATGCTAGTGTTGTAGTCGGTTTGACAGATGTATATCTACCGTTTATACACAGAACAATTTCGCAGCCTCAAAAAATTCTCTGCACTCTCTCTTCCTCCCTTCCTCCCCACAACCCTGTTCATTTCTGATCTCATTACCATCTCCATAGCCTTACCTTTTCTAGAATGTCATACAGTTGGAATCATACGGTATGTAGCTTTTTCAGAATGAGTTATTTCATTTGATAATGTGGATGTAAGGTTTATCCATGTCTTTTCATGACTTTATAGCTCCGTTATTTTTAGTGCTGAATATTATTCCATGGTCGGTGTGCAACACGGGTTATTTTTCCATTCACCCACTGAAGGGCCTCTTAGTTGATTCTGAGTTTAGTAATTATGAATAATGATGCTACAAGCATCTGTGTGCAGGTTTTGTGTGGACATGAAGCTTTCAGTTCCTTTGAGTAAATTCCAAGGAGTGCAATTTCGGGATTGTATGGTTGAGAGAATGCTTATTTTTGTAAGAAACTGCCAACTGTTTTTCCAAAGTGGCTGTTCCATTTTGCATTTCCACCAGTAGTGAATGAGTCCCTGTCGCTCCACGTCCTTGCCAGCATTTGGTGTTATCAGTGTTTTGGATTTAGGCCATCCTAATAGGTGTGTAGTAGTATCTTGCTTTAGTTTGCAATTCCCTATGCACATATGATATGTGGAGCATCTTATTATTTGCTTATTTTCAGTGGTGGCCCTAAAGTTTGCAATATATTTACAACTAACCCAAGTCCACTTTCAGATAGCACTGTACCACTTGATGGTAGTACAAGTGCCTTGAAATGATATATTCCTAAATCCTTTTTATAACAAAATATTCCTTATTTTCTCTGTCACTTTTATGATTGTCATTCATTTCACTTATATATAAACTGTAATCATCAATACATTGTTTTTTTTTAATTTTATTCATTTTCTGGTGCTCTTTCTTTTTTTTTTTAAATGTTGATTAGAGTTTCTGATCTATATTATTTTCCTTCTCTCTGAAGACTTTGTTTAAAAATGTATTGCAAGGCAGGTCTACCAGAAACAAATTCCACCATTTTTTTTTTGTCCAACAATATATTTCTTGTTCACTTTTGAAGGATAGTTTCACCATATACAGAATTCTAGGTTGGTATTTTTTTCTTTAAACACTAAATATTTCACTCTACTCTCTTCTTGCTTGCATAGTTTCTGAGGAAAAGTTAGATGTTGTTCTTACCTATTTTTACCTATAGGTTAGGTGGTTTTTTTCTTCCTCTGGCTTCTTTCAGTATTTTTTCCCCCTTTATCTTTGTTTTTCTGCTGTTTGAATATAATATACCTAGGGTTAGTTTTGGGGGCATTTATTCTGCTTGGTGTTCTCTGAGCTTCCTGGATCTTTGGTTTTTGTGTGGGACATTAATTTAAGGAAATTTTTAGTCATTATTGCTTTAAATATTGCTTCCCATTATTTCTCTGTTTCTTCTCCTTCTAGTATTTGCATTCAGGTATGTTCATTGCCAGGCTATGGCTGGGGGTCTTATTCTTCAGATAGACACCACAGACAGCACTCGAGGATTTTCCCTCAGCAGCAACACGGCTGTGCACATATCTATTAGATGTCGATGCCTCTGAGGCCAGAGCAAAATGCAAAGATTAGGGTACCTTGTTCTGCAAAAAGTTACTATTCAGCTGGGAGGGCAGGCAGATAGAACCACTCAAACCATCAGGTCCCTAAAATCCGTGACCACGATCACTTCTAGCCGTTGGAGTTATCTATTGTCTTCAGATTCCCAGCCATTCTCCCTTCCAAGAGTCTCGTGTGGGTAAAGCCTGGGCTTGGGCTCATGTCCACAAGGAAAAGGTGTGTTAACATTTCTTACCACTGCGCTGTTTGATTTGTGTGAAGTGAGAGCTCATTTTTAGATATTCTTGGATGGTTAGAACTCCACCAAGAAAATGTACTTGGCCTTCAGAAACATGTATGATGAATTATTTCCTTTCCTAGTAGGAACTCAGGCTTACTCTGTGTCATAACAAATAGAAAAAAAATCAAGGCACAGGATCTGATTATGCTAACAAATCTCTTTCCTTTTCTGTAGATCTACAAACAAGACCTTAAGTGCCATTTGCTTTGTGCTCGTAATCCTCGATTCCATCTCCAGCCACATTAGTGTAAGCTCTGTTGCAAATATCATGAACCATGGAATCTTGGGGATGGAAACTAGAAACTTCAGAGAGCACTCGGTTCAAGGCCCTCTTCTTACATCATCCAGGGGTAGCTCCTGGGAAGCATGGGCCAGAAGCATGGACTGGACTGATGGAGCCAGTGCCCCAAATGGTTGTCCAAGGCAGGGGAATAGGGGCTAGAGTTTGAAAGTCCAATGAGATTTGAGGTGGATAACCAGGGTCATGAGAATTGGAGACCGTTCTGAATTGCTGGAACAGAATTCTGCAGGTGAAGATTCGGTTTAGAAGTAATACTGACTAAGCCAGATGATAAATTTAAACCTAGGGTTACAAGACAGATTAAAAATGATCACAGGGAGACTGCATGGAAATTATAAGTATGCAGGCTTCCCCAGACTTCTGCCTGTAGGGAGTTGGAGGGATTCCAGGGCTGATCAAGGACAAAGACTTGAGCACGAGGTGGCAGTCGCACCCATAAGCTTTGTTTGGGTGATGCTCTGAGGGGTTTGCATTCGGGGGAAGTCCCTCACAATAGGGAAGCTGCACTGTGGGGCCCAAACTCAGAAGGGGAGGGGAGAAAGCACTCTCTGGAGGAGTGGGATCAGGATGCATAGGTGACGTCACTGGAGACTCTGTGTCACAGAACTAAGGGTAGCAGTGGTTTGGGATCTCTGTAGCCCCGAGGTGTGTCTGATCTGTTACTAGCAGATTTTGGGCAGTTTCATAGGGTATACAAAGGAAGTGGGCTATAGGTGGCAAAAGTCTGCTTATTTGGGCTATATTCAAAACAATCTATATATATAAAAGACCAATATGCAAAGTGTCCCCACGGGAGTTCAACTGGGAGACCGGGAGTTCTATCACCCACTTTGATGTGCGCTGACCACCAGGGGGTGGTGCAGAACGAAGGAAGGCCCCGGCCGGCAGCTGGCAGCTGGAGAAGGAAGGCCCCACTGGCGGCCAGAAGGCCTCAATCGGCCCTGATCACTGGCCAGGCCTAGGGACCCTACCCGTGCATGAATTTCATGCACAGGGCCTCTAGTTTTATGTATAAGAGTTTGAGTTGGGCACTGGCAGCTTTTGAACTAATGGGTCTCAACCTGAAGTGCAGAAATAAACAACCTAGGCGCCAACACACTGCCTCCTCTCAGCACAGTGCCCATCAGGCATTGCCTTCTGGACAGATCCAGCTTAGATGTCATCAAAATGGCTACGCGTGTCAGTGCTGACACGCGTGTCATAGGTTTGCCATCACTGATCGAAATGGTTGACTGTGGGGCTGGGGGAGAGGGTGGCATAGGAGATGAAGGCTGGGATTCTGTGGTGGGCACCTGGTGGGTGAGGCACCGTCAGCCTTCTAGTTCACACTTACTGAGGCTCCTACCCAGGCATTCTTGCAACTAAACACGTCTTCCCAACCCTCCTGTGACCAGCTGGTGACTGAAAGCGACCACTGCCCACCCCTCTCAAGCTGCTGCACTGTGTAATGTACCTGCTGGTTTCTAAAGGCGTGTGCCTGAGGTTAAACCAGCCACAGTCCTGTGCCCCCCCGCCTCTCGCATCTGCTGAGGACTCCTGACAGCTGAGCTCAGGGCACTCACCTTCCTTTGCTCCCTGCTCTAAGATTTCTCTGCCGTCGAGATTGGATGTGAACCTTCCGTTACTTCGGGGCTTCTGACGGTGGCGCGCTGCTTCTCAGGACGACTGGGACAGTTCGCTGGTCACAAGCAGCGCCACAGCTTCCTTTCCGTCTTCTTGCTTTACACCTTCTCATTTGTTGCTCTTCGACTTCGCTTTTCAGCACTTCCTGGTCAGTTTCATAAGGGTGTCATAAAGGGAAGTCACAATGTCTATCTTCCACGAACATGCAGTGTTTGGAAGAGACTGATGGATCTTCTAATGATACTCTCATTTTTCTATGGTCTTAAGGGTGAAATAGTTAATGTTCTTTTTTAAAAAATATATATTTAAAAAATATATATTTTATTGATTTTTTTTTTTTTTTTTTTACAGAGAGGAAGGGAGAGGGATAGAGAGTTAGAAACATTGATGAGAGAGAAACATCTATCAGCTGCCCCCTGCACACTCCCCACTGGGTATGTGCCCGCAACCAAGGTACATGCCCTTGACTGGAATCGAACCTGGGACCCTTGAGTCCTCAGGCCAATGCTCTATCCACTGAGCCAAACCAGGTAGGGCAATGTTCTATCTTTTATTATCGGAACCCAGAATGGAGCCAGTTTGGGAAATGAGTTCGTTAAATGCTTTGATCAATATCCATGAATGATCAGTAGACACGGAGATTGTAAACTCCATGTTTTTGTGTTTCTCTTTCATGGTTGTTCACCTGGCACAGAATAAGTGCTCTGTACAAACTTGTCGGAAGAATCGACTCGTGAATAAATGGATGCTTTTGTTGACTTTTCGGTTGTTTTCTGTGTTTTTTAGTTGCTGTCTCCTTTAGGCAGCAACGATGCGGTGAATTAACGTATGGTGAGGGTTCAGTGCTAAAGTAAGGGTTTTCTTATTCATCTGGTTCTCGCTGCCTACAAAAATTTCTTTCTGTGTGTGTTTTCTTTCCTTGATTTTAAAACCCCCACCCATCTCAGAGCACCTAAGGCAGTGGTTCTCAACCTTTCTAATGCCGCGACCCTTTAATACAGTTCCTCATGTTGTGGTGACCCCCAACCATAAGATTATTTTTGTTGCTACTTCACAACTGTAATTTTGCTACTGTTAATGAATCATAATGTAAATATGTGTTTTCCGATGGTCTTAGGCAACCCCGCTAGCGGTTCTCAACCATCAGAAAACACAGATATTTACATTACGATTCATAACAGTAGCAGAATTATAGTTATGAAGTAGCAATGAAAATAATTTTATGGTTGGGGGTCACGGCATTAAAGGGTCGCGGCATTAGAAAGGTTGAGAACCACTGACCTAATGGGACGTGGTGCATGAAGGCGCCCTTACCTGAGGACAGAAGCGTCCTGAGGCACCCCAGGGTGCACGGCTGATGATCTGTGGTGGTGTTGATTTGAGCAGCAGTGTTTGTACAGGTCAGAAAGGTGTGTTGTATTTTGTTTTGACGTGGCGTGTAGAGGGTGTTTCGGGAGCAGAAAACCAAACAGAGGTATATCGAGAGGTTGAGTGATCGACTGACACCTGGTTGGCCAAGGACGCTCTTGGGTTTGGCAAAGCAAGTCTCATCCGAGGGACTCCTCAGTCCTGGACGGACTGGGACCATTGGTCCCTCTATATGAGAACTCAGAATTGAGTGCAGAGCAAAGGTAAGTGGTGCTTCTGCAGGACCAAAACACATGCTTTAAGATTGCGTTTATGGCCGAAACCGGTTTGGCTCAGTGGATAGAGCGTCGGTCTGCGGACTGGAAGGTCCCAGGTTCGATTCCGGTCAAGGGCATGTACATTGGTTGCGGGCACATCCCCCGGTGGGGGGTGTGCAGGAGGCAGCTGGTCGATGTCTCTCTCTCATCGATGTTTCTAGCTCTCTATCCCTGTCCCTTCCTCTCTGTGAAAAATCAATGAAATATATTTTTTAAAAAAAAAAAGATTGCATTTATGACAGACAATAGGGTGGCGAAGGCCTGGGGTGGGGCAGGAATCGGGTGGAGGGGGCAATGGGGAAAAAAAAAAATAGAGGGGCAGCTGATCTGTAATACTCCTAACAATAAAGATTAAAAAAAAAAGATGGTGTTTATAAAGAATGGCTTCCCAACAGGCCCACAGAGGAGGCACTTAAATTGTTTTGCAAGGTCCAGACTTGTACAGTGCAAGTTACTGTAAAATGGAAATTGTTGGGAAGGTCCTCTGGGCTGCAAGTACACTGGGCCGTCTTCTCCCCCTGGTCCGGGTATTTCTTTGGAGGTGAGACATTGGGGAGATTACGAACTCTGGAATTTTAGAGCCAAATTAGACCTCACAGCTTGTCTGACGCCCTCATTTTACAGATTAGGCAACGGAGGCTCAGAGAGGGTCCGTGGCCTTTCCAAGGTCACAGCTTGTCGGTGGCCAAGTGCAGGTGCGAGCCCAGTGTGTTGATCTCCAGGCCCGGTTCCTTCCGCTGCCCTCCCTCCCTCCCTCCCGTTTGGTTCCGGTGCCTCACTGTGTGGGGGGCGCTGTCTCAGTGAGCGGTGCCAGGGAGGCCTGGTGTGGGCTTCCCTTGTGAAGTGTGTGAGTATGGAGACCGTGGGTATCCCCGCCTCGGGGCGCGGGGTGTGTGTGCCTGATGCACAGGGACAGTGGGAGGGAGGACGAGGAGAAGGAGCGCAGTCCGGTCTTCCGAGTGCAGTTGATTTTAGATCAGCAGCCAGTGGCTGACTGTCCCGATAATCTGAGAACTGCAGATGCGGGCTCCTGGGGAGTTCAATGGGAAATCTGCAGGCAGGACGCTCGGTAATTGTTTTCACGGAGGTGCAGGGTCCCAGAGTCTCCGCCAGAAAGGACCTTGCTCGCTCTTCTGATCATTTTTCTCTGCGCCCTCCTGACGCCCAGCTGTTACCCAAATGAGTTTTTAGTGACGGCCACTTGCTCACCAGTGAGCACACCAGCAGCGCAGACAGTGGAAGATGGGGCTGTGCAGCCTCCCCAGGCGCCCACCCCTGCCTTCCCACTGCCTTCGGTTTCGCGTGCAGTTTATTTACAAGGGTTCACTCACTGTCCTTTTTTCCTTACTACCTACTTCTTAGACTTAATATATTCTGAATTTTCCCTTACGTGATGAAATATTCTTTTATTTTTTTTCATTTTTAAATGTATTTTGTATTGTTGATAGTGTTACAGTTATCTCCCATCCCTCCTTTTCCCTCCCCCAGCCAGGTCTTCACGACCCCATTGCCCGTGTCCATGGGCTATGCATATAAGTATATAAGTTATTTGGTTTATCTCTTCCTGTCCTCTTTTAGATTCTGTGTCTTAGAGTATGATTTTACCAGTTGTATGGTGTACCTTTCTACAACTTTGCTGTTATTTAGTTAACAATTCTCTGTGGCTGATCACTGTTTACAATTTTGCCATGTTATAAATAACTAGAGACCCGGTGCATGAAATTTGTGCACAGGTAGGGTCCCTAGGCCTGGCCAGCGATCAGAGATGATCAGGTTCCCCGCCTCCCCACCTCCCCACCTCCCTACCTCTCCGCCTCCTTCTTCCCTTGCTCCCTCAGGGCCCCACCACCACTGCTGGTCACCTGCCATGTTCCATGCCGCCCCCTGGTGGTCAGCACATGTCATAGCGAGCGAGTGAACTCCCGGTCGAACTCCCGAGGGGGCACTTTGCATATTAGCCTTTTATACATATAGATGGCTCCTTGGACACATTTGCAGAAGCCTTTTTGAACCTCATCCCTGATGATTTCCTGAGGGCGATTTCCTAGGTCAGAGGCTTTGGTGACTCATTGCCAAACCGGACTTGAGGGCCATTTTTCACTCCTAGTGTCAGCAGAGTTGGAGAGTGGGTGGGGGAGGACTGTGTTTTCAGGCAGTGAATTTCTGTTTAGAAGGCGTGCGTCCCCCACCTTCAACCCATCATTCTCTTCTCCTGATTCTCCTTCGCTGCTCCCTGCCTTGTGGGGTTTTAAAACATCCCTTTGCCATCGGACGGCTGTGGGTTTTGTGTCTGTGTTCGGAGAAAGCAGCTGTCAGCTGCCATCTGAGCAGTGAACTGTGGGGGAGCAGGGTGGGCCTGAGGGAGATGCTGCTGCCGGGTGGGTGTGGACGGGAGCCTGGCCTTGTCTCCAGCATTTCCAACTGAGCTCTTCCAAGAGACAGACAGCGCCTCCTGCAGCTTGATTTGCGCGAATGCTGGGGCTGTAAACCTACCACTTAGGGGTATGGGTTTTCAGACAGGACAAACCTCTCTCCACCCTCATGATAAATTGTGTTCTGAGCTTTTCAGGTACTTCTTACCAGATTATGGAAACACTGTATATTCACACAGGACTTGAAGCGTGGTGCACTAGCCACCGTGAGCCGATTGAGACTCAGACTCGGGGGTTTGGGGGGGTGTAGAGGCTGGTCGAGAACGCTGTGACTTACTGAAAAGCAGCCCAGCTCTGTAGCAGTGGTGGCTTCCCACGGTGCTCGGTACTTGAATAAAACCAGGCTGATCCTCCATAACAAAACGCCATAAGGCTTGGCTCCTACCCACTGCCCTGACGGGTCTCCTGCCACCTCCCCTCTGCCCTCTGTCCTTCCTTGTTAGCTGTCCCTTCCTGCAGGATGGCTCTTCCTCTTCATCGTCGTGTGACAACTTGTCTTTCCCATCTCGGCTTAAATGCCTTTTCCTAAGACAAGCTTCCCCTGGTGACTCAAACAGAAATAGCCAGCCAGCACGTTACGTCACCTGTTCCATCCTCCACACGGGGCTCGGCGCCAGCTGCAGTTGGCCCTGCCTGTCTCTCACGATTGAATGTACGTCCCACGGAAGTAGCAGCCTTATTTAAATTGGCCGTCATGGTGTCCCGGCACCCAGACGTGACACAGCTGCTATTGACACTCTGTGAATAATTGTTATACACAGATAATACCGGCGGTCAGGCACGTTCCGTTATGTTCCCCGGGAAGAGTTGGTGCCCTCAGTACACTTCACCTGGGGTCGGAAGAGATCTGAGTTTTAGTCTTAACCCTCTGCCCGCTCATTCTGGGACCTCGGAAAAACCACCTACAACATCTGAACCTCTGTCCTTCTCTGTAAAATGAGAACCATAGCTGTGCCGGGCCAGCTTAGCCAAGGGTTCGGTGAGCCTGAGGGAGGGCGATGAAGGATTGAAGAAAAGACAGACAAAGAGAATAAGCTGGGTCTAGGTGGACCTCCTGTGCCTGGCTAAGGCCACAGAGAAAGATCCAGAGGGCAAGCTGAGCCTTTATTTTATAGCCAGAGATAAACAAGGTAGTGGTCACCATAGTTACAATGTTCTTGCGAGTTTCACTTGTTTTGGCAGCACTTGCTGCACCTCCCACAGCCCATTAGCTACCCAGATAGGATCTAGGGGGCATCATAAGGTTAAGCTTAATTATGCTAAAAGGGCTGTGCCCTCTAAGATGGGACTTGTTTGTGGCTTTGCCAACAGGTCAGTCCGAGGCTTAACCCTATAGCCGCTCCCTACACATAGGATTTGCCCAAAGAACCCCGAAGGGTGCTTGAGAGGAATATCCGTGACGTGGATGGGCAGGCTCTTTGGGAACTTCTCATCGTTCAGCAAATGGACATGGTCATGACCTGTTTATTGGAAGTGCATGGAACGACCAGGGGTGCCTCCCAACAGCCTAGAGCAGGGGTCCTCAAACTTTTTAAACAGGGGGGCAGTTCACTGTCCCTCAGACCGTTGGAGGGCCGGACTATAGTTTAAAAAAAAACTATGAACAAATTCCTATACACACTGCACATATCTTATTTTGAAGTAAAAAAAAAAACAAAACAGCAAAAACACCAGCATGTGGCCCACGGGCCGTAGCTTGAGGACGCCTGGCTTAGAGATAGGGAAGACACGGCCCGTCCCTGAGAGCAGGCTGTTAGGCCGGCCCCGTGGGTCAGAGCTGCAGGTCTGATGGCAGCTTCACCGGAGGCTTTAATCAAACTCACGCAAAGAGTCTGCCAAGCGGAAGGGGAGGTGGTTTGGGCAGAACCAGGCGGGGAAACACCAAAAGGCAGGCCCTGACAATTCCTGTTCAAGCCGTGCCTGGGAAGGGACACTGTTCGGCAGTTTGCTTTGCCATGTCCAGTGGCAGAATCTCCCTGTCGTGGGGCCGACGCCTCCATCTCTCAGAGCTGGATGCCAGACATGTTTTTGTCCTCTGGCCCGTGCCCTGGCCCTGATTTCTTCCTCACTAAGCAACTCTCCGAGTGAGTGATTTGATTTTCTGGGTGGCTGACCTAGAGAGGAAAAGGCTTCTTCTATGAAAACACGAGGCTGCTATGTTGAATACCATGTTGAATAGAAGTGCTGATAGTGGGCATCCTTGTCTCATTCCCGATCTTAGAGGAAAGGCTTCCAGCTTTGCACCATCGGGTGTGATATCAGCTGTGGGTTCATCATATATGGCCTTTATTATGTTTCTTCTATACCCTGAGAGTTTTTATCAAAAGGGTGTTGAATTGTGTCAAATATTTCTTATGTATCTATTGAGAAGATAATATGGCATTTATCCTGTATTTTGTTAATTTGATGTATTGCTTTGACTGATTTACGGATGTTGAACCATCCTTGCATCCCTGGGATATACCACTCACTTAGTCATGATATATAATCCTTTTAATATATTGTTGAATCCAGTTTGCTAATATTTTGATGAGAATTTTTGCATTGGCCAGAGATCATTATTTTTATTTTTTTTTTAAAAAATATATTTTATTGATTTTTTACAGAGAGGAAGAGAGAGTGATAGAGAGTTAGAAACATCGATGAGAGAGAAACATCGATCAGCTGCCTCCTGCACACTCCCCACTGGGGATGTGCCCGCAACCAAGGTACATGCCCTTGACCGGAATCAAACCTGGGACCCTTCAGTCCGCAGGCCGATGCTCTATCCACTGAGCCAAACCAGTTAGGGCAGAGATTATTTTTTAAAAAATATATATTTTGATTGATGTTTTTAGAGAGAGAGGAAGAGAGAGAGAGAAACATCGATGTGAGGGAGAAACTTTAATCAGTTGCTTCCTTCACGCCCCCTACCGGGGGTCAAACCTGCAACCCAGGCATGTGCCCTGACTGGGAATTGAACAGGTGACCTTTTGGTGCAGGGGATGATGCTCAACCAACTGAGCCACACTGGCCATGCTTGGCTAGAGATTCTTTAATGTAATAATTGATTTATTGTGTGCGTGGCTATTAGTATCAGTGGTTCAGGACAGGCATACCAGAAAGGGCCAGGAGGTGGCAGTAAAAGCCAGGTCGTCATTTGAGAAATTCAAATTGGACAAAATTTTATTAGCCTAATATTCAGCCTCTCCTGGTGAATTTACAGGTGTCGAGGTGGGGGTGGAGAGGTGGTGTTGTTTCTTGACCAGAGAGAGAGAGGTGGTCTACCAAAGTGGCCATTCTTATCCCAATTTCCATGGTGTCCCTGAGTTTTATCACTTTCAGTTCTTTTCATGAAATTCTCCTGCAAAATAAAAAATATATATCTATTAATTTACTCTTTGCTTTCAGTTTTTATGTAGAACATGTTTTTATATAGAGGTCACACATACACACACACACACACACACACACACACCCCAAACAAAAATCTGTTCGGATAGAGCTGTGTGTGTGTGTTTAAGGATGTGTGTTGGGAAGAGAGACGCACAGACAACTTAAAATTGACAATTGGAGCCTCCTGCCTCCCCTGAAAACTCAGGCCCCGGTCTCTGGCCACACTCCTCTGCCCTTTTCTCTGTCTCCTCTTGTCTGTCTTCTCTCAGGAACAAAAAACAGTCCCCTGTTTCCTTACAGAGTGATCTTTTATAAACACAAAGTAAATCATCTCCCTTTCTTGCTTGGTTTCTTAGGTCTTTTACTATAAAGTTGTGCTGCTTATGTGCGCACGCGTCACCCCCTCCGCCCCGCGCCCCCCCCCCCCCCCCCCCCCCCATTCCCTACCCTGGGCTGGTTCACACCCTTGTGCCCTGCACGCTCCGTTGCTTGAGGTTTCCTGTACCTAGCCAACTCCTGCTTCAGAACAGCCCACTTCCGGGCCAGTTCCCCTGCACGCTCAGATTTAGATGATGCCTGCCTCCCCCCCCCACTGCTGTAATGAATTACTTGTGATTAGGAGAGAGAAGCTGAGTGTTCTAGTCCTGAATTGTCATCAACTTTGATAGCACAGGGCATGTTAAGGGAGTTTAGATGGGCTCAATGATTGTGAAAGTGTTATTTAAGTGCGAACTGTCCTCAACTCAACTTGTGATCAATGAGAAAATGATGGTCATTTAATTCAAATCAATTCAACAAGCTTCATTATGCCGCAGTGGAAATCACTACCCACTCATTCATTCTTTAGACCTTCCTGAGGCCCCCGGGGGCCAGAGGCACGAGGTGAAGGGGGAGAGGTCCAGGGGTGATCTCATCTACACTCTGAATCCGGGATTCATAGTGAATGGGTGGCCGATAACGATCCACCTGGATCCCGGGGGCTTGGACACATCCTGCTTCCAGACCTTTCTCCTGTGAGAGGGAAGGTGCGCTGAGTGCAGCCTTCATATTCTGAGAGAGGAGCAGAAGTCATTTTATATCTGTTATAATGGACACATTTAAAATCATTTTCTCATCCCTCAAGCACTATTACAATAGCGGAGGGAACAGTAACGATTCTACATTAAATAAATAGCTAAAACCTATAAACATAGATTAAACATACTTAGACTTTCCCCCCCTGACATGCTATCAGGTTTGAGAATTACCTGAGGATTTACCCTTTGAGGGGCTTTGATAACTGGCAGCGGCTTTAGTTTTTGCTCTTACTTCATGCCTTACCTTATGAAACAGAGTGGTGGTTAAGTTTTGCAAAGAGCATGCCTCTTTGTGGAGGTATTTATTTGAGCAGGACTCTTTTTGAAAATATTTTTATTGATTTCAGTGAGGAAAGGAGAGGGAGAGAGGGATAGAAACATGAATGATGAGAGAGAATCATTAATTGGCTGCCTCCTGCATGCCCCCCACTGGGGATCGAGCCCGCAACCTGGGCATGTGCCCCGACCAGGAATTGAACCGTGACCTCCAGGTTCATAGGTCGATGCTCAACCACTGAGACTGAGCCACGCCTGCTGGGCTGTGCAGAACTCTTGGCTGAGAAGCGTGGGGCTTCGTTTCTCTAACAGAGAGCACACGATTGGGTGTGGGAGACCGCTGGTCTTCCCTCTCAAGCTTGCAGAGCGGTTTCTTCACAATTAAGTTGTGGTTGTCAATATTATAGCCGTCTTTAACTAACAAAATCAAGGTCAATCCTAGGGCACGAGGTTAAAAAAAAAATTTCCTGTGTGTTATCTTTTCGGATAACTCAGTGACGAGTGTCAGAATGAGTTTGGAATATTGCCTTTGAAATTGAAGTTCAGTCACAAAGCCTACAGATTGAGCAAGAGAGACTTTTTTTTTCTATACGTGAAAATCAGAAAACAGGAATGAACAGCAGCATCTCAGTGACCTCACCAACCCAAACAATTGCTATTTTCGTACACTTTGATGTTTATTTTTAAACCTGGGGAAAGGGAGAAGGGTGTGGGTCTTCTAACGCAGAATTTCTCAAACTTGACTGAACATAACTTCCCCCAAAACTTGTTTTGCAATCAGAGTTGAGGACTCTGGCCCAAGCCTACTAAATCAGAATTCGTCAAGGAGAGGTCTAGGAATCTGATTAACTATTGTCCCCAGTGATTCTCAGCACCAGACACATTTGAGCAACACCATTGTCACTGATGCAGGTCCTGGTGGGACATCTTCCCACAGGGAGACACCCTGCTTCAGGAGCTCAAGGACTGATCAGTAACCTCATTAATCTGCCCCATGGCATGCTCCCCCTTCTCCTCTCCCTAGTCTCCCCTTCATGGTACCCTTTCCAGACTTTCTGTGCTCACTAGGGGAGCAAGGAGGAGGGATTGTGCAGATTTAAGTCCTTTTTGCTCCTTGTCCTCTGCAAGTGCGTTTGGTTGGTGGGTGAGGAGGAAGTTGAATGTTCCTGCTGAAATTCAGGGTTTAGGTGGGAGGCTCTCAATGCCTCCCCCTTTTAAAGCTTTGTATTTTGGAAAATTAAAAGCACATACAAAACCCCCATGAATTCATCACCCAGGTTCAATAATTATCCACTGGTAGCCACTGGTCTTTCATCTGGACTCTCTCTTATGTTGTCCTATAGCAAATCCCAGACATCTTATCATTAACCATAATATTCCAGTAGTATCTCAAAAAGATAATAACTCTCATTTCCTCTTCTTTGGTTTTTCTAAAAGCCTAATTTTTTTTAGAGCAGTTTAAGAGGTTCACAGCAAAACTGAGCGGAAGGTACACAGATACCCCATGTAATCCCTGTGCCCACATACTCACAGCCTCCCCACTGTCAGCATCCTCCCTCAGAGAGGATTGCAACTGATGAACAGACATTGACACATCATGATATTTACATTGGGGCTCATTCTTGGTGCTGTGCATTCTACGGCTTTAGACAAATGTATATATGCTTCCATTCATTTTTCTTTTGAACTTCAGAGTCTTACAAAGAGACAAAATACGGCATATTGTAACTATACCCCATCTTGATAGAGACTAGGATTAAGATGATAATTTATAGGGTTTCTAAAAATACATTTTATTGATTTCAGAGAAGAAGGGAGAGGGATAGAGGGATAGAAACATCAATGATGAGAGAGAATCATTGATTGGCTGCCTCCTGCATGCCCCATACTGGGGATTGAGCCTAAAACCTGGACATATGTCCTGACTGGGAATCGAACTGTGACCTCCTGGTTCATAGGTCGATGCTCAACCACTGAGACACACTAGCCAGGCAAGGGTGTTTTTTTAAAATTTTTTTTTGAAAGAGCCAAAAAAGATGACTTTTAAAAAAAATTCATTATTGAATAGTGTTTCACCATGGTATATGAGTTTTGTATAGTTTTATGGTGAATAAGGAGAGCTTTGGCAAGGGGCTTGAGAGTGAGTGAAGAGAGGGGAGGTGAAAATGATTGAAAAGTAGTTGTTCTTACATGGAAAAGAGAGAATAAAGCTCTGAGGATGTACATTAGAGTTAAGTTTTAGGGACCTATCTCCTATGTGGGTGTAGTCACGGGGCCCTTCAGCTCAGTGTTTAAACACCAGCTGTTGTTGAGATAATGTCTGGGTAATGAAATGCTAAAAAAGTCAGCCAGTTGCCTTTTCTCCTTCTACATCACAGTGAGGGGAGAAGGATAAGACATTTGACATCTGATGTTTATTTTGAAAACTGGAAACACAAACAAATGTCAGACAGCATACGATTCTCTTCCTTTCCCACTCTTTGGTGGCATCAAACATTCTAATGTTCGTTAAGATACAGTAGAAAAGAAGAATTCTTTATACAGTTTCTCCTTGGGTGAGAATCCTGAGATTATATAAAATTAATGCAGTATGAACCCAGAGCTATGAATCCCACGCATCTGGGATTTACTACCGTGAACTTGGCTGTTCAATTACAGATACTCCATGTGGGGTAAGATAATTTCATGGTGCATGCTTTCGGAATGGGAGAGATGCCTCCTTGGCAATGTGGCATTGTAAAGGGTAGCAAGTTGCACCAGTTACTTAAAACACCAACTATTCCCTGCCCCCACCCCATCCAATACCAACACCCCTTAAAACACTACCATATTTGTTGTGCCCTGGTAATGTAGTGTTCAGATAACTTCTTAGATGACATAAAATAGGTGTATCTTTCTTTTAGGCAAAGTTGAAGTATGAAGCTCTGAATTTGTTGGCTACGTTAGAGAGGCAATTCTTTGCTTTCTAAAGGGATTCTTTGCCTCCTTGAAGGATTTGCAATAGAATACTTTAGGAGTTAATTTCCAATTCTTTTGTGCATAGAGATTACAGAGCACTCCTACTGGGCAAAGTGAATTACACTGAAGCATCAAAATTCGAACAGAAATATATAGCTGATTTCTTCCTGGCTTTTAGTTTATTCATAGATATGTGCAACCATCACCACGGCCAATTTTTAGCACATTTTCACCTCAAAAGAGAATCCCGATCCTTTAACTACCACCCTCCCGTAATCCCATCCCCACCCCACCCCCATCACCAACCCCAATGCTTAGCCGCCACTAATCCATTTTCTGCCTCTGTGTCCCTGTTCTGGACTTTCATATGAATGAAAACATACAATATGTGGCCTTTTGTTTCTGGCTTATTTCACTTAGTATAATGTTTTCAAGATTCATCTATGTCGTAGCGTGTATCAGCACTCCACTCCTTTTTGTGGCAGAATAGCATTCTATTGTGTGGGTAGAGCTCGTTTGGTTTAGCCATTCATCTGTTGATGGACAGTTGTTCCCCCCCTCCCCCCGGTTTCTGGCTGTTGTGGACAGTGCTGCTGTGAATGTTCGGTGTAGGTGCCTGTGTGGACATTTGCTTTCATTTCTCTTGGGTATATTGCTGGGTCATATGGTAACTCTGTGTTGAATCATTTGAAGAACTGCCAAACTGGTTTTTTAAGTGGCCGCACCATTTTACATCCTGCTCGCACGCAGTCTACGATGACCCCAGTATCTCCACATCTTTGCTAACCTTTGTTGATTTAACTCTTTGATTCTCGTCATCCTACTGGGTGTGAACTTATGTAAGGTTGAAAGGAACTGGGAAGGACTTTGCCTTTCTAATAGTTTTTTAAAACACAATATATATATATATATATATTTAGTGCCCTTTTCTAGTATCTGCAGAAGCATGACTGCTAAGAGATCCTCTCACCTGTCAGAATAGTAAAGGAAATTTTTATATTTGTGTTTATTTTATTTTTCAGCTTTTTTTTCTTTTTAGTTGAATTTATTGGGGTGATATTGGTTAATAAAATTACATAGCTTCAAGTGTACAGTTCTAGAATACATCATCTGTATATTGTATTGGGTGTTCCCCACCCCATTTGTTGATTTTTTAAATATATATTTTTATTGATTTTGGAGAGGGAGAGAGAGGGAGAGAGAGCTAGAAACATCAGTGATGAGAGAGAATCACTGGTCGGCTGTCTCCTGCACGCCCCACACTGGGGATCCAACCCACAACCCAGACATGTGCTCTGACCAGGAATCGAACCGTGACTGTGTGGTTCCTAGGTTGACGCTCATCCACTGAGCCATGCTGGTGGGCCCCCATCTCATTTGTTAATCCAAAAGTTTCCCTGATCAAAACCAAGGTGGGAGACTTTATAAATGTGGGTGCTGAAGGGAAGAAGGGGGGTGGGTGGCGGAATGTGAGCAGGAGGCGCATCTCCTGGAATGTTGCATCTTTGCCAGGAGCTGGCTCCCCTTCCTGTCGCCGTGTCTCACGGTCCCTCTGTCTTCCAGGAGGACTGGCCTTGGCCCAGGTACTCTTTTTCTACGTGAAGTACCTGGTGCTCTTCGGCATCCCAGCTCTGCTCATGCGCCTGGATGGACTCACGCCGCCGCCTCTCCCTCGCTGTGTCAGCACCATGTTCAGTTTCACGGGCATGTGGAGGTCAGTGGTTTATTAAGCCCTGCAGGGGTGATGCTAGGTCCCGTGGAGGAGCCGTGGCTTGGTCAGCTCAGAGGGCTTGGGCCACCATCCTGTCTCTGCCCCTCACTGAAGCCGCAATTGGCACTTCAGTTTCTTCATCTCAGAGGATGACCTCTTGAAAATATTGTCAGGCTGTGATTCCACGTGAGATGAGAAAGTATGTCACCTGGGCTGTACAAACGCATCAAGGGTTATGTCTAAAGCGCTTCCTTACTAACTTGGGACATGCTGTTCGATAGTGATCATTTTATTGCTGAGAATGACATTTGTACATGTGGGACTGTCCAGTAAGAGAATAGACTCAGGATAATAGCGTGGGCCACTGTCAGCAATTACTAGCTCTAAGATCTGGGGCAATGAACTAAATCTCTCCAAGTTTCCATTTCTTGTCTCTTAAATGATAATAATATAATACCCATTTCCAAGAGTTGTTGTGAAGACTAAACAAGCTAAGGCATTTAAAGCATCTGGCACATAGTAGATGTTAACCAATGTTAGCTTTCACCCTTACGTTATTCCTATACTTGGTGCGCATGGGTAGATAGATGCTTACTCTACACTTCCTTACTCTTCTTGATTGTGCTTCATACTCCCACGTTGGCCTGGAGTCTTACTTGGGAAAGATCCCTCAGCCCCGGCTGTTTCCGATTGTTGTCCTCCAGGTGACCTTGCTGGCTTCTTTTTTTTTTGTTTTTTTGTTGTTTGAATTTTGATGCTTTGGTGTAATTCACTTTGCCCAGTAGGAGCACTCTGTAAAATCTATGCACAAAAGAATTGGAAATTAACTCCTAAAGTATTCTATTGCAAATCCCTCAAGGAGGCAAAGAATCCCTTTAGAAAGCAAACAATTTCAGACCTAATATAAGAACCCCAGGGTGGGGACTTGCACATCCAGGGAGTCTGTGCCGCTTCAGTTTTGCTCTCTAGGCGCCTCCGTTGACCTCTGCGAGTGTCCCACGTTGGGCTGCCAGTTGCGAGGGTCCCCCCCACACCCCGCGTGGTTCAGGGTTCAGGTTCAGGTTCAGGGTTCAGGCTCTGGAGGAGGCCGCACGCAAATGAAAAAGACTAGAAAATATTAATTTGGAAATATTGGGGGCCAGGCGGGAGCCCAACTCAAGGAGAAGGACTCCACCCCGCTCTGGCCTTGCTATCCCTTTTATTAAGACTACGGGATACACCCATAGCCTTTAGGCAGGCAATTCCAGTAATAGCCAATCAGCAAGAATTTACATAAGACTAAAAGGTGTATGTTGCTTTAGCTACCATTGTTTCAACTAGACAGTGGGTGGTTGGCTCTGACCTTTCAGAGCTTCAAGGTTGACCAGCCTTCCGGGTTCCTTGTCCACACCTCTCTGCTAGTGAGGACAATGGGCGGCTTCCAACAGACCTCACCATAGTCTTGGCCCTGCTCAGAGCTGCCATTTTGGCTCATCTTATAGTCCACTCCTGTAGGTAGAAGAGCCGAGACACAGGTAGGGGAAGAGCTCAGGGACTAGTGCCGTATCTACTGCTGCTATTAGGAAGGGGGTGGCTCGTACTCAACATCCTGGTTTCCCATAGTCACTTATTATAGATGCTAGACTTATCTAGGCCCTTGAAAAAAACACATTTTGTTTTTGGTCCAGTTTGCTTTTTGGGATTAGAAATGTCATCTGGTTATTGCAAGAAATGTCAAGTAATTGCTTGGATTTGTCCTTAATCACTTTATTGAATATCATAGGTTTTAATGGCAAGGTTAGCAAAGGGCATCTCTCCAGCCATGGGGCCAGGGATTGTTGGAAGGCTCTGGTAACGTTTGACCTACTTATAAAAGTAATTTACTGAATAAATGGGTCAGGGCTCAGCATGATTTGGGGCCACGCCACAAGTGCCTGGTATCCGTCTAGCCCTTGCCTCTGCCTCCTTGGTGTGAATGCTCGCACTAACGCATTTCTTGGGAAGCTCATTCTTCTAAAGGGCCTCTCCAGTGTCCGCTGGCATCATAAGAAACCAGGACTTCTGGGCAGGCATGCTGGCCCCAGGCTCCTGGCTCCCCTGTCCATAAATACCAGTGTACTGACAGTCACAAGGGGCAATTTAGACAGTTGACTGTATTTCACTTTAAGATTGGTTGTTCTTGTCCTTTATTATTTTAATTAATTACCTTATTGCTTAGTATTTTGCTCAAGACCCTCAGTTTTATACAAACCACAGAGGTGAGAGAGCAGGTCTGCCGAGACCTCTGTCACTCTTGGTTAGCACTAGACTCCAAGAGCGGAGTCCCAGGTTGTTGAAACACTCTCCACCCTCTCAGTTACACGTGGGCAAGAGAGCAATAATGAAAGTTACTCTTAGGGGGAGGCTCTGGGGTGACCCCTGCGAGTGATTAGTTCCAAAGGGAGAGGCTCACGAGGACATGTGATGAAATAACACACATGGTCTTTCCTGGGAGTGACCTCAACTTTGATCCTGGCTTCCTTTACCATTCATGGGTGCAGACTCCCCTCCCCCTTCACATTTGTTTTAGTTCCTTGAAGGGTTTTCTGGTCTACCAATTATACTTAGCAACACCTATGCCTTCTTTTCTTTCTTTCTTTTTTTACACAGGGGCCATTCCATATTAAGTAACTGGATTAAGGAAGGGATTTTAAATATATTGATTTCAGAGAGGAAGGGAGAGGGAGAGAGAGATAGAAACATCAATGATGAGAGAGAATCACCGATCTGCCGCCTCCTGCATGACCCCCACTAGGGATCGAGCCCGTAACCTAGGCATGTGCCCCGGCCAGGAATTGAACCATGACCTCCTGGTTCATAGGTTGACACTCAACTACTGAGTCACGGCGGCCGGGCAGGAAGGGATTTTAACCTTTTGCACTCGGATGTTGAGTGTGACTCGACAAGGTTAGCATTAGAATAAAGGAATTGAGAAAAAAAGCAAGCGAGTGCAAAGGGTTAAGTCCCTCTGAGCTGCAGTGCATAAGTTAAGGCTCAGAAGAAGTGGTGTTTTAATATATATATATGTATATATATATATATATACATATATATATATACATATATATATATTTGTATTGATTTCAGAGAGAAAGGGAAAGGGAGAGAGAAATAGAAATATCATTGATGAGAGAAAATCATTGACTGGCTGCCTCCTGTATGACCCCCCCCCCCCCCCACTAGGGATCGAGCCCACAACCCAGGCATGTGCCCTGACTGGGAATTGACCCATGACCTCCTGGTTCATAGGTCATTGTTTAACTACTGAGCTACACTGGCTGGACAAGGATGTTTTTTTAATTGATAAAATAATAAACCTCATAGTTTATCTTTTGTGTTATTTGCAGGTTCTCCTTGACCCTTAGGAGGAGGTATACCATGTTCAGGGGCTGGTAGCATAAACCTCCACTTCCCCTCGCCCCCGCTCTCTAATTTTCCTCTGTAAGAATGCATGTCAAGGGAAAATGAAGTTTTGAGTTTGTAATTTCTATTTACACCTAAATTTACGCTAATATTTCTGGGACACCTGTTGAGGCCTCACTGCAGACAGAAAATTGCTCCCTTTTCCTTGGTTCAGGTCTGTAAAAAATGGAGTCAGGAGCAGGTGAAGCTGGAAATGCTCATTTTTAAAAATTTATTTATTTATTTATTTATTTATTTATTTATTTTTGCTTGGCCTTGGCAGCCACTCCTACAGTGACACAAAGGACAGGGAGGATGGGGAGGTCCCTGAGATAATTGAAATGAACCCATAACTCAGGAAAGAGATTACAAAACAATCTCTGGAGATTGTTTCATGGTTACCCAGACTTCTAGAAAATCCCCCCTGAATGGGCTGTAGAAGTGATGATGAGAGATGAATATTTAGCCTCCCATTTTAAAGGAGCCTTACACCCTGGGCAGGGTGCTGACTGATTGCACTGTCTTTCAGTCCACTCAGCAGTGAGAGGGGACTTGAGGCGGCAGCCTGCCCTATCAGGGGAATCTGAGCTGTACATCATAGATGAAATTGGCCATCAGCAGAGGGGTAATGTTGCCTGACATGATAGTTCAATTTGGTCATGAAAAATTGCTGTTCACCCAGATGGCCCAAACCTAAAGGTTAGGCTCTTGGATGGGTTTGTTTATTTTTTTTCTAGCTCTTCTCTTTCATATAATTTCTGTTCAAATATTTGTAGACGTAACAAAACCCTAAGGAGTGTATGTATTCCTACTTGTATGATTTTTCTGTGGCCTTATGGACCCGAGGAATTGAAAATTTTCTGCTTAATTTTTAGGTTTCATATTTTAATTTCAGTAGACTGAGATCTGTAATGAGCATCCTTTGCCAAGATTCATTAAAGATGATGTTGCGTGTCCAAGGTTCCAAATTAGAAATCTGATCATGTGCCCCTGATTTGATTTCAAGCTATGGAATCATAGTGTGCAAAGTGATAAAATTTCTTCCGGCCGCCGGTGAGTTATGGGTCCATTTCAATTATCTCAGGGGCCTCACACAGCTCGTCCTCTGCATTTCTTGAATTATGATGCTCTCAGGTGTTCACAGGCAAACTCATGCATCATTGCTTATCCCCGAGGAATCTGGGCATTGTTGGTGGCTGCTAGACCTTAAAATACGGGGACAGTTTGGGCTGGGGATGGGCGGAGCCTGAGCCCCTTCTTGCATGAGTTAAAGTCCCTAGGTGGAGAGCTGGTCCAGGCCCGTGGTAGATGCTGGCTTTGCGTGAGTCCTGCCTTTGAATCAGGTTTAGCCTCAGGTTGCAGGGCAGGATGGCAAGCACGGAGTTGGTGAGATATACGTACCCCATGTCCACCAGCATTGCTGGGTAGAAAGCAGGGGCAGCACGAACCTAAAGGAGAAAAGATGGAAAAGGTGCTGTTAGTCAGAGTTCACTGTTTTGGGAGGCCACCTAGTCATTAAGAGCTTGTCAGTTACTGTGTGGCTTGGGCAGATAATCACAGTGCTCTGTGATTTTCATCTCTAAAATGGAGATAATAACACTTGCTTCATGGGGTGATTGGAGGGTTGATGGAGCCTGGCTATTTTTGTTCTTGAAAATCTAACAAAGCCACAGATGACAGAGATCAGCCTGAGGGCAGGCCGGCGTGGAAGCAGTGAGGGGAGTGGCTGAGTAAAGGCTCAGCTCTGAGCCCATGGTGGAGACGAAGGTGGGAAGGTCACGGGCTCTGCCCTCAGAGGAGGGAGCTTGCCTCAATTTCCTCATCTGTTGAGTGAAAGGCAGACTCTTGCCATGAGAAGATGTCTTTGTTCCCTGGCAGCTCTATCACTGTGAGGCCCAGCCACGTTGGGTGGGGATGGCTACAGTGACCTGGTGCTGAAGTGGTCCCCACCCACTACCCATGTGATTGAGCAAATTATTTAACCTCCTTCTGCCTCAGTTTTCTAAGGTATTAAAATTGGGCTAATCAATCCCCGGCTGGGTAGCTCAGTTGACCAGAGTGTTGTCCTGATAAGCCAAGGTTGCAGGTTCGATTGCTGGTCAGGGCACAAACAAGAATCAACCAATGGCCCTGGCTGGTTTTGCTCAGTGGTTTGAGTGTCGGTTCTCGGACTGAAGGGTCATAGGTTTGATTCAGGTCAAGGGCATGTACCTCGGTTGCAGGCTCGATCCTTGGCCCCAGTCGGGGCATGTCAGGGAGGCAACCAAAAGATGTGTCTCTCTCACATCAATGTTACTCTCTCTGTCTCTCCCCTTCCCTTCCACTCTCTCTAAAAATCTATGGAAAAAATATCCTTGGTGAGGATTAACAACAACTACAACAAAAAACCACACGCATACACACACACACACACAAAAGAATCAATGAATACATAAATAAGAGGAAAAACAAATTGATGTCTCTCTCTCTCCCTCTCTCTCTCTCAAATCAATAAATCAATAAAAAAAAAATAGGGATCATCATAGTATTTGTCCTGTGGGGTTGTTGCGAGGGTTAAGTGAGGTCATCTACTAAGGCAGCGAACAGAGCAGGCTCACTGTAGACACCAACATATTAGCTACAAAGCACAATGACAGATATGAAAGTAAACTTTACACTGATGGTTTTTTAATTTCCCAGGAAAGAAAGGGCTGATAGGAAGGGTGGTTGAGGAGGTGGAAGGTGATGGGGGGGCGGATGGTAGTAACATGTGGAAGGCACGGATTTCAAAATGGAAATGGGGGTGCCTGAAGGTACCAGGGTGACCTCTCCCGACCCCTACAGAGTTCTGTTTGCCACCAGTTTGCAGCTGCTGGATGTTTTTATTACCTCCCAGTCCTTCTCTCTTCTGACCCCCTGTCAGTGGACTCAGAAACCATATTTCTCCTTCCAGCGTTCCTATTTCAGAACCCCCTTACCTTTTCCTCCAAACACAGGCTAGCGTCTATCAAAAAGGACGGGGACTAGCACGTTGAGGCATATTTTATGAGCCGTCATTATGTTTGGCTCCCTGGGTTTATTTTTACTTCAAAGGCAGTTCCTCTGGCCTCTTTTCCATTTTCTCTCTGTGCGGAAGATGATTTCAGTTCGCATGTCACTGAGCACACTCGCAGGCTGAAAGGCTTTCAGAGTGAGGAGTCCCGTGCAGGAAACGCCAGGGCGTCTTCAAATGGAGGGCCCACACCTGGAGGCTGACCGCCCGGTTCGAGCCCAGGCTCCACTGATTCTCACTGGGTGATCTCTCTCCGGAAAAGGGAGAGATTATCATAAATTCCTCTTGGAACTCACACCCTGTGCTTCTCGTGGCAGCAGTCACACTCGGCAGTAATCGCTTCCTTCCTTACACCCCGCCAGACTTTGAGGGCAATGATCAGATCTCATTCTTAACTTAGCACCTTCCTTGGCGCCCAGCATACCGTGGGCACTCAGGGCATCTTTGCTGAATGAACAAATGGTCACTCCGCTTTGAAATTGTGATCCCCAGGTCTCAACGGCACCATTTGCAAGTATTTTGATCTGGCAGCCGAGCGGTACCTCCCACAGGTGTGCCCACCGTCAGTACCTTTTTCTTTATCCCCCTAGTTTTCTCATTAAGTGTCATTACATGGCGTGCCATAATATTGTGTCTGCTAGCAGCTTTCTTGAGAATGAATCTGCCTTGGAACGATCGAGGAATGTACGCCTTTCTTAATTACTATCATTATTATATCAGACACTGTGCCACGTCTTTGATATCAGATGAGGGAGAAAGTTGCAAACTTAAAGGAAGAAAAGAGATCTAATTCAGACTTTGATATGAAAGAGGAGTTGACAGCTTTGTGTCTTTGGGATGGGATTTTCTGAGGGAGGTGCTGGAAGACAACATCCTAATCTCTTACCGTGGAAGAGGAGCCCGGATGCAGGGCTGAGAGGGAAGAACTTCTAAGACAGCCTCACAACCGTAACAGTAAGAGTGATACAGTAATCTCAGAGCTTCCCTCGTGCCCAGCGGTGTGGTGCTTTGTTCATTCATGGATTCTATTACTCATATGTGTTAGTGCAGCCGTTGTGTCCAGCTCACTGAGCTTTTGGAGGCCAGGACCTGCCATGCCGTACTTGTGTTGCATTTGGTATTTTGCTTTAATATAACACACGCCTGTTTTTAGTAAGAGCCTTCTATCCCCAGTGGGGTCTGAGGAACAGCAGCATCAGCCTGTCCTGGGAACGTGTGAGAAATGCAGGAGCCTGGGTCCCACCCCAGACCTACTGAGTCAGAATTTGCCTCTTAACGAGACCTGCTACACATTAAAATCAGAGAGGCACTGAACTGGGCTAGATGACTCCTCTGGCTCCTCCTCCCTAACATGCCTTGACTGTAGACTCCCTGGACGATGGCCACATGTGACTGTAAGGTGCTTGAGTCTTCAGTAATCCACATTCACATGGGTCATAGGGACTTCCCTGGGAGCTTTTACTGATGCCTGGCACCTCCACCATATGAATGGCCTGTCCTGGCTCAGGCTTCAGACTCTGCTAAAATCTCTTAAACAAGCAGCAGCTGGAGTCAGCATGCCCCAAACCTTTATATATAGAAAACCATAAAGACTCCCCCAAAAAACTACTAGAGATAATAAACAAATACAATAAAGTTACAGGGTACAAAACGAATATACAAAAATCTATTTTGTTATTTTAATATACTAAGAGCAAACTATCAGAAAGAGAAATCAGGAAAACAATTCAATTTACAATTGCAACAAGACAATAAAATACGTAGGAATCAACTTAACAAAGGAGGTGAAAGACCTGTACCCTGAAAACTATAAGAAATTGTTGAAAGAAACTGAAGAAGACACAAAGACATACAAAGATACTCTATGCTCATGGATTGGAGTAATTAACATTGTTAAAATGTCCATATTATCCAAAACAATCTATTTCTTCAATGCAATCCCTATAAAAATCCCAATGGCATTTTTCAGAGCAAATAAGTCTAATATTTGTATAGAACCACAAAAGACCCTGAATAGCCAAAGCAATCCTGAGGAAAAAAAAGAACAAAGCCAGAGGTCTCACATTCCCTGATTTCAAACTATATTACAGAGTTATAGTAATAAAATAGTATGGTATTGGCAGAAAACCAGACACACAGAACAATGGAACAGAATGGAAAGCCCAGAAATAAACCTGCACATAAATGGACAACTAGTTTACAACAAAGGAGCCAAGAACATGCAATGGAGAAAGAAAAGGCTCTATAATAAATGGCGTTGGGAAATCTGGAGAGCTACATGCAAAAGAATGAAACCAGACCACTATCTTACACCATACACAAAATTAACGCAAAGTAGATTAAAGACTTGATTGAATGTAAGATCTGAAACCATAAAACACATAGAAGAAAACAGGCACTAAGCTTTGGACACCAATTTTAGCGATGTTTTTTGTGGATTTGACTTCAATGGCAAGGGAAACAAAAACAAACAAATGGGACTACATCAAATTAAAAAGCTTTCACACAGTGAACGGGACCATCAATGACGACAAAAAAGGCAACCAACCAAATGAGAGAAGACATTTGTAAATGATAGTTTGATAGTGGATTAATATCCAAAATATGTTAAAAAACTCATACAACTCAACAACAACAGCAACAACAAATCTCTTTTAAAAATAGGCAACAAAAAGAGAGGATGTGGAGAAAAAGGAACCCTTGTATGCTGTTGGTGGGATTGTAAATTGGGGTAGCCACTATGGAATACTGTAGGGATGTTTCTCAAACAATTAAGAATAGAGTTACCATATCAATTCCTCTGTTGGGTATTTATTCAAATAAACATCAATTTAAAAAGACATATGCACCCTTATGCTCATTGCAGCATTATTTAGAATAGCAAAGATAAGGAAACAGCCTGAGTTTATCAACAGATGAATGGATAAAGAAGATGTGACACATATATACAATGGAATACTAATGAGCCATAAAGAGATGAAATATTGCCATTTGCAACAACATGGATGGACCTTGAGGGTGTTATGCTAAGTGAAGTAAGTCAGATGGAAAAGGACAAAAACTGTATGATTTCATTCATATGCGGAATATTAAAAACAAACAAACAAGTGAACACAAATGAAAAAGAAACTCATAGATACAACAGATTGATGGTTACCAAGGGGTTTTGGGGGCGGGCGAAATGGGTAAAGGGCATCAGATATACAGTGATGGAAGAAACTAGACCTTTGTTGGCGATCATGCAATCGAGTATACAGATATCAAATTGTACGGTTGTACACGTGGACCTTATAAAAGGTGATTAACCAATGTTACCTCAATTGAAAAAGGAAGAATCTTCCAGCACACTCAACCACTCCCACTTCGCAAATGGGAACACTGCTCCTGGGACCTGACGGCCTTGCTGGCAGCGCCCACCGGAGAGCTGAAGCGGGGGTCCTGCAGCCAGTGCTGCCGATGCCTGTCTGACCACAGCCGGCACCTGAGCCGATGGAGGCTTTATTTTCTGTAAAGCATTTGGCATTCTGAGTTATTAGTCTTGCACATTTAAGTTATTTTAAATATGGGGTACGAGTAGTTAGATAGAAAACCACTTCTCTGTTTTTCTGAACAAAAGGTGTGTGTGCTTTCTTACCGAGTTTCGAGTTTCCTTTTTGTAGCCATGATCACGGCCCTGGAGAACCACACCTCATGCACCTTGACTGGGCGGGGGGAATGCGGCCGAGCCAATTGCCTGCGTGGAGATGTTTGCATACGGAGTTGAGTGTAGAAATAATTCACATCACGTTGCTGCACAGCTTTAATGAATACAGAAAAAAACTAGCCAGGTAATGCATTATTAAAGGCACACACGGCAGAGCTTCCTTGTATACAATTTGAGCGTGAACTTATTAGCATTTCAGGTTGATATCACTCTTAGATTTAATTAGATTTCAGGCTTCAATCGATTTAGTAAATGAATTTCTCACTGCTTAAACGGTGTAATATGCCCTCGACAGTAGCTTTTCATCACTCTCTTCTCATTCCCTCACGCGCCCAAGCAGATCTCCGCTTCCGTCTTGGATTCAAAACCAGAGGCTATTTTCCAAAGCTACTGCGCTGTATAAACGTAGTCTCTTCCGTGCTTACAGACACGGGGGCCACGGGGAGGGTTATTTTTTATCCACGTTGTCTGACATGAATACATTTGCCACCGGTAAGTTTAACTGATGCGTGATGATAACAACACTGGCCTCTGTTTCGGTGGCCCTTGGGCACCGTGAGTCTTTGTACTGTTGTTTTGCCATGAAGTCCACAAACCTCTGTTCCTACTATGATGAGAGCATTGGGACTATTCAAATGGTGGGAAATTAAATTTAATGAGTCAAGCCATATTGGTGATTCTCAGGATGAGCTGGGCAGTAATTTAGCCATGTTCCACGTTTGTTTAGAAGTGTGGAGAGAATGCTTCTCTGAGCCATGGGAGGAGCCTAACCCCCTGTTACTGTTTCCTGCCTGCAGGAACTTAAGTCAGCGGTGGGGCCACCGGGCCACCCTGGCCTCATCCGTGAAGTGGGGCTTCTTTGTGTTTGTGGGGTTAGGGAAAGTGGTGTGAAAATAGGTCTCTTTCTGATTATGTGTAATAACCATGATCCAGATAAGTAATGTTTATAATACAAAGTGGGAGAAGTGATGTTATCTGATGGGTGTTTAAACCTACCAGACCTGAGGCCCTGAACCTAACTGTCCCCTATACCTGGGCTCCTGAGCATTAAAGAGAAAAAATCAACATGATATAGAAAAATGTTAGTTACATGCAAACAAGTGGTTAGAATAAGATGGAACTTGGAGACATTGTAGAAAATAGGTCTAGGCAAAGTACCGAAAATTAGCTACAGCGGTATAGCAGCAGATTCGGAAATTACCGAAAAATCGGTACAGCGTTCTGGTAGGGTTAATTTCTGAATGAACTACGACCTCAGATGAAAGACAGCTCAATGAAGGAAGTTTCTTTTTTACTCTGTTGTACTGTACATCTCCAGACGAATTGCATTTTGAAAGTTCAGTTGGAAAGGGGATTAAAGACACAACAACCAAAGTAGGATAGTATAAGTACAAATCCATTGCTATAATATAAATCTATTTCGATAGTATAGGGGTAGACCCATTTGGCCACAGAGCAAAAGCTGTGTTCAGAATGCTGTGAATTCACAATTCCTGGGTGGGGTTGGGGGAGGGGATTTAGTTAGGAAGCACAGTCCAGAGACAAAATGGCATTGTGGCTGATTTACAGGCTCATCTCCCGAGGACATGGCTGCTTTTTTATTTTTTACTCTTGCAAGACTCAGCACGGGCTAGGTTATATAAGAAGTCCGTGAATTAAAAAACACATAAAAGCAGCCTTCTGATTTTCCACCTGCGCATTATCCATTTAAGGAATGACAGTCCTGATTTCTTCCAAAGGGGAGAATGGAAAAGAGCTAGACCGCCATGGAATGCTAGTCCCAGGGCCTTCTTCAATCCGGGACATTCCCACAGCCTTTCTTTACGACGCTGAAGAGTGCGGGTGTCCCTTATCTAACGCAACGGTCCCCATCCTGACTTTGGGTGATGTTTCCTCAGGATTAGATTCCGGTTATGCATTCTGAGCAGGAATGCTGCATAAGAAATGTGTCCTTTATAGGGTCTCACCTCTGGAGGCACGATTGTGTCCACCTGTTCTCATTGGTGATGTTAATTTTCATCAACTTGAAGACTAGACCGAACACCCTTCAGTATAGTCTCATTTATTCCTTGTATAGTTACTTTTTTTTTTTTTTGCCTTTCAACTAATCAATTTTCTGTGGGAGTCACTTTAAGACCATACAAATATCGTTTTCTTTTTCAAAATTTCCCCCTCATATATGGAAATCCTGCCCTGCCAGCCACCCTTCTTTGTCCCTGAAGTGCCCATAAATAAATTCATGGCTGTCCACACGCCAGTTTCCTTTAATGCTCAAAAAGAGAATAAATTAGAATCTTTAAGATCCTCTTCAGCTTTAAAATTCTCTAGTTCTGAAAATTGAGGTAGGAATTTTATGCTCTTGAATTAGTATTCTCACATATTTGTCCTTCCCATCAACCTTATGAATTCTGTTCTTGTGAAATAGGTACTTTGCATAGGTTATCTTTTAAAATAATTTCTTATCCTTCCAAATTATCCCTAATGATAGAAGTATTATCAGGATGTTAATTAATACAGTTGCTAGCTATATCATAGAGACACGTAGACACAAAGTCTTCTCACACTAAGAAAAATGAATCTCTATAGCAGCCTGTTAAAGGATGTATTTCTGAATTTCTCCTAAGACGACATGAATGAATGCTTACCCATAATGAAGCCACTCCAATCAGCTCCTCATTTCTTCTTCACTCATTTTGAAGGATTGTTCTGGAGATGTTGAAAGTGCCATTCACATTATTAATAATTAGAGCTTTTATCTAGAGACTGGGTGCCTTTCTAAGTACTTTGTCTTCAGCCCTGTGTCATCTGCTAGACCAGGGTGGGACTGATTGAGTGTCCATTTGAGTGGATGGTCAGGGTCCACACACACACCTTCATTTAGGAGCGGTGTTTCCTATACATCCCACCAGCTTCTGAGGTTGTCCGTTAACAATTATAATTCATATCTAACAGTAGCCTTTCTGTAGTTTCCATCCCACCAGCTTCTGAGGTTGTCCGTTAACAATTATAATTCATATCTAACAGTAGCCTTTCTGTAGTTTCCATCCCTCGAAAGTTAGGGGCTTCTGCCAACTTGAGAGTCATGGGTGTTCAACTCAGGTATCACTTCCTATCATCCATCATCTGAGGGCAAGCCTTTTGGTTCTCCTCCTGTTGGCCTCCGTGACATGCAGACAGGTGTCCCTGCTCCCTGTCACTGAATCCTGCACAGGCTGCTAGCCTAAAGGGAAGCTTGATTTGCTGGTTATGTTATGGTTTTGAAAGCGTCTTCGGCTTTCTTCAACAAGCAGGGGAAATCTGCCTCCGAAGAAATGTGAAAGGGAGGGATAATGAACTTTCCAGTCCCTCTCAACCCAAAGCCCTATAATTATTTTAAATAGTTTCCATTGGATAGTTTTTATTCCCATGATGTGATTTTTCAGGTTTTACTCCTAAGAAGTCCAGATCTTGGGGCTGAGGGAGGGAGAAGACAGAAGGGAAATGGGGCTGCCATGCCGGGCACCTGTGTGGCTCAGGAATAGCTGGAGAGTCAGCTCAGATGGCAAGGCAGCCGGTCTGTGGGCAGCGGGAGGGGCTCGGGAGCAAGGGTGAGAACAAAGTAGGTTACAGAACTGTGAGGATGCGGCAAGGGAGGCGATGCCCAGAATTGGGTGATGCTTCAAAATAATGAAGAGCAACCAGGAGGGGTTTTTAGTGATGGAAGCAGATCAACACCATTTCCTGTAGAGACACAGAAGAGCTATTTGAGTTCTTTCCTGGCCTTCGAATGCCTGCCTTTCGTTAAAGAGGGCTCATCCCATGTCACTTCCAGGTCCCTGTCCTCAGTGGTCTAGAGAGAGCCACTCCCTTGGGAAAGGCGTCACCTCACTCACTCTTACTTCAAATCAGCCGCGTGGGCGTATCCGTAGGAGGCACAGTCCTTGAAGATTTTTCCATGTCCTATCTTGGAGCCTCTACTAACCACTGAGATACAAAAGGAAGCCAAGAATCTTATGAGCCCATTTTAGCAAGAACAGTAACCCAATTTCAGTCCGCGATGCGTCTGAAACAGTTTTGAGATCTGGTCACCAGTACCATGGCCCCCTAGTCAGTCCAGGTTTGGCGTCTGAGCTTTGTTCCCCGAAGCCTGATAAAGGGGACTCCCAGGCTCATAGGCTACTCAGGACTTCGAGTTACGTTGGGCCGGAATGGACCAAGTAGTGTTTTAGACGAGGGAAGAAAAAGTGACTTGTTAAGTCAGGAGGAAACTCCTGGCCTTCAGCATTTTCTAAAGAAAGAAAAGGTACCTCTGAGCATTTCGGCCACCGTAGGTACTCTTCCGGAAGGAATGCCCACAGGTTAAAGTGAGTCAACATGCCTCTACTGATTTCCTGGGACATCTCCATTTGGAGTGGAAACGCCCTTCCTAGACTTGGTTCCCAGGAGCATTCTCCAGGGGAGAGCCCCATGGACATGAAGACTGAGGCTCTCACATCACCAGAGAATGCCCTGCTCACCTACGAGTCGGTGTTCTGGCTGAATCAAACACCCCAGAGGACTTCCCAGGCTTGACATCACTGCGTGTCCTCAGGGAAAACTCCTTAATGAGACTATTAGTCAAAACGAATGTTCTCACCAAGGGAGTGAAACAGCCACCCCTGACCTGATGGTGGGTTATGCTGGAAATCTGAACTGAGGCCCTCGGCATTTAACCTGGGTGTCGCGTCTTCATTTCTGTCCAGTGTAGGCTCAGTAGGGAGGGTGGAGACTTTATCTGCTAAGAAAAATGTTCCACAGTGATTTTCACTTTCCATTTGGAAAAATGCTTAACGTATGAAATTACAAAACCAGTATTTTCACGCCAGAAGACAAAAATAACACATTGGGAGGAGCACCAGGCAGAAAACAAAACAAGACAAAAACTCCCCAATAAAACAACAGAACCCAGCCAGTATGTGTTTACGCTTCTTCTTTATGCAGCCATCTAACAGACCTTGCCCAAAGACACCGTTCTTAGGAGGTTAAGTGAAGTCCTTGATTGGAAGAGGGAAGAAATGGGAGATCCGCCGTGACCTTCATCCCTGCTGGCTCAGGCCTGGCTCAGGCCCCTCAGGCCGCTTTCGGCAGGACCACCGCCATCTCCCACACCTGGCCTTTCCACCTCACGCTGCCCCTCCTCCCTGCGTCACGGAAGCTAGGTGTGACTTTCTAGAAGGCAAATCTCCGTCCAGCCATTCCTTTGCTTAAATGGGTTTAATGGCTCCTCAGTGCCCTTAGGATGAATTGTAAACTTCCCATGACATACAAGCATGTTCGGAGAGGCAGTATGAAGGCAGCGCTGACCCCTGCGGGCTCTGAGCCGCACTTCCTGGGTTGGGGTGTCGCCTCAGCCACTTTTCCAGCTGAGAACCCCGAGGTGAGTTATTGACCTCTCTGGGCTTCAGCTGCCTCCACTGAAATGAAGACCGAGTAATGATACAATCCTGCCAGGGCTGCTGGGAGGACTAAATGAGGTCTAACACACACTGAACACCCAATAAACATTTACGATTACCATGATTATTTCTGCCCTGCTGTCAGTTGACCTCTGCCCCTATGCCCTTGCCCTCAGTCATACCCAACTATTTATAGATACCTTCCCACCCCCGCCCCCCAAATGAGACGTATTTCCTCTTGTCTCTGCTTTGTAGGCTGCTTCCTTTGCCTGCAGTGTCATCACACACACACTCCCTCCCTCACGCACACTCATCTGTCTACATCCTCTGTATTCATCACCTCATCCTTGGGCCAACTCTTCCGCAACCTTCAACGCTCAGCTCAGGTCAAGGCTCCTTTACTCCGAACAGCCTACCTGGATGTCACTCTCCCCACCTCACAGGTTCCCATGCTCCACGTCTTCCTCTGACCCACCATTGATCACACAATGCAGTAACGGCCTGTTCACTTGTAGGTCTTTCCTCGGCGCTGTCCCTGCTCCATGCCCCGCCCCTCCGCCCCCCATAGTGAAAGAAGGATGACAACTTGATCATTTCTGTATACTCACTGCTCACAAATGCTGGTTGTATGGGCAGATGGATGGATGGAGGGATGGTGCATGGAGGGATGGTGCATGGAGGGATGGAGGGATGGGTGCATGGATGGATTGATGGATAGATGTTATCAAGGGAATCTGATCTAGTGACAGGAAACTTCCCAAGGCAGCCCATCTATATTATAAAAACCCAGTGGCCCTAACGCCGTAACGATCAAAGATTGGCACAGGTGAGCAGCAAGGACGCACGGGTGGGTGGTGCCACGTGATTTCGTGCACTGGGCTTCTAGTTTGGTTATAATCACAATCGAACTAAATCTGCCTGAAAATCCAATTACTCCATCTTGTTTTCTGATCCATTGCTTGTCCATATTAAACTGATCTGGTTTCCTGTGTCATCCCCTCAAACAGTATGCTTTCAGATCCCCTCCTTATCCTCCTTATCCTCTCCTTATATACTCACTGCTCACAAATGCTGGATGCATGGGCAGATGGATGGATGGAGAGATGCTCTTAGAGATGCTTATGGTTGGTGCCTTCTAAACATTCTCCTCTTTGTCAGTCTCTCTTTGAAGTAGGCTCTGAAACTGAGAGTGACCCTCCAGGTGTGGGGTGTCGTGAGCACAAAGATACATAATCAATCCTTTTGCATCTCTACTAGTGTGGACAAATGCTGGCATTTTCTAAATGCCCCACAACACTATGAGTTTGGCAGCCCACTAACGGGATAAACAGTCTGGAGATGAAGCCTGGGAAGGTTGTAAATGGAAGTCGAGACAAGGATTGAGATCTGAATGTGGAACGTCATGTAAATACTGTCCCGCATGTGTCACGCTCGGCAGCCATAACAGCTGTGGGTCGAAAACTTAGCTCACTGGTTGTGTGGCATGTGCAGGTTCTGGCCCCAGTTTATTGCCTCTTGTAACTTTAGCTCCCAAACAGCCAAGGTCAGCCTGGGGAGAAGGACCAGGACTCTGAGAGGCAGTCAACCTGGAAGAGCAGAACAAATCCTGGGACCTACTGTGGGTTCTGGTCTGAGTTCTGCCACGGACATGCTGTGTGGGCCTGACCCCTCCTCTGTCAGAGGGGCTGCTAAACTCCGGGACATGCCAGCGAGTGGCTCCGTGAGTAAACATATGTTCCGCCCCATCTTGTCAGGCGCCAGGAGCCTAATTTTGATGCACTGTGAGGCTCTACCAAGAATAGCAGTCATCATCTTAATAATAAACCATCAGGGCTGCATCAGCCCAGGCACAGTCCACTAATTTGCTGGTGGTTATCAGACAAGAACGCTGCTGTGGAAGTTGGAATTCACTCTGAGAGATGCTTCCTGAAAGGGGCTAAAACAGGAAGCCTGAGGCCAGATGGAACCTTTAAGGTCACGCATTCCAGTTTCCTATCTGATGGTTCAGTCTCCTCTAAACACCCTTTTTAGCTCAGGCTCGCACTCATCCTGGATGGGTAATGCACTGCCTCGTTAGGGCCTTGTGACTTGTTAGCAAGTTCCTTATCCGTATATCGAGCCGAAAGCCACTGCCCATTGCCGCTGTCCATTGATGTTCAGACAACAAAACTTTCATATCACTTACACATGCAAAAGATTTCCTGTTTTTAATTTCTGGAAGGAGCCAAGAAATTATATGCACAGGATGGCTTATGTGTCCAAATAAGGACATCTGGCTTATGTGTGGGCTGGTGGTGGGAGAGATTGTTTTCTTAACAGTTTGATAGGCATCTTATTTCAGAGGTGAAGCCGCATTTCTATCTGTTGGTGTTGATCTTATGTATTTACATGTAAAAGTTGATGTATTAAATAACTACTTTTGAGTTGTTTTGTCTTCAGATTGCAGTGTACAGTGAAAACTGCCAGAGCAGACAGAGGCATTGGGGCCTTAGTACCGAGTATCATTCACACGTTGATTCACTCAACAGGTATTTACTTTTATTTTTAGAGAGAGAGGAAGGGAGAGAGGGGAGAGAGAGAGAGAGAGAAAGAGAAAAACATTTATGTGAGAGTGAAACACCAATTGGCTGCCTCCTGCACATCCCTGCCGGGGATGGAGCCTGCAACCCCGGCTTGTGCCCTCACCAGGAATGGAACCAGCAACCTTCTGGTGCATGGGAGGATGCCCAACCAATTGAGCTACACCTGCCAAGGCAACATATATTTCTTGAGGATTTGCTTGGTGCCCTCAAGGAGTTTGCAGTCCATGAAGGGAGAGGATGTTGGATGTTGATCACGCTGTATGGGAAATTCTTGTTGACTGCCATTCTTTGCTAGGGGTTATGTGCTGTGCATTGCTGACTTCCCACTACCTGGCACATTGGAAGCACGTGGTAAATATTGGTTAAGTGCGTCAGTGGCTGGATACATGAAGGGAATAAGCACAGTCTTTGGTACTTGGTACGCTGAGCTAGATCCCGACTCCTCAGTACTAGCTATGTGGCTGGGGATAAGGACATGTGGCTTTATAAAATAGGAACCTATCTTGCAGGGTTGGTTGTGAGGATTAAAAGAGATACTGTACAGAGTGCCTAGCACAGAGCCTGGTATACAATTCTAAAAAGAAAGAAAGAAAGAAAGAAAGAAAGAAAGAAAGAAAGAAAGAAAGAAAGAAAGAAAGAAAGAAAGAAAGGAAAAGAAAAGAAAAGAAAAGAAAAGAAAAGAAAAGAAAAGAAAAGAAAAGAAAAGAAGGAAGGAAGGGTTTATTTCGTTCCTAGTCTAGCTCCATCTATCTGTACAGGAAAACGAATAAGAACATATTTCTAGAAACTTCATTGGTTTGCTCGTGTTTAAAGACACGGCCTCAGAGCAGAGCCCCACCCCCGAGCTCTTTGGAAGGAGCCGAAATCAGCTTTACCCTGGCGAAGAGGGAACCCAGGGTCTCACTCGAGGAAGAGAGGAAAGTGCTGGAGGTGGGTGGTGGTGATGGTTGCACAACAATGTGAATGTACTTAAATGCCCCTGAACTGAATATCTAAAAACGGGAAAGTGGTAAATTTTACGTGAGGCTTTGTTTCTCTGTTCTCACCTGCCGCATGTCTGTGATCTTCAAATAGATGCTTGGGGACATAAAAGAACCTTGCCATTTAAAGACACCCCACAAGGAATCCTGTTTTAATGTCAGTTGTCGCCTGCCATATGTCCGGTGGGCTGAGGTGCCGGGCAGGCTGGGTGCTCCTGGGACTTGTGTAGGGGTGGAGCCGGAGGCGAGGGAGAGTCAGACCCCACTCCAGGGTGAATTTCTGTGCCCAGTGCTCATTGTCCGTAGAGAAGGCATTAACTCGGGCTTTACTCAGGCAGATCACTAGCCCAGGAGACCAGTCTGGTGGGGAGGGGGAGGGGCCACACAATCATTGCTCTTTCTAGAGACTCAGTAAATTTAGTGGCGTCCAGGGAAGGCTGTGGCTGAAAGCCTCCCCGTGCCCCCAGGGCTTACTGGGTGCCTGGTGTGAGGCCCGGCTCAATGGGAGACGCACCAGCAGGTCCGGGGAGCTGCTCTATTCCCACCCTCCTCGGCCGAGCCAGGTGGGGACTGGGTTGCTCTCCCTGGTGGGAAGCTGCAGGGACTTTGGCTGCGAGGAGCAGGGAGGACCACAGCGGAGCCGTCCCCACTCCTGTGTGGCTTCCCTTTGGCCAGTGTGGTTTCAAGTATATTTAAATATGTTATATTTATTTTTGAGTAAATGAACATCTGAGACAACTAGTGTGACAAAAGGACTCACCTGTTGGAAAAATGGAAGGTACCTGGGCCATCCACGCCCAGGGCCTTAATTTCTAGAGGGAGCGGAGACTTGCCCACACGTTGGCCACCAGAGAGCAATGGTTCTGCATCAGCGTCGCCTGGGGGACGCGTCCAGGTTCATCGCTGGGTCTGAGGCGGGGCCTGGGGACCTGCATGTGCAGCAGGTTCCAGGTGACGCTGCTGGCTGCTCCAGAGGCCATCCTTGGAGAAAAGCTATCACAGAGTAATCCTTTTATTCACCACGCTCTGAATGTAAATTATGTGGGTTGTTGTTGTTTTTTTTTTGCCAAGTTCCCCATTTCTGTAAATATCTCCCATTGATATGCTTGTCTGTGTCTCCTTTGAACAGGTATTTTGACGTTGGCCTCCATGACTTCTTAATCAGGTAAGCCAGGAGTTTTTGTTCTTGATATCACTGAGGAGCCTGTCTGTCGGGGAGGGCTGACAGGAAAATGAAATCCTCGTTCCGTATCTCGATAAATGCGGGCAGCTGTACGCTTGTCAAGAAAACAGCACGAGCACTCTGTTCTCCTGTGCCTCCCAGAATCACACGAGATTATCCTTCACAGACAATCAGAAGGAATTTCATGTCTAAAGAAAGGGGTTTATATCTGAAGTGACGGTTACACAAGAGCTTGAACAGGCTTGAGCCCACCCACTGGGCATCTGGAAAGACAGACAGAAGAGCGCCAGCTTGGATTCACGTATTAAACAGCCCCCTTCGCCCGTTTCCCCACCGAGTTTAAGCTTTTTATTTATTTTTATTTTTATTTATTTATTATTTTTTAAAAAATATATTTTATTGATTTTTTACAGAGAGGAAGAGAGAGGGATAGAGAGTTAGGAACATCGATCAGCTGCCTCCTGCACACCCCGCACTGGGGATGTGCCCGCAACCAAGGTACATGCCCTTGACCGGAATCGAACCCGGGACCCTTGAGTCCGCAGGCCGACGCTCTGTCCACTGAGCCAAACCGGTTTCGGCGAGTTTAAGCTTTTTAAATGGAATCTGTTGGTTGCTTTACAGTCATAAGGTAATCGAAAGATTACAGATGGCAGTTTATATCCTAGCTTATTGGTGATTTTTACCAGAGGTGGCTTATGGAGCATATTGGTTCCAAGTAGCTATTAAATCAAACAGAGGTTAAATGGAAATATACCAAAATATTAACAACGCTGGTAAGAATATGCCTGAGATTTTTTTTTCTGCTATCAACTTTTGGTGTATTTTCCAGATTTTTTTTTTTTTTAATATTGAGCATGCATTCATCTAACAGAGGTGAAAATTATCATTAAAATGCCTGTCAAAAATATATGTGGGAAGCAATAATGGTTGTGGAAGGAGTGTAAGCTGGAGATTATAAGGAAACCAGAAATCATGTTGAGTGATGAGCTTTCTGCAAACGCGTGGCTCTAAATGCGAATTAATTCTGACTGAGAGTCTGCTCTTTTTTAAAAAATATATATTTTTATTGATTTCAGAGAGGAAGGAAGAGGGAGAGAGAGAGGGAGATAGAAACATCAATGATGAGAGAGAATTATGGGTCGGCTGCCTCCTGCAAGTCCCCCACTGGGGATCGAGTCCACAGCCCAGGCATGTGCCCTTGACTGGAATCGAACCTGGGACCTTTCAGTACGCAGGCCGATGCTCTGTCCACTGAGCCAAACCAGCTAGGGCAAGAGTCTGCTCTTAAATAGTCTGGAAACCCCGTGTGACTTCTGGGAATGGGGGGGTCAGTTCTCCGCCTGCATGACCATCTCCCTGTGGATGAGATGCTCTCTCCGGGAAATGGACACAATCGGCATTACCTTTGTCCTAAACGACAGCATTGCCTCTGTGCTGGATTACACATGGTGGTGTTCCATGAAAGGCCCTTCTCCAGGGCCTTGTCCTGGGCTGTGCCTTGAAATCCCCTCCATGCACCCCAGACCCAAGGACAATGGGCTGTCCTGGCTTTCTCCAGGACATTGCGCATAGTGTGTGAACCGCTTTCTGTGACACATCAAGGGTGTAAATGCATTTTAGCAGGAGGGATAGAGGACCGGGCGTCCCGGGAATTCCGTATGGAAAGTGATGAGGAACAGCTGTCAGGGTATGTGCTGCAGGGAGCAGGCCGGATTTTCGAGTTCACGTCTTTGGTGCTCAGTACGACTGCCGTGCTGCTGTTCTCATCGCTCCTTTGTCGTGGATGCAAGCTTGTACTTTCCCTACGTTCTCTAGTACCTTCCTCGGGGGCAGGGAACTTGTCCTAATCACCTTTCTATGATGACACGGTATAGTGTCAACTTCAACAGACATCTGTGGTAGGGGTCAATGAATGAAACGGGGCAAAAAGGACAAGGAGGGTGAGGATTAATAAGAAGCCATTTAGTCATTTATTCAACAAATAATTGAGCCTGCCACGTGCCGCTCACTTGGACGTATCCTGGAATACCGTCAGGAGAAAAGCAGACGTTTGATTTAGAGCTTTCCCTGAGCTTGTCCTTCCCAGGCTGTGGAGTGCGACTGGAAGCGGGGAGGCGGCGCGGTCTCCCTCTGGACCCCTCCTTCCTTTCCTCCTGGGCTCCAGCCCTGTCTTGTCGGGTGGGGAGGAGGGAGGAGTGGTTAAGTCCCTGCAATAAACGGGTGCTGGCATCTTCCCGCCCTTCTTCGTGGGTGCCGGTGAGATGCCCTGTCTAACTAGTCACCTTAATCTGCGTTCTGTGAAGCAAGCAGTGGGAGGGTAAGGCTTCTTTCGGCCCTGCCGCCTCTCGGCGGTTTTCTCTCCCCTGGTCTGGGAGGCCGAGCAGATGACACGGTCCTTGCTCATCCAGTTGGGGAGTGAGAGGTCCGTCTCCCCTTCTTGCAGCCATGCCCGGTGTCTGTGACCAGGTCTCTTCATCCTCCCTCCCATTGAAGCCGGACACAGCGGGCCCAAGGCCGCCTGTCACTACGTGAGCCAAACGGAGCAGAGACGGGGTTGAATCATATATGAGCGTTTATTCCAATAATGCCGGCAGGATGGGGACCCTGGAAATTCTGCTCTCACCCCCTTGCCAGTTGGCTGGTCATGGTGAGAGACACACGAGGGAGAAGACAGCTACGCGCGCTGCAAGTGTAACAGGGAAAGGGGAGGGGAGGGTCTGTGGTCCGGCCTTCGGGGGCTCCAAGTCCGATAACAAGGTGGCTCATCTTGTACGACGTTATAAACAGCTCAGCCCGCTCCTGGGACCGGAGCATGGTCAGCGTTCCTGAGAAAAACTCCCAGAGCCGCTCAGGGTCCGGGCACCGCAACCAAATCAAAGCGTGTCCTGTCCTTGGTCTGTTCTCGAAATGTATTTCTTTTCTGAGTCCTGGACCCATCGCGGCATCTTACCTTTTCACAGCCTTGCTTCATCCTCTAGATTCCCAGGGTCCCTAAGAAAATGTCTCATCCATAGTTAGTAAGGCGAATAATTATTAGACAACTGTGGCTCTATTCTCATTACCACGACAGCACACCTCACTAAGCCCCTCCCCCTGCCATCTGCCCAGCTGAGGAGGAGTGGGGAGGTGGCTCCTGGGAGCAGTCAGACCGCCCGCTCTCTTCAAAGTCCCGGATGAGGTGGGTGGGGTGTCACCTCTTTATTTGCAGCACTCTCTAGAGAATGGGTGCTTTCTGCTCCCAGTTTGGGAGGCCGAGCCTGATGGGGACTGAGCGCCTTCTCGAGAATGCAGTTGGGCGGGCCTGTCCCTCTCCTTCTGTGTATGAGTGCCCTGCAAGCTTCTCCTTTTCCTTCGTGGTTGAAAACCTCATGACATCCAGGACGGCATTTTCTTTAGTACAAGTGTCTTGAATGTTGGAACCCCTTGACCCCCGCCCTTCGGCCCCACCATGGTTCATCGGCACCTGAACCTGAGCGTGCCCGGAGCGGCAGCCGGATGAGATGCAGGCGGATGGCGCCAAGGGGTGTGGCTCTCCTGTCGGGAGCTCGGGCGGCTGCTGCAGAGCACAGCCCCTCGGGTCAGGGTCACCTCCAAGGAAGCAGATGTGGTTGGAACAGCTGCGCCCCTGGAGCTGCCGCTGGCTTACATCTGGGGTGGTCCCTGCGATGCTAAACTGTGTGTGTGATGACCTCCGAGCTTGACCGACAACCTGACGCTCTCCCCAGCTCAGAGCTTGGCTGTCCGGCTTCCGATGCACCTTGCTGGGCAGGCGGGCGGCGGCAGCGTTCTCACCGCGTGGATGCAGTCCACACGAAGGTATGTGTCCGAGGCCACGGGACCCAGCGATGCCTTCGCTGCTTTAAATCGGGATCTTGAAAAGGGTTCTGTAATCCTGCCAACGAAGCCACAGGATAAACGAGGTTTAGAGATTCTCTGTTGCTTTGGTATCCCCGACTTTCTCTAATAAGGAAATTGAGAGTTTGCTCATTTGGTTTCAGGAAATGTTGTTAAATTTCTGAGAAATCAACCCTGACTCGAAGAGCAAAAGAAGGCTTCGTTTCGGTGCGGAATGCTGGTTCCTAACGTCGCTGTGGGAGACGGGGTTGGGGAAGAGACTGGGGAGAAGGCGATGGGGACACTGTAGCTGCCTGCCAACCCCAGAGGGACCGCGGGCGGGGTCGCGGCAATGCCAGCCTGTGGCGTAAAATGGAAGAAGGTCCCCCCACACCTGCTGGGGGCCTTCATTTGTCGAATGCTCTCCTGGGAGTTTCTCTCGTACTTACCACGGAGCAGGCACCTGCGGGCATCCGGCTTCTCCCCGGCCCTGCCTGCTCACGCGGAGCCTAACGATGCTTCCCTGCAGGCTCCATGCCCTGCCTCCGCCCCGGTGCCCTGCTGGGTCCGTGTGCTCCTGTCACATTTATCTCGGTTGTCTGCGGGCATGGGGTGATGATTACTCACACCACACAGAGCAGAGATAGATGCATTTTCCCCACAGGGTTTTGTAATTTATTTGTTTGTTTAATTGCCTGCTCTTTTTATAAAACATCCCCCCCCCACTCCCACTCCCACTCCCACTCAGCAGATCTCCTAAATCTCCTGCTTCCTGTGCATCTAAGCGGTGATGGAACTCCTAGAGGAAGCCCAGACAGAGGGGGTCTACATTTCCTGATCCCAAACACCCTTAGCTACTCACAGAATCACGCCCACTGCGGCTGACTTTCCAGCCACCTGCAAGGCCTGCCTGGATGGGGTGAATCCCTCTTTGCTTTCTCTCCGCGGGACGTGCGAGCAGGATGCACTGCTGGAAGTCACTCCCTGGAGGAGGTTGGCATTGCATCGCGTGTCCTTGACTAGTCCTCCTGATCAGCCCCAGGCTGTTTGTACGGTCGCCCAGCTCTGTTGGGGCACCGCAGGAGGGCGCAGAGGCCTCCCGGGGCAGACCCAGTGGAAAGATGGCCTCCTAGCCTGGAGGAGGCCTGCGGATGGGCATAGGGCTCTGGGTTCCAGGACTCGGCCTCAGATGCCAGCACCTCCGCCACCTGTCGTGCCTGTGCCAGTCTCACTTTCTTATCTGCCAGGGAAGGCTGGCTGAGGCCAGGGTTTCACGAGGACTGGGTGAGATGATCCGTGAGGGAGGATTCGGGACCATGGTAACGTGTGGTGAGGTCCGTCACCAGCCTGTTGCTCTAATCCTGCCGGGCGAGGGGCTGGGCAGCATGGTGACTCCTTCATGGTCTTTCCTAAGGTGGAAAAAACATGGCCTGTCCCCAAGGAGTAGGAGAATGTAATAGGTAGTAGGAATTTCAATAGGCGTATAAAAATAATCTCTCTTTCATAGTTGCTGATTCGCTGGACATTGGCTGGAACCCCTGAGGCTGGGGGAGGGAGGATAGCGGAAGGAAGGCCGGTCACTGGTATACGGACAGCTATATCCACACATCAGATGTGAGGCGTGGACTGGCCTTTTATCACAGAAACGACTTAGAGGGACGCTCTTGCCCTGTGTGTGTGTGTGTGTGTGTGTGTGTGAGTGTGTCCCTCCTTGTGCTGTATCTGCATGGGAAATATAACAAAAGTTTTGCCTGAAAATTATGTGGGGGTGGGCGAGAATCCCTAGGTAGATAGCATACCCATGGGTGTCTTTCCAAGAGTTAAAACGCGGACAAAACACACAGTGTTCCAGATGAAACCAAAACAGCAGCAAGAGCAGAAATGTGCTAAAGGCGTCGTTGCCAGCTGGTTTCAGTGGTGACCAGGCCACTGAAAAGAAAAACACTGTGGAATCTGAAAGCCAGTAGCCTGACCCCCTCCGTTCTGAGCCTCGGAGCCTGGAAGAGCAGTGTGGGGGTGCACGGGGCGATGCCAGCCGGGGCGGCTCCCTCACTCACACGGCCGCTCGGAGGGGCAGGGAGCGGAGACATGTCCATCAGCCACTGCCTGCCCCTGGCCCTCTGACTGCCGAGGACTAACTGTCTTAAAGTGGTGGAATTCCTCTGACAAATGTTTTCTTTTAAATTGGGGATTATGCTTTTAGAGCTTTATAGTAAGCTCATCTCTACAGCCCCTGCTATGAAACTATGTAAATACCTGTAAGACATGTGCTGGGAGACATTTCAGCCCACAGACCCTCCCCATCCCCACTCACCAGCCGGGAGTCTCGGACTCCTGATGCTGCCTGGTGGCTCGCAGCTACTGCTCGGGTTTTGAGATGAGTTTCACAGCAGCTCTTCCAAGCGCTTGCAACACTGTTTGTCCGATGAGACAGAATGTGTCCAGTTCTCCCCAGTTTCTGACCGGGAAAGCCGGCTGTCTGCCTTCTCCATCCCAGGGTGGCCGCCCAGTCATGCTGGGTCGGCACCACGTTACTGCCTGTGGACTGTGGGCTCTGCAGCCTCTCCCTGTTAGTGACCGTGTCCCTCCCGTGCTGCGTCGTATCGTGGGAAGAGCAAAGAGGGCGGAAGCTTTTCCTTCCCGTTTGAGCTGGAAAAGGACTTGTGTGTCCGAATGAGCAGAAAGCTAGTGATGTCAGTGGGCGTTCAGATAGCGGGTGTGGGGCTGATACGGGTGATGGGGAGAATAGCCAAGACGCCTGTCCTATAACCCCCCACGGGCTAGTGTTGGAGTGGGCGTTTGGGAGGAGGCAGGGTTTCTCAAGCTTGGGGCCACTCACATGTGGGACCTGCTGAGGATTGTGGGGGCGGCCCTCTGCACGGTGGGTGATGAGCAGCATCCCTGGCCTCTGCTCACTAAATGCCAGTGGTACCCTCAGTGGCGACACCAGCAGTGTCTCCAGAAAGTGCAGATGCCCCCGGCGGGTGGGGTGGGTGGAGGAGATCTGCTCTCGGTCGAGAACCACTGCTGTAAAACAAACACCACGTCTGGCTTTGAACTGGAGATGGAAGAGGATGTGGAAGAGGTGGCCTCAAGTTTAAAATGATGTCTGTCTGTGGCCTCTGATACAGCCTCCCCAGTTGCCTACAAGAATGTCTAAAAAAAAAAAAAAAAAAAAAAACTGAAAAAAGATGAGCACAAGAAAACGGGCAAGTAAGCCTGGAATTCTGCTTGTCATCAGGCTCCAGGAGAAATTTCTTTTAACCCAGCACTTGGAACTGGCCTGAAAAAGGAAGTCGGTGGCCCACAGATACTGGCGCTGCCCTCCTGTCTGTCCCAACAGCTCAGAAATGCAGATTCTGTCCTCACCAGAGAGGTGGGCTGCCCTCCCCCCAAACATAGTCGTTGACTTTGTCCCAACGCAGCTGTTGCATTCCCTCTCCCTCCCTTCTTTCTGCTCCCCCGTGGAGACTCCAATAGCAACACGGTAAGTGGGCAGGGTGCGGGGAGGTGGGGCTGGCCTGTCGGTGGTGTGTATCTGCCCTCCATCCTCCACAATCACTGCTGGAGGTGACAGGGCAGACTGAAAGGGCCCTACCAACACATCGGGGATTGGCACTTTGATGCCTCATGCTGGCTAATGGAGCAGAGGAGCCAGGAAGTGGGGTAGGCCCCCTCCCTCCAGGAAAGGAGACCCGTGAGAAACGGGGGTGGGACTGTGCTGGCACCTCGTTTGTTCTTCACGTGAGTGGCCTGAGAGGAAGATTGGACTACTAAGAAGGCAGAGAACACAGTGAAAGGCAATGAGCTTCCTCTCTACTTTTTTTTAAAACTATAGTCATTTGAAGCCCTCATTATTTATTTTACAAAGAGGTATGCGGTGGTCCTGTAATTTTTTTTTTTGGGGGGGAGGGATTTTGTATATATATATTTTTTGTAGTGATATTGTGAAATTTTGTAGAGGTACTATAAAATTTTTAAGTGATTTTCTCTTCTTTGTAATTACAATTTTTCTTTAAGTGGTTGTATATGTTTTGTATTCTTTTTTTTCTCCATATAGACTTTGATGAGAATGGATTCATCATATGCCACAATGTGCTATTATTGTGCCTCATGTAAATGAGTTATTTCTGTCACTGAAATAGGATGCCAAGTATAATATAAAAAGTAAAAGAAGTATGTTCTTTTTTGATAGATATCAAGTTGTTGATAGATACTATATTTTAATTCACTTAGAGATTTATGTAGAGAGAAAAAAATATGTCACCATTGAAAAAATCCATTATAAAGTAAAGGGCATATCACCCCAAGTCACAGGCAAGAGCACACCTGTGAGAGTTAGTGTAAGAAAGAGGAGAACTACTTTAAAATGCTTTCCTCTCCGCAGTATGAGATAAAATGTGGCATAAAAGAAATAGGAATGATAAGCCATCATAGAAGGAAAAAAAAAGGAAGGATAATGAATTACAGGAAAATAAGGATGCAGGCACACAATTAAAATCCGCTTTGGAGAGCGTGCGGATGGGACTCGGCCTTCAGAACTTGGACGCGTGCGTGGAAGGCGGCCTGGAGATGCTTTCCAGAGTGTAGAAAAGCAACCGGAAGAACCTGATGAGAGAAGATAGCAGCTCCGAGGAATAACTGTGGAATGGTTGAAGTTCCTGAAGATGAAACCAGAATCGGGAGAGCAGAAGCAATTTAAAAAATAAAGAAAAATGGTCTGGGCTTGAAAGGGCTAACCATCCTACAGACCCAATCCACGGAAAAGGAGCTGTGGGAAGGCACATGCGCCGTAATTTGGAGATCACTGAACAAAGGAAGATGCTGTGCAAGAATCCAAGCAGCAAAGAGGAGCAGAAAGATGTCAGCCATCTGCTTGGAAACCCTTCATGGCAGACACAGTGAAACGATGCCTACTGAGCACGGAGAGGAAAAGATGGTGGCTCAAGTGGAAGTGTGTTAATGTGTGAAGGCAACAGCAGGACTGCTCTCAGGATGCTCTGGGGTGTCGGCTGTGGTCAAGCCCTCTCCTCCTAGGCTCCCTTCCCCTGAAGGGGCCTGCGGAGTAGGGGGCCCTGAGCCCCGTGCCTCCAGCTAACCTCACTGGACCAGGCGTGGACATAGGGCGTGACCTGCGATTTAAGATCTGGAAAGTAGAGATGAGCTGGGCCAACTAGATTCTTCTTCGAGGATTTTGGGATAGAGACAATGTTTCGGTTGGTCCTGAGGACTGGAGCCGGAAATAGCAGAGATGAGGGTGGTGGTGGCACCATGGCAAGTCAGACGATGTGCAGGCAAACCTTCTAGGGGAAGCAGAGACTGAGGAGGCAGGAAGATTGTGGGGGGAGGGGGGGGGGAGAGTAGATAGAGATAGAGAGAGAGAGAGAGAGAGAGAGAGAGAAGAGAGCAGGGTCAGAGAGAAGCAGAGAAGTCACACAAGGAGACACAGTAACTGTCTCACTTCCTTTCTTGCTCCCACGAGGCCTGTGACATTTGTCCTGTGTCCTTAACAGTGCATCCTCTCGGACACGAGCACATATCTGCTCCTTTCAGTCAAGAAAAGTTCCTACTAGAAGGGCATTTTTAGATAATCAAGGACAGATTAAATGTACTGCCTTACAACCTTTCATCAAAGTTTCTTGAAGTAGAATAAAAGTGATAAATCAGTGAAGTGTGAAAAGATTGGATTGCTCTGTGGGATTCTCATCAGGCTTAGCTCCTAGTTTACCACTAAAACCTCAAGGTGACCTGTTGTCTAGCGAACTACCCCGGGGTCTGAGCCCCGCTCAGGGCGCAGGAGACGGCAGAGGGCTTGGTGTTGCCTCTCACAGTGGCATCTGAATGAAACTTATAAGTGAAGCTCGTTGTTAGGGCTCATTACTCCTAATTTAGGCAATAATCCTATAATGTGACATAAAAGATGGCCCGGAACAGCCTCTCCCCCAGGTAGCATTAATCATCAGAATTATAATTGAATTTAAATGTAACTACAATGACGTGGCAAACGTGTAGTCATCCACAATGTTGCCTAGGAAGGAAACTGGGAAAAATATACCAGAATATTATATTGACGTGGTTTTCTTTGATGGTGCAGGGAGAGGTGATTTTCCCCTCCCCTTGCCTCCCCTTCCCTTCCCTATTCTCCTTCTTCCTCTCTTTTTTCCCTTCCTCCCTTCTTCCTTCCCTCCCTCCCTCTCTCTCCCCCCTCTCTGTCCCCACCCCACACAGAACATATACTAGTGTGTGTATTTGCTTCAGTGAGTATCAGTTTTTAAATGGATAGATAAACTATATTTTAAAAATTAGAGACGATACTGAGCAAATTTTGCTCTGTTCTAAAGACCACAGTAACAGCTCAGGTTCTGTGCGAGCACCGTCTCCCCAGATCCTTTGTGTGAATCCAGTAACGAGAGTGTGGGTTGTTGCTGTTTCCTAAATGAGGAAACATGAGGTCTTTGAGGTCTCACAGGCAGATGGGGGATCTGAATCCAGATCCATTACACTCCCGAGTCTTCTCTCTACCGCCACACCGTTGCTCCCTTTGAATAGGCCGGAGATTGAGATAGCCCTGGCAAGATTGTGTCACGGGGCTGGGGTTCAATGTCTCACTGCGTGTTTCCATTCTGCTCTCACTGCTCCCTTGTGGGCACCAAGGCACAGGAAACTCGGGGGAAAGCTCCCACAAACCCTTGGGAAAGGGGCCTGGCCCCTCGGCCCAGGCCAGGCAAGCAGCTGTGACCTTGGGCCTGATGGTGGCCCGTGTTGGTGCCCTGGAGGTGGGTGCAGTGGCAGACAGGGGCCGCATGCTTCAAGAGTCCCTGCTTAAGGGGGTGCCGGGGTGAACAGGGACAGTGGGCAGCGCCTACAACAAGGCCTAGAAAAGAGCACGTCTCTAATGAATGATTGTAAGTTGACTGAATGAATGGACAAATGTTGACTGAATGAATGAATGAATGAATGAATGAATGGACAAATGCAGAACAAATGGATGAATGGGTGAATCAGGGTCCAAGCTAAGGACCTAGAGCAGGAACCAGGGGACTTGGTGGAACTGGGGAGGCGGGTGGGTGGAGAGGTTGGGGGCAGGGGTCCCGCTGCAGCCTGATGCTCACGCCACATCCACGGCTCCGTTCTCCTTGGTGCACCGGGGACCAGGTGGCAGGCTGTTCTTGACCTCACTCACCAGTGGGAAGGTTTGGGACTTGACTGCCAGGCTCTCCTGGGTTCTGTACTGAGCCTGTGGCAGGGAGGCCTTTCAGGGACGCATTTTGTTGTAAACTGAGGTGGGCGGGCAGAGTCTTCTGCAGGGGTTTATATTCGGAGCCCGTGGTCCTCTAGGGAGTTCCGGGTGACTAGGCAAGGCTCCCTGAACTCCTGAAATTGTATGAAGACAGGTGTGTGTGTGTGTGTGTGGGGGGGGGCGGGGGGCAAGAATCCATCGCCCCAGACAGTTCTCCAAGGCCGTAATGGGAAGATACCTGCCCACACTACCCGTGAGCTGCTGGAAGGAGGGCGCCCAGCGCTGTTTGTGCTGCTCAGGATTCCGCCTCATTTTAGAGACAGCTCAGATTTAGTGACGATTCGGAAAATTCGAGCCCTTCCAGAAGATTGGTCGTTCGCATTTCGTTGTTGTTGTTTAAGTTGTGTTTCCGAGTAATCCCCCGAGAGGCAGCCGGGCTGCTGGTCCCGAGCCCAGCCTCCAGTGACTTCCGTGATTAATGCCCCCCGCCCCCCCCCCCCGCCCCCGTCATTATTCAAGATAAAACTCTGTCGTCACAAGGAACCACTTAATCAAAGTGCCAGGCATCCTCTCGGTTATAAGAAACGTATTGGAACAATTCTTTTTAAATCTCAAGTCATAAAACCATTTTAAACGTTAAATGTCAGAGCAGCATTAACGGACGATTTACTGAGGGGAGAACAAATGGGTTTCTCTGTCCCAGGCGAGGCTTCAGCCTTTGTAAACAGACGGGCAAGGTTTGCAGAAAGGAACCGCCCCGAAGAACGTGGTCAGGTTGGGGTTTTGGAAAGGGAGCCGAGTATTTTTACTCTCTCTGGAGGCCCTTTCGGCCACGCCTGAGCGGATTTTCCGAGGAGTGGCCGAGAGAGACTCCGCTAGGGAAGCAGGCTGTTCTCGCTGACAGGCAACTGGCATGCCAGGAGTTGAATTCCCTCTCTTTCCGCTCCGGCACCCAGGGCCAGGGCCATCGTGACGAAGAAAAGTATTAGAAGTTTGCAGGCACGTCGTTCCGAGGCGTTCCTGACGGCCCTGAGACTAACTGTCGCCCCCTTTGTATCCTGACAACGGCTCTGACGTTTTGTTTCTCTGGATAAGCTGAGCTGTGGAGAACGAGGACAACAAGAACGCGCTTCGAGAGAGCTCAGGGCACTCAGTATGGAATAGGATGGAGTTTTCCATATGGATTCCTCCAGACCTCGCGTGCCCTTCAGGGTGCTTTGGGAGAACACTTGTATATTTGGCAAATAATCAGCATTTTGCTTGCTTAAACCGGAAGTCACTTTACGTGTCAGACTTACCTTCTTCTGAGAGGTCGTTCTTTTTTTTTTTTTTTTTACAAGAGAATCACAGGTTGTTGTTTTTAAAAAATATATATTTTTATTGATTTCAGAGAGAAAGGGAGAGGGAGAGAGAGATAGAAACGTCAATGATGAGAGAGAAGCATTGATTGGCTGCCTCCTGCACGCCCCTCACTGGGGATGGAGCCCGCAACCTGGGCATGTGCCCTGACCGGAATCAAACTGGTGACCTCTTGGTTCCTGGGTTGACGCTCAACTGCTGAGCTACACGGGGCTGGGCTGAGAGGTGGTTCTTGAATGCCTCTGCCTGTGCCCGCACCGGCTGCCAGAGGGGGATCCCTGGGAAACAGACTCAGGTGGAGGTGTGGGTGCAGATTCCTTACTGGGAAGTGCCCTGGGACCAGCGCCTTTGAGGGAGTGGGGAAAGCAGGGTGAAGCAAGGGAAAGGTGGGCTGCTCTCGGCTCAGAGAGGCCACCCTTCGTGGGCCCCTCGGGTCACTCTGGAGCGGGGATGCCCTTCACCGTTGTCCTCCCTTGTGACAAGGAGGCTGGATCTCAATCGCCATCTCCCTCAGCCCTGGCCGGATAGCTCAGTTGGTTAGAGTGTTGTCCCAAACACCAAGGTTGTGGGTTCAATCCCCCGTCAGTGCACATACACGAATCGACCAAGGAATGCATAAATAACTGGAACAACAAGTCGATGTCTCTCTTTCAAATCAATTAAAAGTATTCATAACTGTCTCCCACTTGACCAGGCGGTGGATGCAGCTGCCTCCTGGGAGGGGCTGGCCCTCGGGTGAGGCAGCTGTGCTTGTCTGAGAGCAGTTCCTGGGGAGAGACTCGGCTTCCTGCTCCCAACCAGGAAAGTAAATGGATGTGTCATCAAATACTATCAGCCTCATCATCCCCTTTGAGGAGCCTTTCTTGACTTTCTCTCCTAACAGGATGATTCTTACTGTCCTCTGTGCTCAGCCTCTAGTCAACACACTCTCCCCTCCCCCTTCCCCTGTTCCCTCCCCCTCCCTCTACCCCTTCCTCTCCTTCTCCCTTCCATCTCCCTCTTCCTCTTCCTCTCCCCTGGCCCCCTTCCCTCTTCTCTTCCTCCCCGCTTCTCCCTCGCCCTCCCCCTCCTTTCCCCACCCTCCTCTCTACCCTTTCCCCTCCCCTCCCCCTTCCTCTCCCTCTCCCTCTCCCCCTCCTCCTCCCTCTCATTCACTGGAGCCCTGGCTTCTCCAAGCCTCTCCACCTCATTCCTCTCCAGCTCCCGCCCACTCCTGTCTGAGCTTGACATGTTATTAGAAATGGCCCTGAAGTTGTTTTCTTCCCCAGATAAAATATTCATCACTGAGATCTGTATTTTTCTTGAGAATTTCAAGTGGAGCAAGCTCGGTTTATGTTGTCATACATCAGGGGCGTGCGGAGCCTTGCAGGGAGCGAGCTGTGCCAGGGCCGGCAGGGTCTATGCCCAACGGGTGGGGAGCAGGGAGGGGGGCGGTGAGCTCCTCCGAGGCGCTGGTTCCTCCGAGGAACCAACAAAAGCTTCCCTCAGAGACTGGCATTTGGACACATTGCCACAAGGGAAAACTAACCAGAAGCCAGTCGAAGAAGCAGGGACAGCCCACAGGTGGGCTGACTGCGTCCTGGCCGTAAGCCCTCACCTGAGCAGACCTTTCTCTGCCTGTTCCTCCCCAGCCCACCCGGCACCAGAGGTGTCACACTCATCAGGGGAGGAGAAACACGCGCCACATCGTTCGTTCCCCTGCTCGCCAAGCCAGGAGAATATAGGACAGTTTCTGCCTGTGCTGGGGTTGGGGAGCGGGCGGGGGGAGAGGGGGTTGTGCAGGAAGGAGGGAGGTTTAGTTCATGTCTGAGACTGGAGTTGCGGGGCAGATGGCCTGAGAAATTTTGAAATTGGAGGGAGATCCTGTCAAGGGAATGGCCACCCATCAGTGGAGTCCATCGGATGGCGGAGATATAGACTAGCTGGGGCGTTTGGGGAAGTGTCAGAAGAGGCCATCATAAATCGCTGTCAGAAGAAGAAACTCTCTGGTTTTCTGTGTTCAGAGGGGACATCTGTGCTATTTCAAGCCAGCCAGTCTTTCCTCCGCTACCCTCGTAACTATTAGAAAGCAGGATGCAGTAGGGTGTGCCATCAGCCACGGGGGTGCTGAAACCTTGGGGCTGACGCACAGACCAACCGAAGTAATGGCACACGCTCCATGACCAGGCCCTAGCTATGGTCAGCCCCAGACCCCTGGGAAATGAGTGAACACATACAAGCATGCATGCCCATCCAGACACTTGGCGATGGAAATGGTGCCCACCGGGCTCCGGGGAAGCCTCGCAGGAAACTCTGTGCTGGCGTCCTCGTTAGTAAGCGTGTGTGTGGGCTCCAACCAGAGAAGCCAGGCAGGGTTACGAAGCCCAGCAAGGGAAAGTGGCCCAGCTGCGCCTGATTGCTATTGATCAAAATTTCTTCCCATCAATAAATTTGCTTATTAATGTCTGTGTTTGGAGTCCCTGCTTCCAGAAGAGCAGCCATCTACATCCTTTTCTCTTTCGTCCTCCTTCCCCCTGATTTTTTCCCCAATGACAATTTTTATTTGAAAAAGTGTTTGATGAAGAATCAGAACCGTGGCCTGTAGAGAGTTTGGTCAACTCTCTCTGCCTGTTCCTTACTGTCCTCTGTGCTCCCTTCCTTGTCCCTCAACCTGGACTCTTCTCAGCGAGTCCCCAGCATGCGGGGCTGGGAGGGAGTGCAAGCCACAGTCCCCCGGCCACCTTCAGTACCATCTCATGTTGCCTGGACTTTGGAGAGAGTTTCCTCTTAAGTGGTATATTTCTCCTGATTTCCTTAAAACAAAGAAGGGGAAAAAACCAAAGATTCTATAATCTGACCCCACCCTTGCTAAAATGTCACTTCTACCAGGACAGGCACTGTGCTCTGTCTCCTTTGCTTATCACTACAGGCCCTAGCTATGGTCAGCTCCAGACCCCTGTGAAATGTGTGAACACATACAAGCATGCATGCCCATCCTGTCTCCCACCCCCCTGCTGCTCACCTGGGCCCCGGGGGCTGCTGCCCCTGCAGTCTTGCCAACAGGTGCTGCTGCCTTCCCCTCATTGCCTTCCTAGCCCCGCACATGCATTCCTTCCACGATGCCCACATATACCACCCTGCAGGCCCAGAGCGGCCCGAAGCCTCACGCAGCAGCTCTGCTTGCTTGTCACGTGTGCTTGGTTGCAGTTTGGTAGATGCTGTTGATTAGCTCTTAGAGTTGGATGGAGATTTGTCCCGATGAGACCAAGATTATGGAATTTAACTTCGGATAATTTGCCCAAGAATAACAATTTGTTGACTGGGGATTTCACCCCTAACCTGGTTAGCTACTCACAAATCGGTATGACTCCTTCTGGAAGAGTAAGTGTATCAGATTCAGCCTAATTGAAATCATTGGACTAATAGCTCAAAGCCAGTGACCTCCTGAAGAGCCAGATAAGCATGTCGGCCTTTTACCCGACATTATGGCTGTCGGGGTGAACTCAAGACCTCCTACAGACGGTGCTGCTTGTCACGCACACTCAGTCCTTACCCCGAGTGTTGAAAGAGCATGGAGAAGGCCCAGTGAGAACAAAGACTCATGGATGAGGAGGAGGCCTCAGGAAGACACACCATATGTTGCTAGGACTAACTTTGAACATAGTTTATTTAAGGAATGAAACGCTTTGTGTTATTAACTAAAACTTGGTAAAAGGCTGGAGAGACGATACAAAAGGAAAATGTTTATTACGAGTCAAGCACTTATTCATTATAGTAAATACCCCACAGACATCAGAATTTCCTTGGATGACAAATGAATCCCAGATGGACCAGCCTACCCATCCCAGCATTGCAACTCCACAAACCCCTGGTTCAGAAAGTTGAAAGGTTGGAACCTTCCCAGCCTGAAGCTCATAACCCAAGTCACCTTTCTGCATGAATGTCTGTCTCCTTCCTGGAGATGAGATGCCCAAGGCCAATCATCTGTTGGCTACTTTCAGGGGAAACGTGGGCAAGGAATTGGCTGATTATTCAGGTGGCTGGGAGCCTGTGGGTTGAGCAGGCCTGATAACTGTCCACATGAGCATTCGGACACGTTGCCTCAAGGGCCAGAAGTGCAGTTGTCCAAGGAGGAAGGCCAAGTAGGCTTTCAGGTGTGTCCTGGGCAAGTGGCTACACTTTGTAGGGACCTGGACCCCTAGGGATGTTTTCTTCAGCTTGGGTGGGTGGCAAGCTGTCTTTGGTGGCACCTTGTATTTGGGGCAATGCTACCTTGTAAGTTACTTGGTGGCAGAGATTTTTCTTCTTCCTTGGGCTTTTAAAAATATTTTTTTATTGATTTCAGAGAGGAAGGGAGAGGGAGAGATAGAAACATCAGTGATGAGAGAGGATCATAGTTTGGCTGCCTCCTGCACGCCCCCTACTGGGGAATCGAGCCCACAACCCAGGCATGTGCCCTTGACTGGAATCAAACCTGGGACCCTTCAGTCCGAAGGCTGACGCTCTATCCACTGAGCCAAACCAGCTAGGACTCTTCTTCCTGGGGTTTGACTTTCCTATAGCACCTAGCCTGGGGCCTTCTACTAGAAGGGATCCAACAAGCAGTAGTTGGATGAAAGCTAAATGAACATAAAAGGTGCTTTGCAAAGCATGGTGGCCCCTGATACTATAGGAGGAATCACGAGAGTGGGAACTTTAACTGAAGGCTGGTGCTTGGCTTTGCAGTACTGCAGCCGAGTTCTCTACCCGGCTGACCCTGCGTCTCTTCCTCTTGTTACTTTACTGGGAAACAAAAGACGCAATTGTCCTCAAGGTCTAATGCTTGCCACCTGCCAGGATTTGCCTTTGGGTCTTATATACCTGTTCTTGTTGGCTTGAGTGGTTTGTGGTGTCTAGTGATTCTAGTGGGAAAATTGTTAGGGATGGGGAAGGAAAAAAATAAGCTTTCTAGTTGGCTACTTTCAGGGGAAACGTGGGCAAGGAATTGGCTGATTATTCAGGAAATGGATTCGGTAACTTTTTTCTTCCTGTTTATGGTCAATTTTAAGGTATTCCCGATTGGAAGGGCTTACAAGTATTGGCAAAGTGAGGAAGGAAAATGCTTTTATTTCCAAATGGGTAAATGCCATCTGCCCTTATTTTCATTCCTCCTAAACAGCTCTATAGGAAAAAAGCCATTGATCCATTCAGAATTGTGCCAGTTATTCGTGGGACCAGGCCTCCGTAGGTTGGGGTCAGGTGGCAGGTACCCAAAGTAATTGAAATGGAAGGCTTGGGGTTGTCTTGGAGTCAGATTTGTTGCAGGGATGAAAAGTATATAAACTACATCCTGGTGTGGAAGTAGTGAGGAAATGGAATTTCTAAAGTTTCTATTTATTTCATAATGATGTCAAGTATAACTCATGGAATTAGATGATGTCTTACTTGGCAGAATCTTCTTTAGTTGGTTTATTCTTGATGAGTTGATTGGAATTTGCTGAGCATTTGCTGTGTACTTGGTCTCTAGTAGATGCCATAGGGACTAAAGACTTAGAAGGCATGATTTGAAAGAGTAGTGAATACCACAGAGTCATCTATGATCCTATATTATGTGGTCAGATTCTAGCTCCTGATCTTGCTTTATTTTTTTACAGAAATTATTAATCAACATGTATCACCTATTCATTTGTCTACCTGTTTACGCTCCAAGTAAGCAGAGACCTTGCATGTTCTGTTCACAATTTGAAACAAACAGTTTAATCTGTGTCTGCTTGGCTCATATTAGGTGCTCAGTAAATAACCATTGAATCAATGGAGTGGATTCTGAATGCTGGAGGAAAGGGTTGTCAGGAAAGGTTAATGTGAGTCAGGATTTAGTAATAGGTCTAATTTTTAACTCCATTCAGCATATATTATTCAGCACCCATTATGTATAGATTTTAGCTCACTTTACAGAGTCACACTGACAATCTAAGTAGTGAAGCTTGGATTTCGACCCAGGTCTGTCTGGCTCCTAAACCCACACCTTTCCACTACACGATGCCGGTATCCACACCGATGGCCAGGTCTTCCCACCCAAAGTCCTGGGGGCCACAGGCCAGAGACAGAGATCCAGACCTGGTCTGCATGTGCTCGGCCAGGGCTGAAATTGATTGTGATGCTGTGCTGGCAGCCCTGCAAGGACTTATCTAGATGTGGTCCCTTCTTTCAGCCACCCGGTCCTTGTGCTACCCAGGAACATGAAGGTATTTTTTTGGTGACATTAGTGAAACGTGTACCAGTTTCCATAATTTGTAAGAAAAATTATAGCATTTCTACTAAGAAACATTTCTAATTAGGCCATGAACCTGATTAGTTTGGAATAATAGTGATCCTGTCTCTGGTGGTGGTCAGAGGAGACCACCCAGAGGAGGGAGGACTTTGTTCCACTGTGGCATTGGATCCACTACAAGACTATCTGGTGTCATGAAAATTTCACAGAGACATCAATGAAATGTGTGTTTCCCCAGCATTTAGCCCAGTGGTTGGTGCATAGTAGGCACCCAGAGTTGATATTGAATGAATGAATGAATGAATGAATGAATGAATATGACAGACTCTAACTGAACGGGATGTGAACTTCATCATATTATATCAACCATTACAGAGCCTGCCACAATAGGACTAGTGAAGCCTTAATTACAGAATTACAGTGCACAAATATCATGCAATAAACCAGTTCAATTTTAGGTTATTTGTTGAACACTTAGGGAATTTGCTGCTATTTTTAGATCACTCTTTAGTGTAAAATATATTCGCTATACAAATGAGACAAATGCTAATTAGAGAAGGTATTTGGGAATAGTGTGTATTTGTCTACTCTGAAGTGTTGACATTGAGGACATCCACTTATCTAGCTTATTAAGGAATGAGATGCTCATGAAGAAAAGAGTGCTTTTAATCCAGTCACCAAGGGCCAAGAGGTGGGGGCGGGTGTGGAACTCTGACCATGCTGTAGATGTGAGGACATTAATGCATTGGCCAGAGGAGCAGGATCCCTGATTTCTCTTCACTGGGTGTCTACTGATGTGTGTTTTCTTCGTCACAGCTGATACCTGACATTTATTGAGTGCTTGCTGTATGCCAGGCACTGTTCTAAGCTCTTTACATTCAGTACCTCAGTTATTTTTATAACATCTCTATGAGGTGGGTTTTATTACTACCTCCATTCTACCGATCGGGAACCTGAGGCCCAGAGCCTCACTGCTAGTAAGTAAAGGTGGGATTAGAATCCAGGGGAGAACCCATGTTCATAACCACTGCACTTTAATCCCCCTGGACCAGCTAATTCTGCCTATGGCAAGCACCCAGAGGAAATACAAAAGTGTATTGGGCAAGTGTATTGGGGGTATAGATTCAAGTGACAGACTTGGTCTCAGCCCATATGGTGTTCCAGTAGAGTCAAGAAAATGAAGCAATTGTCCCACCAGCATGGCTCAGTGGTTGAGTGTCGACCTATGAACCAGGAGGTCACAGTTCAATTCCAGGTCAGGGCACATGCCTGGGTTGCGGGCTCAATCCCCACTATAGGACTTTCAGGAGGCGGCCAATCAATGATTCTCTCTCATCATTGATGTTTCTATCTCTCTCTCCTTCTGTGAAAGAAATAAAAATATATTTTTTAAAGAAATGAAAATGAAGCAATTGAAAACTTGTCTACAGTTGTCCCTCATTATCTGCGGGACATTGCTTCCAGGACCCCCTGCACCAAATCGAGGAAGTTCAAGTTCCTTATATAAAACGGTATAGAACAGTGCACACAGTTGGCCCTCCACATCCATGGCTTCCCAACGGATCAGAATTACTGATTTCACCCACAGTTGGTTGAATCCATGGATGTAATACCCGTGGATACAGAGAACCAAATGTAGTTATAAAAATTGTAAGAAATGAAGACTAGCAGAAAAGATTGTGTTAGAGCTCAGGGGTCACCATTGGTGTTTGGCAGATGAATGACGTTAATTTGGGAAAGGGCTGAAAGGTGAAATTGGGGTGAGCGGGTTGAAAGGCAATTCATGAGACAGTGGGGAGGAAGCGTGGTGGGGAGGAGTCTTCAACTCTGCCGGAGTGAAATAATCCAGGGAGAGCATCTGCAGGGCCACCTCACGGGGTTCTCACGCATAGTGACTGCTGGAGGCTGATTGCAGGGGTGCGGGGTGGGGGGCGGGATGGAGTGGGGTGGAGGGGGAGCAGCTGGGAGCTACTGCTTGCCTGTTTGGTAGCACATTTCAGCAACTGCATGGCAGATCCAGCTCTCGGCCACGGTGTGAAGGGGAGAGAGAGTGGTTTTGATGCTTCTCTGTCATATTTTCTTCACCCTCCCTTCTCCTCTTCCTTGTCCTCACATTGGCCTTCACTTTGTCAGAGTCCTTTCCCCAGCAGGTCCCTCTCAGAGATCTTCTTCCCCTTTCTCTTTTATTTTTATTTATTTTATTTCATTGTTTAAAGTATTACATATAGTAGTACATATATCTCCTTTCCCCCCCATTGACCTTCCCCAGCCTCCCCTAGCCCCTGTCGCATGCCCTCATCCCCCCCCCCCCGCCGTCTTGTGTCCATTGGTTGTGCTTATGTGCATGCATACAAGTCCTTCTGTTGATCTCTTTTCCCCGCTCCCCTACACTCCCCAGCCTTCCCGCTGTAGTTTGACAGTCTGTTTGATGCATCTCTGCCTCTGTATCTATCTTTTTGTTCATCAGGTTATGATGTTCTTTATTTTCCACAAATGAGTGAGATCATGTGGTATTTTTCTTTCATTGCCTGGCTTATTTCACTTAACATAATGCTCTCCAGGTCCATCCATGCTGCTGCAAATGGTAGGAATTCCTTCTTTTTTATAGCAGCATAGTATTCCATTGTGTAGATGTACCATAGTTTTCTAATCCACTCATCTGCTGATGGGCATTTAGGCTGTTTCCAAATCTTAGCTATGGTGAATTGCGCTGCTATGAACATAGGGGTGCATATATCCTTTCTGATTGGTGTTTCTGTTTTCTTGGGATATATTCCTAGAAGTGGGATTACTGGGTCAAATGGGAGTTCCATGTTTAGTTTTTTGAGGAAACTCCATACTGTTCTCCACAGTGGCTGCACCAGTCTGCATTCCCACCAGCAGTGCACGAGGCTTCCCTTTTCTCCGCATCCTCGCCAGCACTTGTCGTTTGTTGATTTGTTGACGAGAGCCATTCTGACAGGTTCCCCTTCCTCTTGTCATCAAATTAGTTTAGCAGCTTCCTTGAGCATGTTCTCTGTTAGCATCACTGTTTGCCTGCTCTGTGTGTGGCTGCCCACTGGCTAATAGATGAACCCACACCCCAGTGATGGCTTTGTAACGCGCCGAGGCAGCCTCCCAGTGAGAAGCCTGTGGATGGAGACTGAGAAGTGGTGGCTCTGGAGGCAAAAGGAAAAGAGAGTGGGTTCACTGAAGCCAAGGGAGGAAAGGACATAAATAAGGAAGGCAGGGAAACGGAAGGATGCTCACGATAGATTAGGTGAACAGCCATTTCCCAGTGGCTCATTCGTGACCCTATTCTTACAAGAAGAATGCATCTACGCATATTTATAGAGAAATGTCAAAGAGGACATATACTAAAAAGGTCATTGGTAGTTATTTCTGGAATTTTTATGTCTATTTATAAACTTTCTATATTGAATGTAAGTAGTACTAGAGTGGCAAGACATAAACCAGAAATTACCAAAGGGGGAAAATGGAAGGCACTGTCAGTGTCAAATATAACAGACAAGACAAGTAACAGAAAGATGTAAATATATCTATTAGCTTTGGCAACCTGGAGGCCATTAAATGGCCTTGAAAAAAGTTGTTTAAAGAGAATAGGAGGGGAGAACTTAGAGACAAGGTATAGACTGCTTTTTAAAGAATCTTGAAATACTTGGCCATCAAGAAAGGTCATTAAAATTGAAGCTGAAGAAGTAGAAGTTATGATTGAACCAAAGGCGTTTATAAAATGGGAGGGACTGGAATATGTCTTTATGCTAAGGAGAGAACCAGTTCGGATAAGCTGGCTAAGGATACAAGATGAGAGGGGGATAATGGATGGAGCATGCCCCTCAGGAGGCAAAAGGGGATAGAACCAGAGAGAAGAGTTAGCCTCAGTCATGGAGAGGACATCTTTTCCACTATGGGAACATAGATGAATGAGTGCATAGGTGCCAATGGAGATGAAGATGGATGTGGCTAGGGAAGAAGATGAGGGCACTCTTATATATTGGTGTTGACTTTCTCAGGAAAGTAGTACGTGTAAATTTTGGTATGAGATTAGGCTGCCCAGCAACAAATGTCACCACCATCTTCATCAATGTAATAGGTTGGATGTAAGCTCTATGAGGGCAATTTTATGTGCCATCTTCTTGAATGTCTCCAGGGTTTAGCACCATACCTGGCACATTGTAGATGCTTAAAAATATTTGTTGACTTGAATAGATGGTTAGAAAAGAATGTGGCATTTCTAGTCCATTCTTTATTATTCATATCATTTCATAAGTGTTCAGTCTTTTTAAGGTACCACAATCCCAGAGGAACACAGACAAATGAGGAAATATCTGGAAAAAGGGAAACTATGATAGGAGGTTTGGAACCAGGTGTAACAGAATGGATAAAGAAACTGAAGATACTTTGCCTGCAAAACTAAGCCTTTGCAGAGAGATGAGAACCTTCATCAGGTACTTCACAGACTGGGTTGGGGGAGGGGGAAGAAGAGGGACTTGCTCTGTCTTGCTTCAGAGAGGAGGACCAGGATCAACTGGTGAAAAGTACAGAAAAGCACATTCTCTCCAATCTAAATTGCCTCAGAAAGGTAGAAAAGACTGTTTCCAAACTCAAGAATTCTTGGTCATTGAGTATGTTGAGATGTAGCTGGAAGATTGCTGGTGTGGACAAAGTCCAGGGCACCCATACACAGATGGCCTTTCACATCCTTTCTATCTCTAGGATCCTTTGTGCCAACAATGGGGGGATTAATCTTCTTGTCCTCCAGACTTTGAGATGTTATAATAAGATTCTACCAGATTTATTTGAGTGGAAATGCATTGTATTTTTTTGCCATCTCATAGTGATTTGGATGGTCTATTATCTAGAACTGTCATGCTTTTCTGCTACAATGATAATTTAGGTTCACAAAAATGACTCTGAGACACTAAAAACTGCTAAAGTATCATCTAAATCAAATGAAACACTGCATAAAGCACTGCACATGGCGACTGTCACCTCCTAGGGACTCAATAGATATTTTAAGAGCTAAGAAATTTTGGATTAAATATTAACTATTTTGAAAATGCAGTACTCCCATCCTCCCACAACCACATCAAAATTACAACTAAACTACATAACCATTATTCCAAACCACCTGAAATAAAGCTAAATGGAAGTTCTGCAGCTAAGGATCTAAAGAAGAAGCCACATCAAGACTGGTAGAAGCAGGGAGATGAGAATGGATGGTCCCACACCCATGTATGGTAGATAATAATCTGTAGGGATATTTTAGTTGGAGGTCCCTTCTGAGGAGCCAGAGGTCCTACCCCCACACCAGGCTCCTCTTTTAAAATAGCTCATTTCAAATGGTCAACAGCCCCACGTGGCTAGTGGCTATTACAGTGGTGTAGTAAAGAGACTTCCGTTCTCCCAGAAAACTCCTTGCTGAGGACCTGGAACATTGAGAACTGAAGCGACTGAGAGTTGAAGAGCCGGACTCCCAGGAGAGGTCACTTAGGGCGGTACCCTCGAGTCCAGCCTGAGGCCACAGGGGTGTTGTCATAACTGTGACGCAGCAGGAAATCGTCACAGACGTGATGATAACCAGATGGGCTGGGAATGTCAGCCCCACAGCTGACCTCTGAGGAATAGATTGGTTGTCCTCTTTGTCTGATCCATCCCATCATCCCTCAAGCCCACAGCTGCACTGTAGCATTTCCAACACTGCAGCATGGGCAGCCACCCCTCTCTCCTGGAAGGTTCCAGAGACTCTATTTAGAAGAAGAGGGAATGTTCCGGAAGGAGGCTCCCCATCTCCTAGCCTTGGCCATGGGATTGAAAAAGGGTCTGTTTATTGGGCTCTCAAAAGAAACTTCCTCATCTGTGCCACCTAAGGTGAAAATGGTAAACACCAAGTCGGTTTCCTTCTGCCCTCTACCTTGTGTTTGGGCACAGGACCCAGATAGATTGCATCCCTCCAGGCCCTTACCTTCCTCTTCTGGAAAGCTAATGGTGTGGGAGGCCAGACCCGCTGGATTGGTTACTGGGCCTTAGATTTGTGTTCATGCATGTAGCCTGGGCTGGTGAGGCTCTAGGGCGCGCAGGAGCTCCTAGGGGGTCTCTTGCTCTTTGACCTCCATGCCATCGCTTCTTTCATTTGAACCCCAGCTGCCTCTCTGCTTCCCAAGACTCAAGATCTGTCCTCCTTCTGCAGCCACACAAGCATCTGTAGCGAGCAGGTCTTGATTACCCTGCATCCTCTCTGCCTTTCTCAGGAATAAGGCAAAAGTCAAGCACGAGACCCCTTAGCCCTTAAAACATCTTTCCTCATCTTGACCCCACTTGAGAGGGAGGCTAAGGAGCAAGTACAATTTCATTCTTGCGATTCATTCTTCCTCCAGCCCTTAGAAAGCGACTGCTCCCGGCCTGGATTACCATAGCAATACCCAGTTCCATGGCTGACGTCTTTGGATTTCTATAATTTTATTGCATGAGTGATGGCATTTTTAATCTACAGAAGACTCTGCCTTTCATGATATACATTGAATGTCATCCTTAGACTGTCTCTGTAAAAGGCCACCTCTTAAAATATTAATCTCTAATGCACACTCAAGAGTCCATCCAATTACCACGGGATCTACTGAGTAAGCAGCGTCATCCAGGCGGCTCTCACTGCATTAGGGGGAAAATGCTTACCGGGCATTGTTTCCGCACACAGGATGATGTTCTCGCATTGTTTCCGTAAATGTTGCGCCGGCATGGTGGTGTTGGATGCTGCTGTGGATTTGTTGCCATTCACGTCCAAACCCACGCATGAGCAGTTTTCCCTTCCAGTGCCCAGCCTTCGAAGGTATCATGTCTGAGAGGGACGGAGGATCCTAATTGTGATGAATGGGAGGCAGTTGATACAGTTCTATCGAAGCTGATTTGTCAGAGCGCTCATTTCCGCCGGACAGGGAGCAGCCTCATCATTACCACCAGCATCCATTTCGCTTTGATTATTATTATTTTTTTTTTTTGAAAATCACTTCAGTGCCTGAGACCTTTATTTTCTCCCTCCTGAAAATAGTTTTGAATGCAGTGTTTTGACAGTGGTGCCCACATGATACCCGCTGCCATTTTCTCCCACTTTTCTCCTTTTCTGGACATTGAACCCCATCTATGGGCACCCCAGATGAGTATGTTTATTGCCAACGGGCTGTCACTCTTTAAGCAAGGCCAGAATATCAAAACAGACCAGTTGTGGGTAGAAATTTGCTGTTAGGGAAGGAATTGCCACCTCGAGTCAAGATTCACCGTGGCCTTCCTTCAGATAACCATTTTCTCATGCATTTCATGTTAATTCATGAAATAGCTTCATGGCAGAAGAAGCGGGGGTGGGGGAATGGGGCAATAGGAAGCACAAGCTGTCTCGGGAGCTTCATGTCCTACAAATCCAGCCAAGGAGACCGGTCCTCTCTGCTTTAGCGGAAACCAGCAGCTGAACGGCACACCATTGGGATCGGCATAACCCTTCAAGAACATTCTTCTTATATCCCAAATGCTTTCCCCCAGCCCCTGAACTCTTCCCAGTCTTAAACCAAGGCCCAGAGAAGGGAGTGTCACTGAAAGCTGTGGCCCCGGCTTACCCACCCACCTCCTCTGGGCTCTAAGACACTTCGTGTGTGTGTGTGTGTGTGTGTGTGTGTGTGTGTGTGTGTGTTCATTCATTCACGTCCTATAATGGTCCTGATTCCACACCTCTTCTCTTGTGGCCAAGATAAGTGGACTTAGAAGTGACATTTGTGGCAAAGGAAGAGGTTTTGTCGAAAAGTTAAGCCAGCAAAAGGTCAAAGTCACACACACACACACTCCTGTTGGCCTTGTGAATACCCTTCCCCTCATCCATATCCAATATTGATGGGCTCGTCCATGGTTTCATCTGAGGCTTTTAAAATTACCATCACAAGTCTCAAACCTCCCACCTTGGGTGCTTTGGTTTTTCAACCATCTAACACTGAACTTTTGCTCTTGGTGAAATCTCTTTTCTTTTGGGGAGTTCTGGCATCGGACCCGCGCAGTCACGGTTGAGTTGTACTAATTCATTCTATAGTGAACGCTCTCCTGGCAGCCGTGATAAATGAGTAAGAAGATGAGCACCAGCAGGGGTGGCAATGCATTGGATGTGGGTGAAAGGCAGAGATCAGAAGACAGTACCCAGGAGGAACAGTACCCCTGCCAATAAGAGGCGGGATGTGCCCAGGACGGTTGTAAATTAGATCCCCAGTTTGGGATCTACTGATGGAGCTAAGGTGGAGAAATGCATCGGGAGCAGGGGAGGATCGGACCCTCCCCCAACCCTCTCCCTCGGCTGATGCGATTGGGGGTCACGCACACGGACATCGTACATTCGCCCGGTTTGCCCCTTTATGTCTGGCTTTTCATACGCTGCCCATTTCCATCTGGCCGAGGGCAGCTTATAAATGCTTTTAGCTGCATTCTCTCGGGAGGCAGGTGGGAAGACAGGCAGGCGGCCAGGAAATCTTGGTGGTTATTAAACGGAGGCTTCGAGGACCTTTTTATTAGCGATTAGACTCAGTTCCACAGCACTAAAGAGAATAAACGCCTGCGCTGTCTCTTGCTCAGACCCCCCCAAAGAATCTGTTTTACGGGCTGTTTATTTATAACCCAAAATAGACATGGGCCCGGGAGCCCTGGGGATGGCGAGGCTTCAATATGCTCTCAAGCAGAAGTGGGTTGGCAACCCCATGGAGGGCAGTCGTGGGTGCTCCTTCCTGGTGTCCCCTCCCGCCGGGCCTTCCCATACCCCTTTGTGACTGGAAGCTAGTCTTGAGGTATGGCGCGTTAAAGCGATGTCTGTCTGTTCTGTTTCTGTTTGGTGGTGGTGGTGGTGGGCGGGGGGGGGTGGGGGGTGGGGGTGGTTGTACTTTCAGTCTGTAATGTGAGGATGGTAATTCTGCGAAGACTCATGTGTCACCAAGACGCAAACCTTCTTGTCTTGGGCCCTGTGGCTGCTGTTGTTCTAATGATGAGAACACCTGGGCTGAGCCATTCACACCCTGCTTTGTCGCGGTTGGACGGGGACACCGGGGTAAGCACCTCCTCTGGGCCCTGCCCACACACCAGTCACCCATCACGAGGAAAGGACTTGGCCAGGTGACTTTGGTGCTCCACAGATAAGGGGAAACGCCAGTGGAGGAGCTGTGGTGAGTGAAGGTGAAATGTTGGTGACGAAGCCCATTGTGGTGGGGCTGCGTCCCCTGACCCACCTGCAAGCCCTTTGCAGGCCCCTCATCGCCAACATCAGATACTTGGAGAACAGCTGCCTGCCTTCTGGGCTAAGCATAATCAACAGGCTGACGTGGGTGTCGAACCCATACCTTGGACCTCTTAGCACTAAGCCACCTGGTTCTGATGGTGGCATACTTAAGGCTGATGGTTTTAAGTAAACAAACATCCCTGAGCAAGCAGGCCAGAGGCCTTGGTGCTTTCAAATGCTTATGAAAGATAGAGGGATACTAATCGTTATGATAATGGCATTGTGTTTTTTTCCTGAATGCAAGCTCACCACTGCTGGCTCATTATTAGAAAGTATGTGAGTGTTAAAATCTCCAAGCTTCTTACACACACACACACACACACACACACACACACACACACACACACTCACCCCCTTCTAGTACTGCCTGAGGAATTATACACTCAGTTAAAATGACAACCACAATAGAGAAGATACCTTCTGGCGAATAACTGTTCAATCAGTGGTACTGACAGTAGGTTCTCTGGGTTCAATAGAGAGTTGGAATGTTCAAAAGAGACTTCACGGGGAGCTGGAGAATCAACTGAATTTGTAGACTGAATAGGAATTGGAAAAATCAGAGAGGATGGAGGCGTGAGAACCCCATTTGTTCAGGGCTTTAGATTTCATAGGAAAACTACTGGGAAGTAAGGGCGGGAAGGTTGGGAAGAGCTGGAGAAGGATGCCAGCCGGTGTTGGCCTCAGCCCTGCCAAGCAGTAGGTACTTGAAGACTGGGCACCTGCAACCCCACCTGGACTTAATCCCTGGGACAGCGACATCCAGTATCTTAGGTGCCCCGGGCTCTTATCTTGGGGAGGTCTGGGATTGGGCCTCAGCAGAGAGCTTGAGGATGCTGTGGCACACCAGGGAGAAGGGAGTGGAGGCCCTGGAAAAGGGGAGCATGTGGTTTTAAGCTTAATGTACTCGCCACACGGATTCTTACCACCCCTGCCCCAACTGTGAGGCATATTCCCGAGTTTGCCGTAGTGGCTATGAGGGAAATGGGTATCTTCTCCCTTCACATACACCTGCTCAGCAACAACCCAACCACCAGCTTCTCATGCCCACGTCTCACACAGTCAGACAGCGGCAGGACGCCAGCCGGGTGTAAGCCCTGCTCGTGGGGCGGAAGGAGACCACTTTGTTTAAAAAACAGAACGTACACCTCTGGCCTCTGAAAACAGAGCCTGTTGGCCTACCCTCCTTTGAAATCATGAGTGTCTCTCTTCCGCGCAAGATTCCTTCCCTAAAAGGACACTTCTTTAGTTAATAGAATGCCAGTGGATGCTTCTGTGGAGACTGCTTTGAAGAGCTGGTTAAACAAGAGGAAAACATCACCAAGAAACTGTCCCACCAGGATCAATGGCTTCATAGCACACAGGCCTGGGGGTGCAGAAGCCAGAACACCCTAGGTTCAGATTTCACCTCTCCTGGCCAGTGGTTCCTTGCAAGGTTGTTTTATGATGAGAAATGGTATATATGAGGCACCTGGCTCACGGCTATCCAGTAAAGGGCAGACGTTATTAATAGCATCCACATTTCACCTAGGTTACTCTCCTGTGGGGGGTTTGCTGTGTCGCACCGATTCTGTGAGATGGTTTGAAATGAAGACGTGGCTGCAGCTGGTGCCAGTTTCTCCAAGCAGTGTCTCTGCAGGCCGTGACCAGCAAAGCAGGCCGGTGGGGTGGGGTGGGGGGAGTGAGGGGGGAGAGAAGGGGGCCCTGGGCACACCCGGGCTCACACGATCGCTGACATGGAGAGATCTTTCATTTGTGCTCTGTTGATAAAGTGGTGCATCCTTCCACTGGGAAATCAATTTCACTGCGCAGTGGATCTCAGGAAGTGGGGTCGTACCACTGCTTTTCTCAAAGAGAGACATTCCTGTCGTTATGAATCACGGAGCTGACACAAGGCTGGCGGAGTTTGTCAAAAGGAAATAACCTGTTTACACTCCTCCTGCCACACCTGCTGCCTTCCAGAAGCTAAGCGTGAAGAAGGGATGTTTATCTTCCAGCCTGGAGACCAGACCCTCCTCTGGTGTAAAACGAGCAGACGCGCATGTCCTTGGAGACCTGCCATGTCTGAATTTCCACAATGAAAGGAATTCTTGTCGGCTGTCCGCTAGAAGGCAAAGTCACGCAGCCATCGTGCCAAGAGACGCCTAAAATAGCTGAGCATGCAATTCTGGGCGGATGCTTCCTCGTCACAAGCTTGAAAACACGTTCCTTTGGAGTTGGGTCCAATATGAAGGTCCACTGGTGCGGATGACGGGAGGTTTCTGTTCTGTCCGGGGTTTTCTGACACGTCCGGGGCAGCTCCCTGTAGGATAGCGAGACAGAATGAAAATCTCACCACGAAACAGTTACGTTAGGTGAGAATAGTATTCGTATTACTATTAACTTGTTGTATAAAATAGTTACCTGCAGTTTCTATAAACAGTAGTCATTCCTCATATTTTTTTAAATTGGTTTGACCACCCCTCCTTTTTTCCCACATACAGCCTCCTTACAGATAAGACTGACCCCATAAGTCCAGCCAGATGGAGTGTGGTGATGGGCAGTGGTTACGTCCAGTCCAGGCTGAGAATTTGTGGTCCTTTGCTGAGAACTGTAGACCAATAATCAAATAGCCTCTAGGGGGCAGCAGAACACCAACTAAAACCACAGTGCCTGGGGCTGCCAGGCTTTCCTGGCTCATTGCCCCCAGCCCTTCCAAGTCCATCCTGCAGCAAAACTCATCCTGTAGGCCTGGCCAGGGTGGGGACCTTTGCTGTTAAGCGTTCTTTACCCCACTCGCCTCCACGCACCCCCTTCTCCGCCCTCTGAAACCCTCCTGGTCTACCTTGTAGCATATCACCCAGCTTCCACGTTTGCTGCTGTTCCACCATCAGCTACACCTGTCCTGTCGGCAGGAACATTGTGTGATGTCGCCGTGTTTCCCGTAATACCAGGACTGCCCTGGAGGCCTCGCTAAATATTTGACAGCAGACGGAGGGTCCCTGAACCTGTAGCGAACGCTTGGTACATACCTGCTATTTTGATTGTCAAGATGGTCTTGTTTTCGCACAGGAGAAAGTGTTTGCGCTGCTTCACTTATTTCTGAAATGGCTACATTCTCCCAGGCTTTCTGGTTTGTTTCAGACCGGGGTGTAAAATAGAGGGTTTTCAAAATAAACCCAGAGGTGTGATGGAAAACATTACCGTTGGTGCCACAGATGCAGGTTGGCTCTGCTCCTTCCTGGCAGTCTGCCTTCGTCAGGTTAGCTTCTCAGCCTCAGTTTTCTCACCCACAGAACGGGGCTATTTAAGCTGATCATATGATTTATTATCTAAACTGGAGCATATTTGTTTTTTTTTTTTGGTTTTTTTTTTGTTTTTGTTTTTTTTTAAAATTACTTTATTGATTAAGGTATCACATATTTGTCATCAACCCCCTCCCCCCGTTCCCTTCCCAATCCCCCCCACACGCAAGCCCACCTCCCCCTGTTGTCCGTGATCATTGGTTAGGCTCATATGCAAGCACACAAGTCCTTTGGTTGATCGATCTCCTTTGTCCCCACCCTCCCCTACTTTCCCTCTGAGGTCTGACAGTCTGATCAATGCTGTTCTTGTTCTTCAGTCTATGTTGTTCATCTTTTCCCCTAGATGAGTGAGCTCATGTGATACTAGGAATACACTTATAGGAACTGAAAATGAGACAAGCAATAATGGTTATGCTGAGAGGCAAATGAATCAGTCTGTATTGAGTTTCTTTCTGGGCCAACAGTTCTTTTGAGTCCCGGTTTCTATGTCCAACAGTTGTTAATGTGTTCATAACAGCAATGATATTTCAGTTCTGGATGGTGGACAAATGGTGGTATTGCAGGTCCGACCCTCTCTGGTTTGGTCCTGGGCAATCTGCAGTGACGCATATCTGCTGACTGCTAGTATGGCAAGGCATCGTCAGCGTCTTCCATCTCTGGACTGTTTCTCTTCTGACTTCATGGCTGGAGCACTACTGTCAATTCCTCTCTGTTGCAGTAATCCACATGTCTCGGAGTTGTTTTCTGAAAATATACAAACATATTCTCGACCAAAAGTTAATAAAGGAATATTTTCTATAAATTTGATTTGCGATCCTTTTTCATTTTTTTGCCCAAATGATTTTCCTTTGGCTTGTTTTGACACCATGTATGTTTTACCTGGGTGACTTGCTGTTAGCATTACAAATGAAAGTTAATTTTCTAAAGTAAAAATTTTCTAGATGTAATTTATTTGCAGGATATTTTTCCTTACATGATATTCTTCTACTATCCCCCCTTTTTTGGTTTAAATATTGGGAGGCTTTTGGAAATTTTATGCTGTAATCTTGATAGCTTTTAAATTTTACTTTTTTGCACTAAAATGTGACTGCTTTAGGTTCATTATATGTTATGCAATTTTACCATGAGATAAACTACCAATAAAAATTTTAGTTAACACTTTAGTAACAGCTTTTTTGTCCAGTACAATTGATTTTTCTAGAGTATTTGCTTATTTTGATTGGCCAATTTAAATTAGTCTGAAAACTTGACTACTATTTTACTGTCAAATTTAATATTCTAACAACCATCTTGTTTTACCCTGTAATTATTAGTGGAGAGGATTATTTGCCTTCTTGAGTAGGCCCTGAGCATTCCTGGTGTTAGGCTGGATTTAGATATCCTAGACCCCAGTTCCCCGGATCATGGGTGCAAGACATCTCCATCAAGTCTTGTTGCAGTGAGAGGGCATCTGCTGTCGGCCAAGTCTCTGTTACCTGGGTCCCGATTTGAGCTGGGCATGTGAAGCTGAGCAGCCATGGGGGCAGGAGATAAACTGGAGCATATTTGAGAGTAAAGGAGGACATTTTTAAATCATTGCGATCATACAGTCTTCTGAAATATACATATTTTTTTATTGACTGAGGAATGGCTTTTATTTTTATACTTTGGCTTTCTTATAAAATTGTCCTACTCAAAAATGATTTTCAAAATGAAATTTGGCACAAAAATTAATGTACAGACAGGCCAGATTGTAAAGGGTGTGTACCTAGCTCTGCAGGTCCTGCCAACCCATGGTGGGCATCTTGTCCAGCTCCAGAAGGAAATCGAAGAACATGGGCCCGCTTCTGTGCAGCCAGACGGCTGTCTCGGCAGTAGAGAACGTACCCCGGGAAGGCTGTGCATTTGGGGGTGATAGTTTGGCTGCCTCTGAGCACAGAGCTCTTCTCCTCACTTGCGAATTCACTCCTGTTTCCGGGAAACTTGCCTGGAAAGCTGAGGAACCGGCCTTGGCACCCCTCTTCTGCATCGGCTCCTGCCGTTTCAGCAATTGTGCTTAAACCCCGGGTTTACCATAAACCTAATAGTCTGAGCTGTAAAGGACACGCCTGCCTTGAATGTCGGTGTCCCCAAGTAGCCAGAGCTTCGCTGCCATCCTGTGGTTGGCTTTCCAGGTTGGACACATCCCTTTTCGAAACACAGTCCATTACTCCTCACCCGGCCTCTTGTAAGTGCTGTTTGCTATGGTAACGAGAGCTCTTTGACCGTGTGTGCATTTAACCTACAGCCCCGCAGGGCTGAGGCCTATGTTTTTGCCAACTCCTTGCATGATGGAGAATTCGAGGAGCGCTCTGTGGCCTCCTGGGATAGGGGAGGGTCTGCTCACGGTGAGTGTCATCGTGTGATAGAAGAGTCGGGTCAGGGGACCGGGTGTATTGCAGGCACAGCCCTTTGCATGGCTCCTAACAGCCTCTTCTTTCTCTAGGTATGTGTACATCCCCGTGGGCGGGTCCCAACACGGCCTGCTGGGGACACTGTTTTCCACGGCGATGACTTTTGCATTTGTGAGCTACTGGCATGGCGGGCACGACTACCTCTGGTGCTGGGCAGCGCTCAACTGGCTGGGAGTCACCGTGGAGAATGGAGTCCGGAGGCTGGTGGAGACCCCGTGCATCCAGGACAGCCTGGTGAGCAGGAGCCTGGCTCATGGCAGGGACAGCTGAGCCAGGACCAGTTTTGGGAGGGAAGGTGGCCATCAGATTCAGGGCCTCATGAGCCATGCTCGCTAGACGGGTTCAAAGTCCCTGTGCCTAGAGGCAGGACAATTTAAAAAGAGTCTAATTGTAGCTATTTAAAAAAAATGTAATGTTTTAACTATAAAAGCAATCCATGTTTATTATATAATGTTAGAACACATAGACAAGAATAGAAGAGAAAAAACGGCTCAACAGAAAACACTATTAATCTCCAATTCTTCCAAATATTTGCTGTGTACACACACACACATACACACAAACACACACACATTTAAAACAAATGCTATTATTCCAGCGATATGGTTGTATCAGGACCACCTTTCTATGTCATCAAATCCATTTCTAACAACGCTTTTTAATGGCTCCACCAAATTTCACCATTGAATGTGCTATAACTTATTTAGTCTTCTATTATTAATAATCACATTATTCTATTTTTTTGCATTTATCAATTGCATTGAGGTGAATATCATAACCAGGATGAATTCTTGTATGTAAAATTGCTACATTAAGGTTTTCTCACCTTTAAGGTTTGCCACGCATACTGTTTAACTCGGTGGTTCCCAACGTGGGCACATGCCCCACAGGATGACAATTTGATTTTTAAGGGGGCAATTTGAGAATGCGTTATCAACAGTGAATATTTTGCATTTCTTATGGTCCTAGGGGCCTTATATATGATATATAAATACATATTGTGATATATTTATGCATTTCAGTTCTCTATTATATGTTTTAAAACTTTATTTGCTATATTTTCATATCACTCCATATTATTATTATTTTTTAACAATTTCTTAGTGATTTCTTCCTCAGTACTTCAGCTGTCCTTTCGTTCAATTATTTTTCTCTTTCATGGATGCCATGTTCTTTGGAAGCTTGTTTAGACCAAATTAATGTCCTTTGAGGCTTCCTCCAAGTGAATGGAGTTCACTTTTTGAGTAATAAGAATTATATGTCACGGGGGAGGGGAGGGATCAGGATTTTAGAGATGCTTAGGTGGGGTGTGGCCAAAAAAAGGTTGGGAACCACTGGTTTAACTCGTCCTTAGCTGCCGAAGTGTGCTGAGCTACATCCCACCTCCAGTGCATGAGGATGCCCTCACCTGCACTGAGCAGTACTGGTGTTTTACTCTTTGCTAATTTGGTAGTTACTGTTCTAGCAGCATAAAAAAGCTAAGGCCTTAAGACACATTCCAACTCCAGAGGAAAATGATCTGGAAAATAAATGAAGCACTTTGCTTTGCCCATTTTAAGTGTTTTTAAACCATGAGTGAATGTTTTAGAATGGAAATGTGGTAGAGGATATATTAGAAGCTTGTAGGAAATCATCAGGCCTGCATATGCAGCAATATTCTGATAACCCTGAGAAAAAGTAGCTAAGAAGAAAAATGCTGTCATTAGTGTTCACAGTAGGCAACAAAACACAAGAAATCTAGTGGGCAGTGAGTAATGTGGCTAAATTCCATCCGTAGAGGCAAGTAAAGCAAATATATTTTTAAAAAACCAACACGACCAAAATAGAACCCATTCGAGTGTTTTTCTGTGTAGCTAGCCATAGTACAAGTGGACAGTTATTCCAGTAAAAACGGGTACCAAGTCCGTGGCAAAATAACACAGCTGAAGGAATTTAAATATGCTCATGCATGTTTAAAGATAAATATTTTATTCAGTAGTATCACCCAGCGATCAGCGGAAGAGAAATTTTGGTTAATTTTAATGGAAAATGAAATTTCAGTGAAAGGCATGGCTATACAACACAAAGGAAAAGCCATAAAAGGTGGCATCCTAGAGGTTTCCATCTCCATCCTGAAATCTGAGCGGTCTTCCCTGAAGCCTGAAACCCAGTCACCACCTGTGGAAGCCAGAGAATTCCTTCCAGCCCAGGCTAAAGCCCGGCCACAGCCTCACGTTCCTTCACGGGAGGGCGGACATTAACCTTGAACTCAATGCTAAGCAGTGCTCTGTAGACTTTGAGCTATGGCTTACGTTATGAATAAATTTAAAAAATCTCACAGGCTGAAGAGTAACCCAAACTGTGCCAGGCAGCCCGTGGCTTGTTAATCTTACCTTATAATAGACAAATATGCAAATTGACCACACCTTCGCCACGCCCAAGCCACGCCCACCAACCAAGCCACGCCTATCAACCACGCCCACCAGGAAACTGTTGCAGGGACGTTGGGGTGTGGCGGAGCCCAAGGCCGGGAAAGCCACCCAAGGCTTTCCCGGCCTTGGGCGCCAGCGGGGTGCCTGCGCCGATCGCAGGAGCCAACCTGGGGGTCGGATCCTGCGATCGGGTCGCAGGGACGCTGGGTGCGGCCGAGCCCAAGGCTGGGAAAGCCGCCCGAGTCGATCGCAGGAGACCACTGGGGGTCGGCTCCTGCGATCGGGTAGCAGGGATGCTGGGTGCAGCCGAGACCAAGGCCACCGCCCAGGGCCAAGCCCGGACCCTGAAAGAAGGCAGAAGGCGGTGGCCACAGCCAAGGCCTGGGTCCCCGGTGCCGGCAGAAAACTGGTGCAGGCAGCCAGGTGAATGAAGGTCTATTGCACGAATCTTCGTGCAAACAGGCTACTAGTTTGGTTATAAAAGGCAGGAAGCCAGTGAAAAGGCTCACAGGAGAAGCACTGGAATGTCCACTCTGTCCCATCACAGCTCACTCAAGGACCCTCTTGTGTTGACCAGTTTCTATCCACAGTTCAGGTACCTACGAGCAGAGTACGTTCTGAGTATATACTTTTGGTGAGATACATGCCTTTGCATATTGCAGACATGCTGTTTAGTTTACATGCTTGTTGAGCAAGAACATACCTTGTAAAGCCTATTTTTTTTTCAGCTGTCTTATCCTGACCGCCTGGTAGTTGATTGTGGGTGTTTAGACTAGAACCTCCTTGAGTACAAGGTCAGGGTCCCGTTACTATTTATATTCCCAATGGTTAGCTCGGGGTCTGTGTTAGCCTCAATGTTAAGTCAAAGCACAATTAATGCTTCTACTTGTCCCCCAAGGACTCTCCCTCCATGACTCAGTATCTTACGCAGTTCAGCACCAATTCTGTTTCCTTCAGAAAAACACGGCTGGCTTTCCAATGGTCCACCACCTTTTGAAAAAACTGTTTCCTCACTCGAGTTGCCCTCTTGCCCTCTCTTTTCATAAATCCATTTCCTATTCTTTTGTCAAAAACTAAATAAAGACTTAATGCCTCTTTGGCACCTGCTTTCATCTGACTGGAGTCGCCCCAATTGACCTGGCGCTGTTTTTACAATGTGAGTTCACTCCGCACGCCCCTCACACACTCTCCCCCTGGCATTCATCCTGCGTCTGCCTTTTAAATATAGATAAACATATATCTGGATAGCAAGGATTATCAGTCCTTCTTTTCCATATCTTCTTCAGCCTCAGCGCTTTGTCTGGGGCACACATTACAATAGGTTTCCATTTCTTGGTGTTGATAGAATGACAGCGGAACACTCACCCAGAGACCGGTCAGAGCTGAGTTGTAAATAGCAAGCCCTCTGAGGTCCTAGGAGGGCTGTTTGATCGAACTTTCTGCCATAATGGAAATGTCCATTGTATTGTCTAACGCCATGGTCGGCAAACTGCGGCTCGTGAGCCACATGCGGCTCTTTGACCCCTTGAGTGTGGCTCTTCCACAAAATACCACAGCCTAGGCGAGTCTATTTTGAAGAAGGGACGTTAGAAGAAGTTTAAGTTTAAAAAATTTGGCTCTCAAAAGAAATTTCAATCATTGTACTGTTGATACTTGGCTCTGTTGACTAATGAGTTTGCCGACCACTGGTCTAACGCATCAGTCACTAGCCACATTCAGTACTTGAGTAACTAATTTTTAAATATATTTTCATTAATTTAAATCTAAGCAGCCCCCATGTGGCTAGCAACTTCCATTTTGAGCAGCACAGTTCTAGAACATATTCCTTTTCTAGAAAAAATTAAAAGAATGTAGAGTGTTTGTTTGCCATAATTTAGAATGATCTTCATCCATGTGTGGTACCTCATATATCCAACTGGCTACAGATTCTCTCCGCTCGAATATCTCACAGATATCTCTGGCTTAGCCCGTGTAGCACTGAACTCATGTGCCCTTATCTCTCAGTATTCCAACCAGCTCCTTCCCCTCAAGCATGCTCTGTTTCTGCAAATGGCACATCCTCGGTCTAGTTACTTAAGTCCCAAACCACCAAGGTATCCTTTTTGTGCTCCTATCCCAGTTCTTCCTGTGTGTACTTACATTCCGCCTCCTCAGTAAATATTACTATTACTATTATTATTATTATTTGCTTGTTTTCATTTCCACTGAGTCATCCTAATACAAATGTTCTCATTTCTTGCCAGGTCTACCATGTAGCATCTAACTAGTCTCCCTGCTTCCACTTTTGCCTTTTTCTTATACTTTTAAAAAAATATATATTTTATTGATTTTTTTTTTTTTTTTTTACAGAGAGGAAGGGAGAGGGATAGAGAATTAGAAACATCAATGAGAGAGAAACCCGAAACCAAGGTACATACCCTTGACCAGAATCAAACCTGGGACCCTTCAGTCCTCAGGCCAACACTCTATCCACTGAGCCAAACCAGTTAGGGCCACTTTTGCCTTTTTCAATTCATTATCCTCACTGTGCTGAGTGATGCTTCTCAATAAAATCCCAACGATGCTGTTGTCCTTCTTAAAATCCTCAGTGGCATCCCATTTTCTTAGGACCAACTACACAATATTTAAGATGGCCTATATGAGGCCTTGTCTGATCTTGACCTTGCTACCTCTCCACCCCTCCTCCTCAACACTCTGTTCTTCCACCTGTTCACTTACATGCCTGACCCCTCCAGCCTCATCTTCCACATGCGGCTCTTCCATCTCCTAGGATGCTCTCTCTTCTTCTCCTCCACCCATATTCATCCTCCAGATTTGAGCGATGCCTTGCATGGGTCCCCTTCACTGACCCTCCTAAGTCATCAGGTCTCATTTACTAACTCGTGTGGGCACCTCGTCTGTCTCTTCTGCTATACTAATCACAGGTGCAGTGAAATATTTTTATAGAATAACCTGTTTAATCCTTAGCTCCATTACTGAACCGTACACCTCATGAGGCCAGAGACCTGCATTCTTGACACTTATCGCATTGCCGGGCACAGAGTAAGCATGCAGTAAATGTTTGTTGAACGAATGAATGATACTTTCTGACTGCCGTGAGGGGAGTAAAGAGAAGTCAGTTTGCACAGCAGCATGAAGAATAAGGTGAGGCTTGCTAAGCATTACACAGGGTGTTTATTTTATTTTGTAGCAGGGTAGGTACTAATTGGTCTAGTTATGACAAAATGCTATTTTAATGCTGAGTGCACAAAATACATACGGGGAAGAAAGGGATAGGGAGGAATGAGCCCTCACTGAACCCTGCTGCTTTGTGAGACGGGGGTGGGGGGGGGGGGGGGGTCATTGTTTGTGACTCACCGAGGCAGAGCTGTAGGAAGCTGACACAAGGCATTTTCATAAAGCACCACGCTGGTGGACAAAGAGAAGAGTTACTGATCAGGCAGCACGCTTTCTCTCTATACAAGCGCTCTCCCAGGGAGCCAGAATTTGTGTTCAGCCTTGAAATATTTTTATTTTAATAAGTGGAAATATTTTGAAGCATCAGTAGAGTGACTCTCCTTCTCGCCAGTTCTCAATTTGATTTCTCCTTTGAAGGAAGACACCTTCAGGCTGCTTGTCAGTCATTCCAACACAAAGGAGAGCCTCCATCTCAAGCCGTTCGCCCACCCACCCCATTTCCATTTCATTGAATGACATAAATGCCTTCCTCCCACTCCCCTCCCCCCTCTTTGTTGCCCCAAGAGTGCCCTGATAAGCTGATTTATATTCTCTTCGAAGCAGTAAAATTTCTATTTATAGATTTAATTGAGGAAGCGCGCCTCCAGTGAAAAATCACGGAGGGTCAGTCTAATGGTTCTGGGAGGGATCTGATGCCTTGGTGTGCCAGAAGGAACCCAAAGAACCATGGCTCTATGGCGACATCCATTTGGAACAGTTTGATGTTGCAAAATAGGTACAGAAATCCCACGAGTTTGAGCGACCAGTCACTTTAAAAGGATAATTGTAAAATCCCCGGCACCATCCAACCAATGGTTACTTAGTTCTGCGGGCTCCTAACTCACCAGCTGGCAAGATGCACATGTTCGTCCGCCTGATTAGGAAACCCTTTCACTAGGGGTCAGTGATCACAGCCCCAACTCACCCGCTGGAGAAATACAAAGCAAACGGCACCCTGAAGAGCTGTTCTGTTTGGCCACGGCCCATTATCGACTCCTCCGCTACTTAGATTCATCTCCACAAATGGAGATCAGGCGCTCAGTGTAGACGAGCCAATTTCTCCTGACCGGAACCTGTCCCAGACTGAGCTCACTTAGCCAGTCAGCCTGTCCTTCACTTCTTTATTTGCTCATTTATGAAAAATAAATGTCAGCGCCCTACGTGGGAGACCATTCGCAGAGCACCGGAGAGCTCTGAGCGAAAAGCGTGATGCCTCCCTCCTGGCTCCTTCTCTGCTCCCTCCTCCAGTGCTTCCAGGCGGGCAGCGTGCTGAGCGGTCAGGGCCTAACTGTAGAGTCTGTTATTACTCCTTTCCCGACACGAGGGAAGTGTCTCGCCTGGCCTCCTGTCAGGATGGTCATCTTTACAGTGGCTGCTTTGGATTAAAGAGGCAATAAAACTGTGGGACACACGCTTTGTCTATCAGGACCTAAATGATCTCTCTAAAAAATGGACTTCTCTCCATAAACATAAAAAATAATGTCTGGCATAGTCTGCCCAGGCATTGCTCAGAAGAAAGGTCCAGGCGAGAGATAGATATTAGGGAGAATATAGATGATATTTGGAGCCATGGGAATGTTTGAGATGAGAAAGAGAGAAAGAGAGAGAGAGAGAGAGAGAGAGAGAGAGAGAGAGAGAGAGGAAAGGAGAGGAAGAGAGGATAAAACTTGGGTCTGGGATTGAACCAACATTTAGAAGTTGATTGAAGGAGGAAGGGCCAAGAAATGGGCGGGAAATCTAGAGGATGATTTCACAGAAACCAAGAAAAAGGGTATTTCATGGAGGGAATGGTCAATGGCATTGATGCTATTAAGGGGTCAAGAAAGGTGAGGTTAAAGAAGGGCTGTGGCACCAGGTCCGAGTGCTCATCGTGGGAGACGGGGCCTCGAGTCATCTTCCCTGTCCCGCAGGAGGTGATGATCTAGCTGGAGAGGAGAGACGTGCGTAGCTCAGTTGCGGGCCCGTGTGAGGCGTGATGTGCAGAGACCAGATGAGTCACGGAGGCAGCTGGTGTTCGAGAGGCAGGCGGTCCGTGTGAGCTAACCGTTAGGAATGGCTTCAAGAGCTGGGGCTCGAGTAGGACGCTGAAGAATTAGGAGTGGGATTTGGATAGGCGAATAGAGAGGAGAAGATGGGCATTCCAGGCCAGGAGGGCAGCGCCCACAGCCTGAGGTCAGGAGGGAAAAACCAGGCTCAGGCCCGGAGGCTGACATGACAGGGCAGTGGAGGAAAGGAGATTAGAGAGGCCAAATGGTCCCCCATTTAAAGGGATCTGAATGCCACATTTAGAAATACACAAATGCAAGCTGTTTAACCAAGCAGGGGAACATCAAATTAAGGTATTAATCCCACACCTCAAATTAGCCGGTGTGGCAGCTTGTTAGCACCCCCTGGGCCCCTGGATCAGAAAAAAGCAACGCGTGTGTTTATGAACAGTGTGTTCCTTGGGGGGATGACGGCCCGCTGGGGCCCCCTCTGTTGTCTCCCACTCATTAACCATGCAGGAATCACTGCGCAACTCACTGGTCATTCATTTTCTTCTCTGTGGGGATCTGAACCCGAGCCTTAAGCCCCCTCTGGTCTGAGAGGTAGAATTATTCTGCAATGAATTCCACCACTTAGTTAAAAATACGTTTAATATGGCAAAGGTGTTTTCAAAGGCTCTTTTTAACTTTCTGTTACCGAGTCTACTATCTGACAGAGAGGCTTTGAAAGAGAGTCCCTTTTCAGATATTCATGGACTGACCAGCCGGGTCTGGCGGCCCTTGGACTTGTGCTGCCTTTCCAGTCCCTCCCAGGTTAGCCCCGAGCAAGGCAGGGCTCAGGGTCTCCTCTTTGCTGCAGGTTCACTCTCCCTGCTAAGTGCACAGCACAAACCCTCGTCCTGGGGGATGGTAAGCTGGGGAAAAATGCTAAGCCAAAGATGAGAGCCATGGCTTGAATGTAAATGCTTAAAACAGGCTTTCCTAGGTGGCTGGTGGGGTTAGATTCTTGACCTGAGCATACCTGGTTTCTGCGTCTACAGCCCAGATACGTGGTGGTTGCTCTAACCACAGTCTAGTGCCAAGCAGTTTTCCACAGATGAACTTGGGGAAAGGCAAAATGTTATCATGTGACAGGTTGAAGATTTGGATGTGTGTTTCCAAATCTGGGTCTCCTTTTCTGCCCAGAACATCTCAGTTGCCCATCGGAAGTGGCAGAGCTTGGGTTTCCAGGGTTCTTATTATCAGTGAAAGGCTGAGATAGCCCCTTCTTCCCAAGATAATGCACACATACTTAGTGTAAAACGTTTTTTATATATGTATTTATTTACAACATTTGTGTGTATTATGTATATAAGATGTAGTGTGTGAATATACTGTATGTATGTGTATATGTGTGTGTGTGTGTGTGTGTGTGTGTGTGTGTATTCATTTTTTTAAAGTCCCGAGAAGTCAGAAATGTGCAGTACTTCCAAAATATCTCACATTCCTCCCAAGACCTAGAAATAAACGCAGCTTAAAAAAGCATGGTGAGCAGCTGCCGGCCTGGTTTGAGACGCACTGGGTTGGTTTCAATGCACTTGTGATTGCCGACATCTACTGAAACACACAGTTTAAGGTGGCTCTTGCTTCTTCCTCTGGTATCAACCCTGTCGCTCACCCAATACCATGGAGTAAGTGCTGCCACAGCCGCTGTCTGTCCCGAGGGTGGCAGGAAGGCAGCTACTATGAAGGGTGCAGGGCACCTATCAACCCGACTCCGTGCTGTTCAGAGTTGATGCTGCTGAAATCACTTCATTGTGAGGAAAGATGAAAATGAAGAGTAAAGAATAACCGATATAATGAAGTTTTATTTTTATTTAAAAACGCATACAAGCCCAGAAAGGTGTGTGAAAGGTTGTGCATTAAAACGTTAATGGTGGTTAACTCTTACTGGTGGAATTACTTGTGATACGTATTTTCTTGGGTTTTGCCCATTTATATGTCCAGCCTTCCCTACAGTGAATATGTATTGTCCAATGAAAGGTTCTTTAAAAAAAAAATTATTGATTTTTTACAGAGAGGAAGAGAGAGAAATAGAGAGTTAGAAACACTGATGAGAGAGAAACATCAATCAGCCGCCTCCCTCACACCCCCTACTGGGGATGTGCCCGCAACCAAGGTACATGCCCTTGACCGGAATCGAACCTGGGACCCTTCAGTCCACAGGCCGACGCTCTATCCACTGAGCCAAACCAGTCAGGGCGAATGAAAAGTTCTTGAGAGAAAAAAGGACAGGATGGAGTCGCCCTTAGGGGGCTTTGCTCAGCCGACCCCGATGCTTGACTGATGTCAGAACTGAAGGTTACAGGTGTCTTTCTCAGGAGCAGGGTCCGTGGAATAACTCCTCTGAAAAGTGGTCCGCGTGCAGTGGGAATGTTCAGGAAAGCAGTTACCCCATGACCTCACGTGCTTTCAATGGTAGCTTTATCATTCCCCCCGTTTGACAGTAGGAAAAACGGACACGCAGAAAGCTTAGGAAATGCATGTTCCTGGTTCGAAAGTCACATCTTAGCACAAGGCTTCGTTTCGGTGAGTGAGCAGGAGAGCACCCTCCCTCCGTCACTCCCGTGTTCGTCTCCCAGCAGCAACGACTTTCGTTCCCTTGTTTCTGATAGTCTGTCTTTCTAAATAAAGTCTATAATTTATTTATTATTATAAATAGTAACTGCTTTCTACATGAGGTTTTAGCATCTTAGACCTACTCGTTACTTCTCCCCCTAATATAATAAGATCTTTTGTTGTTGTTGTTGTTGTTGTTCAATTCAGTGTCTACATTATTATCACTGTGTTAAGTGCGGCTCACTGCCAAGCCTGTTAATATGCTATAATTGCTTTTCCTTTCTCAGTTGACTGTTTTATCTCCCTCAGATTAAGGGTTGCCTGGACTCTTTTGTCTGATTAGTAGTTTACTGTCACCACTTCTTTCCAACAAAACTGAAAAATCCTCGGAATACTGTTCTCCATGTGGTCAGACATATCTGGAATCTGTCAGCTCTTTTCTTTTCCTGGAGAATCTCTCTTGAAGCCCTCCCCCCTCTCTCCTCCTTTCCCATCTGGTTCATTTCTCGGACCTACTGTATGGGCAAAGAGAGAGAAAGGTGTTGGGTAATTACTGAGCACTGTTACTGTACCTGTTGCCCCTCAGTTTAGAGTCTCTCTGATGTCGTTATGAAAAAAGACTTCATCTTTCGGGTGGAGGAAGAGGAAAACCCAGGTTCTACTAGTATATGCTCATTACCTGGATGTTTAGCCTCCCTGGTTTTCTCCTACATGGTGTGTGCTGTTGCCACCTGTGGCACGTGATTCTTCTAAAGGCTGGGCCTTCTGGGGATCTGGTGTGTGAATAACTTTCTGCTTTGGCATCTAGTATTCAGGTAGCTCAGCTCTGCTAATTCCTTCATCTGCTTTCTGATTTATAAAAATGGGTTGGTCCCTAACCGGTTTGGCTCAGTGGATAGAGCGTCAGCCTGCGGATTGAAGGGTCCCAGGTTCGATTCTGGTCAAGGGCATGTACCTTGGTTGCAGGCGCATCCCCAGTGGAGGGGGTGCAGGAGGCAGCTGATCGATGTTTCTCTCTCATTGATGTTTCTAACTCTCTATCCCTCTCCCTTCCTCTCTGTAAAAAAATCAATAAATTTAAAAAAATAAAATAAAAAATGGCTTGACTTTGCTCACCTGCTCTTTGCTTCACTCCTGTTTCTTGTCTGTGGGTTTCTGCCATTTCGCATCTTTACTTTCATTTTAACGGGGTTATTGAAGGGAACAGAAATGACTCATCTACTCTATTTAACTGGATGTTACTAGAAGAGTTCTCTGTGCTTCAGTTGGATCATTTCACAATGCCTTACCTTTTGGATTTTTAAATATCAAGTTTGCTCAAAAAGCAGGCCTTGCCCTAAGCTGCTGTTTTTATTTTTGAACAGCATATAGCTGAGGCCACAGCTGTCATGTCCTCGGCTTATTTAATAGTCCCAAGAGATCTCAGTGCTGCCTGGAGAGGGAGACCCCAGTGCCAGGAGCAGCCATAACTTGGTCATGATAGTCATCTGGCTTCCATCTCCTCACCCATTGGCCTTGACTCTTTATACTCAGGGGAGGTGGCCAGGGTTGAAGGTCATTTAGTGGAAAGTTTCCTAGATTTCCTTTTTTTATTATTTTATTCCTTTTTAATTGATGAAATAATTCATGACCCTATGCTCCTGAAAAAACCCCACAAAACAAAACAGAGCCTGGTCAGAGTGGCGCAGTTGGTTGAGCATTGTCCTGTGCACCAAAAAGTTGCTGATTCAATTCTTGGTTGGGGCACATGCCTGGGTTTTAGGTTCAATCCCCAGTCAATGGCAACTGATTGAAGTATTTCTCTCTCTCTCTATCTATCTCTCCTCCCTCCTCCCCCCCCCCCCGTTCCTCTCTCTAAGCATGTCCTCAGGTAAGATACCCATCCCCCCAAACAAGCTACACCTTGCTCAGTTTCCTCCCACAAGAGGTGACCATTGTTGATCAGATTGTAGTATAGCTTCCTACACCTTCACTACTCTGTGTGTGCATGGGTGTGCTTTAAGAAATGTATAAATACTGTAACATTTGTGCTTTTTTATACTCCTCATGGCATGCTTTGAAGACGTTTCTATATTAGTGTATGTAGATCTGCATAATTGGACACGATACAGCTATATTATGATTTGTTTAGCCATTCTTCTACCGTTGAGAATTTAGGTTGCTTTTAGTTTTTTCCTTCTGCAGATGCATCCACAGGGAAGATGCCTGCTCATGCCTCCTTGTTCATATGTGTAAGTGTTCCTTTGGGGTAGGTACCGAACACAGATAGAAGAGAGCAAGGCTTGGTGAACCATGAACCAGATCTGGTCTGCTGCCTCTTTTTCTATGGCCTGCAACTAGGAGTCATCTTTACATTCTAAAATTGTTTTTGTTCAATGGTCCATACTTTCCCCAGTGAACTGAAAGGTCACCTTTCATGTATAGTAAATATCCAAATATTCATGAGTTCACTTTGAGGTTCCAGTCTGTCTCATTGTTCTAGCTGATTATTCCTGTTTTACTAGTAGGTACTACTTTCTGTTTGTAAGATGGTATCCTCTGCATATCTTAAGTTACTGATATATCTTCCACGAATTTCACTCCTCCTTTCTCTGAGTCTAGCCCAGTTTTCCATAAGAATGTGCTCTGTGTACAGATTAAACAAATAGGGATATAAAATGCACCCTTGTCTGTCATCTTTGCCTGTAGGAACCATGGGGTCTCTCCATCTTCTGCCCTGACAGTGGCTTCCTGTCCACAGCCTCCGCTGTTTTATCTAAGCTGGACACTGAGCTACAGAGCAGGCGACTTGCCCATCTACGGGAAACTGGCTCTGCCTTCGTCACTGTAGGCATCTGATTCTCTCTCAGGAGCACGCATTGTTTGGGTCTCAGTAGCAAACAGGTTGGAAAATTTAACTTCACCGACCAGATCTTTTTTTGAAGCTCCTTCCAAGAAGGAAGGGAGCTTTGCTTTCTGAGCGCCTCTGGGTTCCCTTGGCTTGGATATAGGATGAGATGAAACATTTAGGAAGTCAGGAGATGGTGTCACTTATTTGGAGCAAAGAGAAAGACAGGTGTTGGATAATTACTGAGCACACAGAGTATGCATGGGGCTTGGGCGATGCAGAGGAGAGAAGAGGCCGCCCCATCCTTCAGGAATTTACCATATTGGTAGGAACATGAGGGTGACAGGTAACTGGGGAAACGTGCACTTCTAAATGGAAAGGACCAGAGTGCCCTGAGAAAGGAGTCCAAGAGAAGCAGTGCCTGGCAGGTTGGCCCAGATGGGACGGGGGCCCTGGGATGACTTTGGAGTCTGAGTCCTCTCACCCTGAGGGTCTCCCTCTGGCTGCCCTTCCCTTTCACAAGTCTCTGGTTTCATCTTCATGGCCTGCGGGTATCTCCCCACCGGTCTCCCCCTCCCCCTCCTTGCCATTTCTTTGCTCATCCTCTCTCACCCTCTGGTTAGCATTTTTATTAGAAAACGAAAAACGTCAGTGATTATTTGGGAGAACTGTGTCCAGCTGCTCAAACCCACCCAGTTTCTGTTTTTAGCTTCTCCCCCACTTAAAAATAAACGGGATCGGGTCCCACTTGCCAAGCCTCTGTCACCATCTCCAGCAGCCATTTCTCCAGCCCATCTGCTCCCCCAGATGCTCAGCCTGGCCCCTCCCCCCAGCTTGGCCCCACATGCAGCCGCTCCATGGACAAGTGTGGGGCCAACAGCCCCCTGCAGCATCTGCCCCCCACCCCCGGGCTGTGCTGAGCGTCACTTCTGACCCAGATTCTGCAGCCCACACCCCCAGGCCCAGCTCATGTGCCCCAGCCAGTCCTGTGATTTCCAGGGACAGGATGTTGACTGGAAAAGATAGAAGAGTTGCCATGGAGATATGAATAAACACAAGCCACGGACACCTTGCAGCATGAAATTCAAACAAGTTTGACAGAAGTTTCGTTCAGCCCTACGGTTTACTTTGATTGGGTTTCATGGCTCACTTTTGGAATCTTATAGAGGGAAGCTTAAATCCAGTGCTAAACTGCCGATGTGACATCCCCACATCCTAGCTCTTATCTCTTCAGTCAAAGTGTGCTTGCACCAAGAAAGGAGAGGTCGGCCTCCGCTTTTCTGGATGTTCTGAGGGCCTTGCTGTATCCAGGCCCAAAGCCCAGTCAGTACCTGCCCTTGGGCCAGAAGAGGGGGTTATAGCAACATCAACGTGGAGAGAAACTGCCCCAGCCTGGATATAGGTCAGAGTGCATGCGGAGAACTGGTCACCCTCACGGCACAGTGATGCTCTCTAACCTGCTCCACCCCTTTTCTTCCTCTTCCCTTGTGTTCAGGGGTGTGGGATGAAGAGGCTTGGAACTGAGGTGCATCTTGCCTAAACATGGCTTGGGGCACAGGGCTCCCCTTTCTCATATTTGATGCCGAGGGGTAGTGGGGGTGGGAATGACCCAGCACGGAGGCCCTGTAAGGGGCCCTTTGCTGCTGGGAGGTGCATTTTCCTGGGCCCTCAGGGAAAGGGGACCGGGTTTTGGCAATGCTCCTAACGAAGAAGGTAGGGAAGTACTGTGCCCCACAGACCAAGAGGGAAGTCAGCTCTGGAATAAATGTGGAAGAAAACACTCACCCTCTCTCCAGAGGGCGCTGTGGACCTTTCAGGCAGGACAGTTCTGCCACGCACCTTGCAGTTATGCTTATTATCCCTGGACCCTGTCCATCAATAACATAGCCAGATCATGCAATCATGTTGTCTGTCCTTGGGATAACCAGAAATGCCCAACAAATTTCCAGACATCCCCCGGGGGACAGTGCCCTTCCCACTTTTTGCCGAGAGGATATTGAATTGCCACGGACTCATCTATCTGGGAAGAGACCATGACCAGTCCAGAGCTCTCTTTATCATGATATATCTGTGTTCATGAAAATCAAACTCTGTTTACCAATCATTGCCTTATCTGATCAAGTTGGTGATTCTGATTTTCAGACTTGATGGCTCCTCGCTGTATCCTATTTCCCCATTGAGTTTACAACTCATCGTGAGTTCTCTGACCAAGGAAGGGGTTTTCAAGCATCTAAGCCATGAGGACGGGTGACTGCCTTAAGGCTTGGCCCCTGCACACGGCAGGCGGCATCCTAGAGGTGAAGGACCACAGGTTTAGTGACCACAATCACTACAGAGGAGAGAGTGTAAAGGAACAAAGAGTTTCAAGTGGGAACTTTGGCCCTCTGGCCCTCTTAGAGACTCCCAAAGTCATATTTACTGATGGAGCCGGCTGGGCCGAGGGAATATACCCACCCAGCCTTGCCCATATGGCATTTTTCCTCCCGGGACTCCTAAGTATGGAACTTTCCTCTGAGAACATGCAACACTGGACTCTTTAGTCAGGGGCACTGACCTCTTCCCTTAGATTGTCAAATAAAAAATGACAATAACCAACACAACAATAGCATCTGGTGTGAGTGCCTCATCTTGAACCATACACATACAGGTCATATAATAAGAGTTGATTCTTATTGGTCACGTTGCATAACAAGGTTGCATCTGACTGGATTCTTGGTACCAGAAATCCTTATATACACCTATAGGCACCTGATTTCTTAAAAGGTCACTTTGGAACAAAAAGGGTAGGTAAGGACAATTATTCTTATTGTAAATCAATCAAAATTGTACCTATTTTTTTGTGAGATTGGCAAAAAATACAATATATTTTTTTGGTGTGCCACTGGATTTTGGTAATTAGTGTGTGTGTGCCATGAGATGAAGAAGGCTGAAAATCGCTGCTCTAGAGTTTTTGTGAACCAATGGCCGAGGCCAGACAGTTCCCTAGAAACAGAGAAAGAATCCTCAATGTCGAAACGGTTCCTTCTACAGTGTGTCCGGGGAAGCTGGAGGGGAGAGACGGTTGCAGCCGAGACAAAGTCCCCTTTGCAGTTGATTGTACCCTCGGTGGACTCTCCGGGCTGGCCCTCTCTTTCCTCCTTGTGGCCGGTCCTTCCTTCTGCTCTTCCTCTGACTCACGGTGAGGAGAAACCAGGCTCTGTGAGGGGCTGTTGTTCATGCACAAGGCTTATTTCATCAGTTCAGAGGATCGGGCTGTTAGTTAAAATTAGGCTTTTGGATTTTCTTTTTCATCAGCTATTTTGTCTCCCACCCACTCCCCCTAAGGGATGATTAAGAATTGCCTATGAGCCTCTTGATCTCTCCTTTAAGTCTTTCTAGCTTATTGATTCCAACAGCCTTTAACATTCTTGCTTTTTTTTTTTTTTAAATTAGCTCTCTTTAAAAATTAAATTTTGGTCATTCGTTTCAGATTTTAGATGTCCTCCCTCCTATTTCTGAGACTAGAGGATTGTTCATACTTTCTATTATTTTGACTATTTTTTCCATAAGCAGAAGTAGGAATTTATGGACTCCTATAGTTGAGAGAGATACTTGGGAAATCAGAGAATTAAGGGAAGATCCATGGGAGCCAGGGTGCTGGAGAAGGAGCCCTGCTTCTCCAGCACCCAGTCCTCCCCCCAGCCTCCTGTACCCACTCCCTCCCCAGCCTCCAGCACCCACTCCCCCCCAGCCTCCAGCACCCACTCCCCCCAGCCTCCAGCACCCACTCCCCCCCGAGCCTCCAGCACCCACTCCCCCCCGAGCCTCCAGCACCCACTCCCCCCCAGCCTCCAGCACCCACTCCCTCCAGCCTCCAGCACCCACTCCCCCCAAGCCTCCAGCACCCACTCCCCCCAGCCTCCTGCCTTGCTCTGAACTTACTGCTCAGCTCTGTCTCCCACCAGAACCTGCCTTGCCTTGTGCCAGGTAACCTGGCACCGCAGCCCTGCTTAGCAACCCAATGCAAAGAGCGTTTTCTCAGTATCTCTCTATTGATTATTTAATTATTGTAATCATTTCCCCTAAAAGGAGAACCACTTTGAGCGTAACCGAGCCCTGTCCGCTCTCTGTAATTGACGTTAACAAGAGCAAGGTCACACAGGGCCTTGGACCACCCCAAACAGGAAGTGAGGCAGGGGGTTGGGGGGAGAGATTGACGGGGTAGAGCAGACGCCGCAGAGTATCTGACCTGTGGGGTCCCTCAGAAATCAAATGTGTTATAATGTCCCTCTCCCTGGAGAGAATTATTTGGACACATTGATGCCAATTAAAACAATTCGTATTTTCTTGATTTATTATTCTGGATTTCCCCTGCTGTCTCCCTGCTTCCTCTCATCCCGCCTCCCCACTTACTGCTAATTGAGTCAGTAATACCCAGAAAATACCTCCCTTTTCTCTAAAATGCAGGAACGGGTAGATCAATGTCTCCTTACTCTCAAGGGTGAGGAGGGCTGTGTTATGAGCCTGCTCTGTCCCCATTTCTCTCTCATTACCAGCTTCTATTCTGTGTAATTATCTCTCATCCGGTCGTGTTTGACAGCATCGCCTGGACGTGCTTGTGGCCTCTTAGAGCAGGGAAAGAGACGAGAGGTCATCTTGTCTGGCGGCCCGTAACCAGGGACACATCAGCATCACTGATGATCTTTCCAGAACAGTCACGTCCAGGCAGACGGCCCAGTCAGTGCCCACTGCTCAGCTCACGCGTGAGAAGGTCTCACGCTCACAGGTGGGGCAGGATGGCCGTGCTCCAAGGTGATGCAGGAGGAGAGAGCCATGGATGGGAGATGCATGGTAGCAGCTCTATCTGAGCAGGCAGAACAGATGCTGGGACTGCAGGAGAGAAAGGGGAGGTGTCAGGAATTCATTTCTCTGAGTTTTCAGAGGACCCTGACTGAGGTTTGCACAATAGCCACAGGTGATGCTCAGCAGGGGCTCCAGAAGCCAATCAGCCTCCTGCTTAGTCCTTTTCACCTGCCATGAATCTGGCCAATTCAGAATTCCAGTTGTAATGGAGTACAGCTGGAATCAGGAGGCAGTGACCACCCCAGAGATGGGCAGGTTTCAGGAGGATATCCGGAACCATCTCCAGGCATTTCCTCTCTTTTCTATGTCTTTGGATTAGGCTGAGGTATTTGTCAGGACCCCCGGGGCCCTGTGTGTCGGGCTGTTGCACTGTACCTGGTCCTCATTCTAAATACACAGCCTCAAAGGACAGCCCCTGCGATGTGCTCAGGGGGCTCACACACTGCAGCCACGGCACGGGGCCTCCCTCAAGAGGGCCCCCAGAACGCCAGGGCCGAGGTAGGAAGGCTTAGTTGACTTTATGACATCCTCACGAAGGTAATAAAAGGGGAGGGAAAAGTCCATTGAAGATCTCGGATGGATGAGCAGAATTCTTTATCATCCATTAGGGAAAACATCTCTCCAGTTCCATGTATTTCAGGTGCATGTTTTGACGCTGCTGCCAGCTCACCATTGGCGTACCAGAGCTCCGATTCCAGGAGCGGAGTCGGCTTGAACTGCTCTCCTGCGCCCTCTTAACAAGGTTCCTCCTAATAGTGGGTCAGAGCGATGGGGTAGCTCCCCAGGGTCTAGTAAACTGGCCTGGAAGATCGCCCCGATCTGGACCTCATTATATGGAGTTGTGCTTGTTACCATGGAGAACAGCTTAAGTAGGTCTTGTGCCTACAGATGTACATGCAGAAGATGTGTAGAGACATTCCCGCTGAATCTTAACTAGCTTCAGAACTTGTGTTACACGTGTCCGGGGAAAGTTCATTTGGGTCGTAGGAGGTAACAACTTCGGGGTGTGGCACTTAGATCAGAATGAGATTTAGATCAGAATGAGCATGTTGCAGGAATAGAAGTTTTGAGACGTGCTTAAATAATAATTTTAAAGAACAGTCTGGGGGAAGCACGCTGGGCTGCTGACGGAGGAAGGCTGGATGCCATACCAGTCTGACTTTCCACTGTGCCATGAGGTGCTCTTGCCTTCCCCACAGGTCCAGTTCCTCTCCCCACGGGCCCGCCGTCGCTTCCACGCTGCCCTCGCCTCGTGCTCCACCTCCATGCTCATCCTGTCCAATCTGGTGTTTCTTGGGGGCAACCAAGTTGGGAAGATCTACTGGAACAGGATCTTCATACAAGGTAAGTTGCCAGGCAATGCTATTTTCAGTCAATTTCTTGCTTTCCACATATGCACTTGGTATCTTGGACGGTGTGGGGTATTCATTGTCCTATGTATGGTATCTGACTTACATAAATACCAGCCAGGAGCAACGCCCTGTGTTTTGAGGTACCTCTTATATACGACATGTGACACTCAACATCAGAATGTACTGTCCTGCCCGGCCGGTGTGGCTCGGTGGTTGACCATCGACCAGTGGACCTGGAGGTCACGGTTCGATTCCCGGCCAGGGCACATACCTGGGTTGCAGACTCGATCACCAGTAGGGGGCATGCAGGAGGCAGCTGGTCAATGATTCTCTCTCATCATTGATGTTTCTATCTCCCTCTCCCTTCCTCTCTGAAATCAATAAAAGTATATTTTCCAAAAACGTACTCTCCCGACTATCTCAAACTCTACCATTCCATTCTGCTCAGTTACCTCTTCAATTTTTTTACTTAAAAAAAAAATCTCACTGTCTGTCTATACCAGCCTTCAGCATACGGCAGAGTCTAACGTTCTTCCGCTTACCGCTCTGAAAGTCCTGCTAGGATTATGTGCTAGGAGCCCCTTGCTCGCCTGCAGCTGTGGGTGTGGCACTGGGTTGCCACAGCCCTCTGTCGGGATTGTTTTTGTCTGTGCACCGGGATGCCAGCACCGCCAGCCGACCGCATGGTCCATGCACATTAAGTGGCTCATCTCAGTGTCCATGGTACAGCCACACCTGCAGCAGGTAAAAAGCTAGTTCGTGGGAATTACTGTGAAAATTGCCTTAATAATTGATCATCACTTAATTAAGGTCACCATTTCCCTGGGGCTGGAACTAAGCATCGCATCACGTCCTTTAGAGAATTGGGAGAAAGGGAAGTACTCCAGCCACTTCCCTGTGTTCTGTGTCCCTGACCGGTGGCGGGGTTTTGCGCCTTTGGTTTGGGAAGCTTTGCCAAGCCGTGATGACGCGACTCTGCACGGCTAGGCTGTCACCTGCACACGGTGGCAGCCGTGGCTGAGCCAGGCTCGTGGGCGCCAAGAGAGGGCCCTGTTCGGCTTTCCTCTCCTCACTACAATGCCCCTCTTTGATCTTCCTTTCTGAGAAATGTCTTACTGGTAGTTCCTGAAAAGACGAGGTACTTTTTTAAGTGGCGGCCTTCCTTTAATAGATGGGAGATGATGGGTGCAGAGGATCTAAAGATTAAACGATGCTGGTAGAGGCGGTGACAGTGTTCTCCTTACATTGCCTCCTACAGTACCTAGGCACAATGCTGAGAACCTACGGCTCCGGGGAAATGCTGACTCTGGTTTGCTGGCCCCGCGAGCGAGAAGGCTCTGATTTTTTGCTTCCGTAAATCAAGTATATTGAGTGTTTGCAGCTTGCAAGGCACCGAGAACACCGGGGTGGGAGAAGCACACACAAATGCGGGGCGCAAACTTGCAAACAGAAATGTGTCCATAGATTCAGGTAATTGCTTGCCAGACACGTGAGGTCAGGGACGGAGAGGCCGACCTTCCCGGGAGGTTGGAGTTCCCGAGGAGGCAGCATTGGCCGTGGCGTTTAAAGCACAATCAGTGGGAACCTGTCAGGTGCAGAAGGCAGGTGTATGGGAGTCGTTAACACTCGCTGCTGTGTCAGCTAATTCCCAGCTCTCAGGAACTGTTCCCTATGGAAGTTTATCCTTCTCACAGTGACCCCAGGACCTAGAAGGTTTCTGTTGTTTTTTGTTTTGTTTAAAATATTTTATTGATTTTTACAGAGGGGAAGGGAGAGGGATAGAGAGTTAGAAACATCCATGAGAGAGGAACATCGATCAGCTGCCTCCTGCACACCCCCTACTGGGGATGTGCCCGCAACCAAGGTACATGCCCTTGACCGGAATTGAACCTGGGACCCCTCTATCCACTGAGCCAGACCAGTCAGGGCTAGGAGGTTTCTGTTTTGATTCTCCACCGCCTTGTCTTGGCATCATGGAGGGGAAGGGACGTGGAGGTAGGGGTGGGGGTGGGGGTGGGGGTGGGGGTGCACAGGCACTAAATACCCCCTGCCGCCGCCGGAAGTGACGTTGGCGCGTGGCATTTCTGCTCACATCCCATTGGCCAGGGCCAATCCCGTGACCACGTGCACGTGGGGGCGCCGTGGGAAAGAACGCGGGCATCCGCAGGCAGTGGCGCAGCGGGAAGGGGTCCGAGCGGCAGCAGCGGGGAAGGGTGCCCCAGAGGCAGCTGAAAACGTAAGTGGGAGCGCGGAGGAGGGCGGGACTAAGTGATTGCCATGTGGGGGCCAAGGGCAGGGAGGTGGCAGGTAAGGCCATGCGAGTGGCCACGGCCAGTCAGGGAGCACAGAGCAAGAGAGCAGGCGCGCGGTGGGCCCCGGGGGTGCCGGCATGTAACGGGGCAGAGAGAAAGACAGAGGCTGTTAAATGTTGTTTCTGCTCCCCAAGGCCAGAAAGATCAAAGCGTGGTTTGCCCTGCGCCCTGTGCAGCTCACCTGGGTGACATGGGGTCAGGGCTCTGGAAACAGCGTCTGCTGCCGACGTGTGGGTCCCAGCAGGGTCTACACCTGGTGTGTGTCGTGTCCTCCTTGGAGGCAGGTGCCGGAGTCCGGGGACTGGTTCCCTGAATATAGGGGGCTCTGTGGGATGATTTCTCTCTCGGTTCTGGGGCCAGGGCAGCTCCACGTAGAAGGCATTCTCTGTGGGAGATGCTTCAGGTGAGCTTTGTCCTAGCTCAGCTGGTCCGTCCCGGACCTTCTGAGTCAGGGGATGTCTGCTGGGGTTTTGGCAGTTGCTCCATTTGTCTGGTCTTTGTTTTTGTCCCCGAGTTTCTATATCCTGGAGGATGGTGCCAAATCCCCTGCCCTTGAGACCTCTGGGTTTTTTTATTCATAACTAGAAGGCTAGTATGAATATTCATGTTTTGATACGAAAGTGCATAAATGAGTTCATTGGATGCTTCCTCAGACCCTGCTGGGGTGTAATATTAGCTTTCTAAAATGAAAACAACAAAAATCTGAATTCTGAGATTCCTCTGGCCCCAAAGGTTTCGGATACAGGACTGTCGACCTGAACCTGTTGCTGATGAACGAGCCGGGAGTTTGACAGGCTGGCAGCCCCTGGTCTCGTTCCTCAGCCACCTGAGCTGCACCTGTTGTTCTGGGACCCACGTGTGCACACTGAGGAAAATGTGATGAAGTGATGGAGGAAGGCTGCTGTCCGTGGGGGATGGAGAGCATTCAAGCACAGTGTCTAGGTTTCCAGGCTTAAAGGGAAGGCGACCCTTCCTTTTGGGGTAACCACCATTGTCCCTCTGTGCCTGGCTGGGCGGGATCTGCTGCAGGCACAGGGAGGAGCCGGCAGCACTGCGTTCCTCTCACAGGTCTGACCTGTGGGTCCTGGAGCAGCAGGAAGGGGCGGGCAGGTGTCAGGAGGTTGGGGCTCCATGAGGAGATGGAAGACACAGCCTCACTCCTTCTAGAATCTAGAGAGCCTTTCCCAGCACCGCCGATGTCCCTGCAAGGTTCTCATGATTAGCCCAGTGGAGTTGTCTTGAGGTCAGCATCTCTCCTGCCTCCAGTTCACTGAATTTAGACTCGGATTTGTTTGCTCTAAGCTGAAAAGCTTATTTTAGTAGCTTATGTAAAAACCTCTCCTGGTCTCAGTGGGACTGTGATAGGAGGCTGTCAAGTCAGAGCCTTCCCTGTCTGCTGTGACACAGCCCTGCTGTCCAGGACTGTGGACAGTGCAGCCAAGCGGTGGACATGCTGACCTCTTATACGTGTCACACACAAACCACTTTTTTTTTTGCAATTGTAGAAGCTATATTCCAGCGGGGGAGAGAGAAGTTACATGAATAAGTGAATACCTCAAGGTGAATAAATGCTAAGGGAAAACAGAGGCAGGGAAGAGCCTAAAGAGTAAGGGAATTCTCTTTTAGATATACTTAAAAAAAAAAAAAATATATATATATATATATATGTGTGTGTGTGTGTGTGTGTATACACACATATTTACTTATTTTATTTTTAAAAAATATATTTTATTGAATTTTACAGAGAGGAAAGGGATAGTTAGAAACATTGATGAGAGAGATACATCGATCAGCTGCCTCCTGCACACCCCCTACTCCTACTGGGTATGTGCCCGCAACCAAGGTACATGCCCTTGACCAGAATCGAAACTGGGACCCTTGAGTCCGCAGGCTAACGCTCCAGCCTCTGAGCCAAACCGGTCAGGGCAAAAATATATATTTTTTATTGTACATAGTGTTACAGATGTTCCCCTACCTCCATTTGCCCCCCTCCACCCAGCCCCTACCTGCCCCAGGCCTTCACCACACTATTGCCCACACACAAACCATTGTTATCGAGTGTTATCTCTGCTGCGGAGGTTGGAGATGTATTATTCAATTAATGCAATTGAGGAAAATAATCTATATCTTAGCCGTTCTTTTGTGATTGACGTTTACTTTAAGTAGCTTGAGGAATGTGAATGTTTAGATGCAAGCGCGCATATGAGGAGTGTGAGTGTGTGTGTGTGTGTGTGTGTGTGTGTGTGTGTGTGTGTGTATAGAAGGAGCCTCGCTGGTCCAGGGGTCTGGGAAGGATGTGGCTGGGGATCTGGTCCCCAGCCTGCTGTGTCATGCTCTGCAGAGGCAAATGCAGGTTGCTTCTTACATAACTCTGGCTCTCAGGAGCGCTTGTTGATGGAAGGAGCTTTCTCATGTCTGCCTTAAAAATCCTTGACATTGAAGTCTACGTTGATTTTTGGACAAGCAGCCGACTGAGCAGCACCTGACTGCTCTGTAACTCAAAAATATCTCTGTGTTATAACTTCCAATATGCAGGACCAGTCTCCATAAATCAGCGGTGCCCTTCAGCCCCTGGGTTTTGTAAAAAGGTGACCCAGTCATTTCCTGGGAGGTGGGGCACTGGAATCTGCATCTAGGGTTTTGCAGGAATGGGAGCTTGGTATAGACGTGGATCCACCAAACCTCCATCCTGCCTTCTCATCACCCTCACATTTCCCTCCCTTCTCTCTCTCTCTCTCTCTCTCTCTCTCTCTCTCACTCTCTCACTCACTCTCTCACTCTCACTCTCACTCTCTCTCTCACACACACACTCGCACTGTTTTCCCTCCTGTTGCCTTTTCTAATTTGGAAAACTCCATCTCAACACTTAGCTCCAAAAGTGGCCCCATGTCCGGGCGAGAGGACCTTGGTCCTTTCCCCTCCAGATCACACAGAGAGGAGCGCGTCCTTCCCTTCGCATGCGGAACCCCTGTACTCCCCGATCTGCTTGTCCTCTCTGGCTGAGCGAAGGGAGAATCTATTTTCTCCCTGATTCCAGTCTGTCCGGGCCGTTTATTCGTCTCCTGACTCAGATGGCTCTGGGCAGGCATTTCATTTAAAGCTGAGCTGGGCGCTGCCCTGGAGGGTTTGGAAGGCCGTGGTTAAATAGAAACTCGTTCCCTCATATCTCGTTAAATTCTTGGGACTGAAATTTCATTTTGATGAGAGGAGACGGAGGGCAGATGTCCATGTCTCGGGGGCCCTCCTTTGTGATTACTTTGTCTCGCCATCTTCCTAGCCCTGACCTTCACCTGCAGCTCACATGGCCCTTCCTAGCCCTGACCTTCACCTGCAGCTCATATGGCCCTTCCTAGCCCTGACCTTCACCTGCAGCTCACATGGCCCTTCCTAGCCCTGACCTTCACCTGCAGCTCATATGGCCCTTCCTAGCCCTGTCCTTCACCTGCAGCTCACATGGCCCTTCCTAGCCCTGACCTTCACCTGCAGCTCGCATGGCCCTGGGCGATTCAGCTCCAGCCGCCATGGCGCCTCTGTAGTTCTAGGACAGCTTGAGGAACAGGAGCTGCCCGCCATTGTGCTGGTTTATCCATGGTAACACCCGGGCCCATTTACGGCCATTCTTGGAATCTGAATTTCAGGCCTTTCTGAAACCTTGGTTCCTTCTTTACTCTGTGCCAGGTGGGCATCCAGATGTCTTGGGCATCAGTTTTCCCAAAAGTACTTCTGGCCAAGTCACTAGGCATGGGGGTAGGGAGCGGGGTTTGTGTGTGCCTGGGGTTGTGTTGCACCTGAGAGAAGTTCTGAAGGGTCTGGGAAGGAGTTTGAATCAGTGCATTTAAACCCTTTCGGTGAGGTTGTGTGAAACCTTTTCCTGCTAACTAGGAGCTTTTGTGAATTCATTTAACATGGGATATGGGAACCTTTAAAGTGGCTTTAAGTAGAATATCAAGGAAAGACTGGTATAGCTTAGACACAGTTAACCAAATAAAAACAAAATAATTTGATCTTTACTGATATATTAACATATAATATTTGAAGTCTCTACCTCTCATTGGCCCCTCATCTACCCGCCCCAATCATGTATATGCAGAGTGATATTCAAAAGTGTTATGAAATGATTATGCCGTACACCTTAAACCAATACAGTGTTAAATGTCCATTATATCGCAACAAAACTGGGGGAAGGTATATTACAAATACTGAGATAGAAATGGAAATAAAACCAAAACAATTTTTAAAATTTGAGTAAGTCCCCTTTATTCTCTGAGCTATCTATATAACAAAGCTGCTGACCACGTGATAAATATACCGTATACAAAAGGTACCTGCAGAGGGATTCCCAGCCCATACCAGACAGGGAGTCACTTGGGATGGTGGTACATGCGTGGTTTCTGAAATGAGCACGCATCCTGGAAGTTGTATTACGAATCTGCGTGACTGCATGCAGCAATTCCTATAGTTTCTACCAGTGGGTGCAGATTAGTTCAGCACCAGCCGTGCCCGTGCATGCCAGCGAGTGTTCAAGGGGAGTGAGTGCCTAGCAGTCTGAAGTGTTTATCGGATGCCCCTTTCTACCAGACTGTCTCCTCAAATCATTACTGAACGTTTGAAAAACGTGTAAAGAATGAAGAATATTTAATATGGAATTTAGTAACGCTTTTGTAACAGAGGGAAAATCTAGCGAGTCGTCACTATCGGGTGTCTCAGCTACGGGGCAAATTCTTTGGTGCAGAGGGCCCACTTGCTCTATGTCACCACGTGTAGTCCTTTCCCGTGGCCGCTGTAACAAATGGTCACAAACGTGATGGCTCAACACAGCACAGATTTGTCTCTTACTCTTCTGGAAGCTCGAAATCTGAAATCGAGTCACTGCTGGACATTTAAAAAGGGGTGAGCTGAAGTCAAGGCGTTGGCAAGATGGTTCCTTCTGGGGACTCTCGGGGAGAATCTGTTTCCTTGGCTTTTCCAGCTTCCAGAAGCCAGCCACGCCCCTGGCTCATGGCTCGCCTCCTTCCTCCTCAAAGCCGGCAGCGGGGCACCTTTAAATCATTTCTCCCTGCCCCTCTGCTCCTGTCATCACCTCGCCTGCTCTCTGACTCCTCCTGCATCTCCCCTATAAAGGACCCTTGGGATTACACCAGGCACACCCGGAGAAACCAGGCTGGGCTCCCCATCTCAAGACCCTTAACGTGACCACATCTGCAGAGTCCCCTTGGCCAGGGAGGCTGACTTGCCTGAGTTCCCTGGATTAGGATGCGGTCATCTTTGGAGGAGCCCTTACGGAGCCGATCACAGCACAATAAGGCATCAGTTGCTGTTTCACCGAACATCCCTTCTGCGGCATCACTTGAATAGCTTCTTTCTCAGGAGATTGGATGATAAAAGAGCAATTTGGATATGCCACTAGCCTTACTAAAACTCGAGTCTGCCTGTGAAAAAGAAACCATTCTTGAATTTCACAGAAGGAACGTGGGATTGGCTATCAGGAGGGTAGGGCGTAGTATAGGGGGAGGCTGCGGTTTTCCTCGCTCGGCATGGGTCCCCATCCTTTGGGGACAAACCTCTCCCACTCCACCCTGAATCTGTGTCACTCTGGTGGGTCACACTGACATCTAAGATGAAGGGCCGACGTGTGACCGGGACCAGTACGGTCTGTCTGCGCATGCGATGCAATTCCAGAGTCTTTGTTGGAACGCTGCAGGGACGTCAGCACACCGGGCTGGAGCTGCTGGCCGCCCGCTTGCCGCCAAGCGTGGGGAGCCACGTGGAGAGGGATGCCAACTCTGAGGGGAGCAGAGCTGCCTGGTGGACACTGTATTTTTCGAGACAATATTTGGAGAGAACCCATATATTTTAAAGCCCCTGGATTCCTGCGTATGTTTTTGTTATAAGATTCCCCCCCCCCCCCAAGTTTATGCTGGGAGATAATTCTCCGGGGCTCCCCTGTGTTTCTGTATGCCTTTTGAGCAGAGCCTCTCGCTGCCTTTGTTCCAGGATATTGGTCCAGAAAACATCTTTGGGGAAGCTGGAGATGGCATCTTCCTCTTTGTTTATTGTCCAGGTAGGGGGTTGGGTGGTGACAGGAAGCAGACCTTCCAGGTTCTGGAGCTGACAGGCCATCCTGAGGCTGCCGGCTGGATTGGCCACTGGCTAGTCTGTACACCTACAGTTATTTTTTATCCTGAGCCTTCTCTCTTGGTGAAGGACTCTTGCTCACGAGGCAAATCAACCACCAGGGTGTGGAATGTCCTGCTGTTAGGCTTGCTCCCACACTGCATTAGCGTGCTCATAAGCCTTGTTTCTTACTCAGACCAAGAAAGCAGTGGGAGGTGATCCATTTGTTGGGGTATGCTAGCCGAAGCACCCGAGAAACCACGTGGTGTCAGGATGGCTGATGGGAGAGCTGGCGGGCTGTGATTACAATGTGTCACGCTGCTCAGTGCTGGAGACTAAGGCTGCAGCTTAGGTGGTGTAGCTCTTTGTCGTAAAGATCAGAGAGTGGGTTCCAGGGGGGACTGTCTTTTGCCTCAGGAATGTTATCCAATACCTGGCCACCTCTCTTGAGTGTAATTAAGGCCATCAAGCATTTCCGTGAATATTCAGTAAAGGAGGTTCAAAACCACGGAGGAAAACTTTCCATTGTCTTAAAATAAAGGCACAGAGAGAAAGGCTGTTTTGTGAGCACCTGTTTAGTGTCACCCAGGATTGTCCGAGGGGGTCAGAGCGTTGCGTCCCAGGCACGGGAGCCTCAGCCAGACGATTTTTCTCTGCACCGGCTTGTGATCTCTGCACCTGCCAGCTGCCGCCCTGATCACTGTACCCGCTGCTGTGGAGCAGTCTTTGCAAGGAGAGGATGGCAACGTGGGTGTTAGAGATTGAACTGTGTCCTCCCGACATACATGGATGGCCTAACCCCACATTCTCGAAACGTGAGCCTATTTGGCAACGGGGTCTTTAGAGGGAAGAAAGTTAAATGGAGGTGATCAGGGTGTGCCATAATCCAAATGACGGGTGTCCTTAAACAAAGAGGAAATCTGGACACAGACAGATGTGCACAGAGGGAAGAGGTGAAGCCACAGGGGGAGGCGACAGAGGCCTGGGGCCACCCGAGCCTGGTAGTAGCAGGGGAGGAACCTGCCTAGAGGCTTCGGAGGGAGCAGGGCCTGCCCGGCACCTGGACCCAGCTTTCCAGCCTCAGGAAATGCCTGTCGTTTTTTGCTATTCACTTGGTAGAGCTTTGTAGTGACAGGCCTAGGAAGCTCCTACAGGGTGCGCGGTGTGGGAAGGTGGGACAGAGTGCTGGGATGGGCTGGCAGGGCAGACAGGAGTCCACGTCAGCCCCCTTTTCAAGCGCTGAAGTCTGCACCTGAGCTACACTTTGCTGTCCGGCCGTGGGCCATAGGACAACCACCCCAACAGTGTGCAGTGAGGGCGGGGACAGTCACACGCCCGCGAGGACAATGCCACAGGGTGACTGTCATCGGAGCAGGGTATTCAGAGCCAGAGGCCGGTGAGGCCCCAGTGAGGGTGACGAAACTGCTAGTTGCCGGCGAGCCTTGTCTTTCCCGGGTGATTCCATTCAGCGTGCGCGGTGTGGTCAGTGAAGACGGGCGAGCAGAAGCAGGGACCCACAGTGACCGTCCAGGGAGGCGCTAATTAGTGGATTTTAAAACAAAGCTGAAGTTCCAGCGGCCACCTGCCGTAATATTCACCTTTCCCTCGTGTGTCCTCCTCAGCCCATGACACTGATGATACAGAGAGCAGCAGACAGAACTCACTGGCCTGGAAGTGTCACCCCTGTCAGGCCGGCAGGCGGGGCTCATCCTCCACTTGGGGCTGCCCAGCATCCAGCCGGCCGGCCGAGGCTCAAAGCTGGTCCCAGGGGCCAGGTGAGCGGCTCCTCTCTGCTCCCCTCTGCCCTCCTCTGGGGGTGGTCACGCTCCAGCTGCAGCCGGCTCTGGCCCAGAGAAGCAGGCAGCTGCTAATTTTAGCCCCATTTAGGTCTCTAGGCAGCAGGTCTCAGGACTTTGCTTTATTTCTTTGGTGGCATTTTCATGTGACCTCGAGGGGAAGAAAAATCTAAGAAGACCCGCCTGCTATTAGTAAAAGGAAAGGGAAATCTAATATTTTGTTTTAAAAGATGGTTGTGTTCCTTACACGTCTTCCAGGGGCCCGGGGAATGTTCCACAGGGAGTTACCTATGGCTCTACAGCGGGGCTTCTCATCCTGGGGGTCGCAACCCACAGGTTGAGAACCGCTAGCAGGGTCGCCTAAGACCATCGGAAAACACAGATATTTACATTACGATTCATAACAGTAGCAAAATGACAGCTATGAAGTAGCAGTGAAAATAATTTTATGGTTGGGGGTCACTGCAACATGAGGAACTGTATTAAAGGGTCACGGCATTAGAAAGGCTGAGAACCACCGCTCTAGGGCAGTGGTCGGCAAACTCGTTAGTCAACAGAGCCAAGTATCAACAGTACAACGATTGAAATTTCTTTTGAGAGCCAAATTTTTTAAGCTTCTTCTAACGCCACTTCAAAATAGACTCGCCCAGGCCGTGGTATTTTGTGGAAGAGCCACACTCAAGGGGCCAAAGAGCCGCATGTGGCTCGAGAGCCGCCGTTTGCCGACCACGGCCCTAGGGGGACGGAGGAAACGGGTAGCTGAGGGCTCAGCCAGGGACCGGAACACTGTGCGGAGAGCGTTAGAAAGCCGTCTCTGGTTTGCCTGGTGAGCACAGTTGTTGTAATATGCAAGAGTGGATCATTTCCATTCTGAGGGTTGTCAGTCACGCAGAGTCTAAAAGATGCCAGACAACATAACGGCTGCTGTTATTTGATGATTTTCAAATGACACATAGCCAAACGGTGGTCTTGGGAGCCAGGCCTTTCTCAGAAAGTTGTTTTTTTGTTTTGTTTTTGACTAAACTAGAAGAAACCAGTTGGGTTTTAACATAACATTGTTTCTGGTCCTATTTTAACATTCCGTTTGTGTCCACAGTAATCTATCACTCCCTTTTCTCATATTTGAAGCTTGCCTCTTGATTACTTTTCTCATTATGTTTTGTGGCTGCCCCACAAAATGGCTGGAGGGTCGGATCATACCTTTTGCATTGCTGTGAAAAATCACTACCATTAGCCAGGACTTTACTAAAAGAAGCAAAAGTACACAGTAAGGAACTAAGAAATCTGGGAAGCATCCCAGCCTATATGATTCGGGGAAAGAGGCACAGTGGTCAGGTGAGGCTAAGATATTTTTTTTTTACGGGCAAAATAGCTTGAAGGAGAAGGCCTGTATTCCTGCTGGTCATTATACTGGGTGCTTGCGATGCAGCCATAAGCAAACACAGTAAATGTACTGCAGTGCTTTGAGGACAAAGTAGTGAATGGTAGCCTGGCCAGTGTGGCTCAGTGGTTGAGCATCGACCTTTGAACCAGAAAGTCATGGTTCAGTTCCTGGTCAGGGCACATGCACAGGTTCCGGGCTCAATCCCCAGTAGAGGGCATGCAGGAGGCAGCGATCAACGATTCTTTCTCATCATTGATGTTTCTGTCTCTCTCCCTTTTCCTTCTTCTCTGAAATCAATAAAAATATATTTTTTAAAAAAGAAGTGAATGGTAAGAAAATAAAAATCAAGAGCTATAATATACAAGGTGGAATGCCAGATTGGAATCTGGAACAGAAAAGGGACATCATTAAGAAAACTGGCGGGCGCCCTAGCTGGTTTGGCTCAGTGGGTAGAGCGTCAGCCTGCAGACTGAAGAGTCCCAGGTTCGATTCTAGCCAAGGGCACATGCCCAGGTTGCGGGCTCGATCCCCAGTAGGGGACGTGCAGGAGGCAGCCGATCAATGATTCAAGGATTCTCTCTTGTCATTGCATCATTGATGTTTCTCTCTCTCTCTCCCTCTCCCTTCCTCTCTGAAATCAATAAAAAAAATATTTTTAAAAAGGAAAAGAAAAATTGGTGAAATCAGAATAAAGTAGGAAGTTTAGTTAACAATGACCAATGTTGGTTTCTCTATTTTGACAAACGTGCTGTTAGGAGAAACTGGGTGAGGGGTATATGGGAACTCTCTGTATTATCTTTGCAACTTTTCTGTAAATCATTCAAAAATTAAAAGTTTATTAAAAGAAAAAAATTTTTAATTCAAAGAACATCATCAGGAAAGTGAAAATATAACTAGAATGGGAGAAAGTTTTGCAAACCATGGATCTGATAAGGAATTTTTATCTAGAATACATATAAAGAGTTATAACTCAATAATAAAATGATACATAACTCTATTTAAAATGGGCAAAGGATCTGAATAGACATTTACCCAAAGAAGATATAAAATGACCAATGAGCACATGAAAACGATAGTCAACATTCATCATTAGGTATCCAGAAAATGCAAATCAAAACCACAATGAGATATCACTTCGCAAACACTAATATTTCTAAAGCAAACAAGCTCAAAATGAAAGATAAGTGTTGGTGAGGATGTGGAAAATTTGAACCCTCATTCTCTGCCTGTGGAAATAGAAAATAGAAAACAGACATTTTGGAATATAGTCTGGCAGTTCTTCAAACAGTTAAACATAGAGTTACTATATGACCTAACAATTCCACTCCTAGGTATAAAGAACTTATATACAGATGTTCATAGCAGCATTATTCATAATAGTGAGAAAAGTGGGCACAGCCTGTATGTCTTACCAGTTGGTGAATAGGTAAAGAAGGTGTGGAATATCTATACAATGGAATATTATTCAGTAATCAAGAGCAATGAAGTACTGATACATGCTATCACATAGGGAACCTTGGCAACATTAGTGTGAGTGAGAGAAGCCAGTCACTAAGGACCATATCCCGTATTGTGTGATTTCATTTCTAAGAAATGTCCAGAATAGGCAAATCTATGGGGACAAAAAATATATTTGTGGTTGTATTGGGCTGGATGGGATGGGAGTTTAGAGTGCAATGGCTATTAAGCATGGGATTTATTTTTTGGGAGGGGATTATAAGATGTTTTAAAATTGATTGTTGTGATGGTGGCACAACTCTGTAAGTCTATTAAAAGCCATTGAATTGTACACTTCACATGGGTTAATCATATGGTATTTTAATTCTGTCTCAACAAATCTGTTGAAAATTAGTGTGGGGGTCTGCCGTTGTTATTCTATTTGTTCCTCAGTCCATCTGTCCATCTATCCATCCATCTATCCATCCATCCATCCATCTATACATCCATCCATCTATACATCCATGCATCCATCCATCCATCCATCCATACATCCATCTATACATCCATCCATCCATCCATCCATCCATCCATCCATCCATCCATCCATCTATCTATACATCCATCCATCCATCCATCCATCTATCTATACATCCATCCATCCATCCATCCATCCATCCATCCATCCATCCATCCATCCATCCATTTACTGCCCTTTCTTCTATCAGTTTACTCTTCCTCCCATCCTATCTCATCCCATCCCAGGAAGCCTTCCTCGAAGGCTTGTTAAAAATATAACATACAAATTAAAGTGCACAGATGTACAGTGTGTGGCATGATGTATTTTCACAAACCGAACATACATGTTTAACCACTACCCAGCACTCTAGAGGTTTCTCCCTGTCATGCCTTCTAGCCACAACCTTCTGTAAGATAACCAGAATCTTGATATCTAATGTCATAGATTACTTTTGCCTGTGTTTGAACTCATTTAAATAGAATAACAAGGTTCTGTCAATTCTGCTATAATGCTTGTTTGAAAATGCAAATTTCCACCGTGACTGATACATTAGGGAACAATTTAGGCATAATGCAATTTAGTGTTTGCATATTTGCAATTTTGTCTTTAAGAAAACTCTAGGTGAATGCAAAAAACTGTACCCAGCTGCACCGAGCCCAGTAGGAACGCACAGCACGCACACCTGCACACACTTCAAACCTCTGCCAGCCACCTCAGTTCACCCGGCGCATCATGAGTTACACCCAGCCGCTTCTGATGTTACTGTCAGATCTGCCATAATTCTCCACCCAATTTCAGATAGCGCTCCTTCCATCACTTCACAGTAATTTGCAAGCTGCAACCCTTCTGACACTCACTTCCATAAGCAAACTTCAGGTCTTTGTAAACCTAACGTACTATTTATTTAGTATGTATTTCTAACCATGTTAGATATCTAAGACCATGCTACCGCTCTTATTGGATTTCTATCTTCTTAAAAAATGTGTTGCTGGCAAGATTTTTGAATATTATACCTCTAATTCTTTTTTTTTCTTCGATTAAGTCCTGTGGTTTTAATTGTATGATTTTGCATTGTGTGGTGATTTTTAGGAACACATACATCACATTAGCAGATCTGACTATATTTCTTTTACATCTGTCTTCTTTCAATGTTATGTTTGAGAGTTTCATCAGTACCATTACGTGTAGCAATAGTTTATTCGTTTTTATTGCGGTATGGTATTTCATTATATGAATATAACATAATGGATGTATCTATTCAACTGTTGATGGACTTTTTAGATTGTTTTTAGATTGAGGCTGTTACAAATAGTGCTTCTTTGAAAAATCTTGTGCATGCCTTTTAGTGTACATATCTACACACTTCTATAGGGTATGAACCCAGGAAGGAAATGGTGTGGTCTTAGGATGTGTGTGTGATCAATTTCAGTAGATAAATCCAATTTTCTAATGTAATGGCACCAATTTTTTCTCTAACAAGAGGCCCGTTGCAGGAAGATTCCTGCAAGAACAGGGCTTCCGGCGGGCTTCCCTCCTGCCACTGCCACCTCTCCCGCCCCCCTCCCTCCGCGCTTTCCCTGCTGCCTCTGTCCCCCCACCCCCACCCCCACCCCACGCTTTCCCTCCTGCAGCTGCTGCCCCCCCTGCCCACGCTTTCCCTCCTGCAGCCACCTTGCTTTCTGCTTTCCCTCCTGCTTCCTTCTATGCTGTCTTCAGTCTTCACTCCTCCCTCCCTCAGTGTATGCAAATTAACCGCCATCTTTGTTGGGTTAATTTGCATACTCACTCTGATTGGCTGTGGGAGTAGTGAAGGTATGGTCAATTAGCATTTTCTCTTTTATTAGTGTACTAGAGGCCCGGTGCACGAAATTCGTGCACGGAGGGGGATTGTCCTTCAGCCCAGCCTGTACCCTCTCCAATCTGGGACCCCTCGAGAGATGTCCGACTGCCCGTTTAGGCCCGATCCCTAGGACATCCCTTTCACAATCCAGGACTGCTGGCTCCCAACTGCTTGCCTGCCTGCCTTCCTGATTGCCCCTAACCGCTTCTGCCTGCCAGCCTGATCACCCCCTAATCACTCTGCTGCCAGCCTGTTTGCCCCCAACTTCCCTCCTCTGCCAGCCTGGTTACCCCTAACTGCCCTCTCCTGCAGGGTTGATAATCTCCAACTGCCCTCCCTTGCAGGCTTGGTCCATCTCAACTGCTCTCCCTTGCAGGCCAGGTGCCTCCCAACTGCCCTCTCCTGCTGCTGTGGTGGCGATCCTGTGTCCACATGGGGGCAGGATCTTTGACCACATGGGGGCAGCTATATTGTGTGTTGTAGTGATGATCAATCTGCATAGTACTCTTTTATTAGATAGGATAGAGGCCTGGTACAGGGGTGGAGGCCAGCTGGTTTGCCCTGAAGGGTGTCCCTGATCAGGGTGGGGTACCCTTGGGGCGTGGGGCGGCCTGAGCGAGGGGCCTGTGGTGGTTTTCAGGCCGGCCACGCCCCCTGGCAAGGAAAGCGGAGGCCCTGGTATCTGGAATTTATTTTCCTTCTACAATTGAAACTTTGTAGCCTGGAGCAGAGCCAAGCCTGGGGCTCCCTCCGAGGCCCGAAGCCATTTGTGTTGGGGTTATAATTGAAACTTTGTTGCCTTAAGCGGGTGGGCCCGGCCAGGGTGTGTGGAAAGCTTTGCTTCCCTTGTTGCCGGCGGCAACCCTGGCCTGCTCTCTCAAGCTCCATTCTGCCGCCATTTGTTTGAATTTGTTTACCTTCTATAATTGAAACTTTGTAGCTTGAGTGGAGGCTTAGGCCTGCAATGGCTGGCAGAAAGCTTGGCTTCCTCTGTTACCTAGGAAACCTTGCTCTCTGTGGCTGTAGCCATCTTGGGTTGGGTTAATTTGCATGCTCGCTCTGATTGGATGGTGGGCGTGGCTTGTGGTGTGTCGGAGGTATGGTCAATTTGCATATTTGTCTATTATTATATAGGATACTAGTACAAGGAGGATTCCAGTGGTTCTGAATCCTCTCCCCAAACATGGAATTGTCCATCTTCTTAATTTTAGCTCTTCTGGCTTGAGTATGTATATGGTATCTCATTATGATTTTCATTTGCGTTTCCATGATGACTAAAGTTTTTAAGTGTTTTTGCATATGTGTATTGTACCTGTGTATTCTCTCTTGTGAAATGCCTCTAGAAGTCTTTTGGCCATTTAAAAAAATTGAGTCAATTGCTTTTTTCTTCTTGATGTATAAGTATTCTTTATGTATTCTGGGTAAGAGTCTTGTTGATTTTATGTATTGCAAATATGTTCTCCCACTCTGTGGCTTCCATATTTTACTCTTTTAATGATGTTTTCTGATGAACAGTTTCTGATTTCCGTTAAGTCTTTTCCCTCATTTTTAATGTTTTCTGTGTCCTCATTAAGAAATGTTGTTTACCCTAAGGTTATTAAAATATCACTCTACATTATTTTCTAGAAGCTTTACTTTTTAACCTTTCCCATTTAGAGCTACACTCCATTTGGAATTAATTTTCTGTGCATGAGATGAGATAAGGATCAATATTTTTGGGGTCTATGTGAATATCTAATTGACCTAGCAACATTCATTGAAAGACTGTCATTTCCCCACTGATATGTGGTGCAGTCTTTGCCATAAATCAGATGTCCAATGGTGTATTTGTCTCATGGGCCAAAATTGTATTGTCTTTTTAAAATGTTTTTTCTTTTTCAATTACAGTTGACATACAATATTTTATTAGTTTCAGGTGTACGACCCAGTAATTAGACATTTATATTACTTATGACATGATTACCCCAATAAATCTAGTACCCATCTGATACCATACATAGTTATTACAATATTACTGACTATATTTCCTATGCTGTACTTTACATCCCCATGACAATTCTGTAATGACCAATTTGTACTTTTAAATCCCTTCACCTTTGTTACCCATCTCTGCAATCCCCCTTCCATCTGGCAACCACCAAAATGTTCCCTGTACCTATGCGTCTGTTTCTACTCTGCTTAATTAGTGAAGTTTTATAATTATGTATATTTTTTATTTATCAATTTACACTTAAGATTATTTTGTATTAGTTTCAGGTGTTCAGCATAGAGGTTAGATAATCACATACTTCACCCCTGGCATTTCTAGTACCCATCTACACCATACAGAGTTATTACAATATTGTTGACTGTATTCCCTATGCTGTACTTTACATCCCCATGACTATTTTATAATTCTTGTTGCTGGTAGTATAACTCCTCCACCTTCGTTCTCCAAGATTATTTTGCTTTTCATACAAAATTTAGAAACATCTTTCCAATTTCTACAAAATAAATAAATAGGTTGAGATTTGATTAGAGTTGCACTGAATATGTTTATACTAGAGGCCCAGTGCACAAATTCATGCACAGCTGGGGTCAGGCTGGCCCTCCCCTGATCCGGGTTGGGGGGAATGATCGGTAGTGGGGCCAGTGGGAGGGAGGGGCTGTGGGTGGTTGACTGGCTGGCCCCGCCCCCTGGTCTAACTCCCGGTTGAGGGGACAATATGTATTTTAGCCTTTTATTATATAGGATATTTGGTGAGATTTGACATTTCTTCAGTATTGATAGATTCCTTGATTTAGCACTGGGAAATGTATTACTTAAAGGTTTTGTGTGAACCAACAGCCTACAGAGCACAGCTTTCCTGTGTCCCTCCCTCGTTAGCTCCATTATTTTTACCATTAGACAGCTTTGTTGGAAGAGAAGAGGGAACATCTTATTCAATTTAAAGTGGACAGAATTTAAATACAGCAGAGCTAATTGCAGAAGCATCTGGAAACATTACACAGATGAGCCAGCGGTGCTTAGAGCTAGTGGAAAGTGATGTATTTATATGCCAAGAATTGAATTGTAATACTTCTGGAAATTTTCATGCCATGAAAAAATTAATTTATTTTTGAGATATGGAGTTGAAAATATGGACATTTTTGAATGATTATTTGCAAATTTGGAGATCTCTGGTTCACCATCAGGTCTAAAGCAATATAATCAAGTATACTTTGCAGAGGCATAGAATTGTGGAAAGTTAGATCCAAAGGACTTGGGACAGATTCTGGCCTCAGCCTCCCATGTTGGAGAAAGGGACACTGAGGCCCACAGAGGTCAAGTTACTTGTGTGGGACCAGAACTAGAGGCCAGACCTCCTGACTCTCAGGTTCATGCTCATTTCAAGAGGTCAGCCTTTTCCAGTGTTCCCCAAGTTTAATCCTTGAAATAACACTCTTGGGAGAGGGAAATGTCCCACCTACAAAGGGATCCTTAGCAAAATTAGTTGAGAAACTTTTACGTAGCCTGTCTTCTTTTAAAAATTTACTGTATTGTCCTGGCTGGGTGGCTCAGTTGGTTGGAGCATCATTCTGTACACCTACATGTGGTAGGTTCAGTTCCCTGCCAGGGCACACAGTTCGGCTGTAGGTTTGATCCTTGGTTGGGGCAGGAGGCAACCGATGGATGTTTCTCTCTCACATGAATGTTTTCTTTCTCTCCTCCTCCCTTTCTTCCTCCCTCTCTCCCTCCCTGTTTTCCTTTCTTCCTCCCTCCCTTCTTCTGTCTCTAAAAATCAATAAACATATCCTCAGGCAAGGATTAAAAAAAATTGATGTCAACTTCTTTAAAAAAAGAGAGAATTTACCATGTACATTGACACTCTTGACATATAGTAAGGACATTTATTCAACTTTAATTCATCGTCTCCTAAACATTTAACTATGGAACACTTTTTGCTTAAAACTTGTTATAAGGCAGCAGTAATATGAGTCTGTCTAATAGCTTTGCCACTAGTAAGGCCTCTCCTTGTAACTTACCCTTATTGCCCATTATCATGCCCTCCAGTGGTCACCTGGAAGTAAAAGTCCTCTAACATCTAATTGCATTTGCCTGGGCCTTTGCTTATATTGTCCTATTAAGTCTTCACAAAATTCTTTGTTAATTTTATATATAACTTTTCTTTTTATTAACCTCACCCAAAGATATGTTTTATTGAATCTAGAGAGAGGGGAAGGGGACAGAGGGAGAAGGAAGGGAGGGAGGGAGGGAGGGAGGGAGGGAGAGAGAGAGAGAGAGACAGACAGACAGACAGACAGATAGACATTAATTGGTTGCCTCCTGTATGTGCCCCAATGGGGGATCAAACCTGTGACCTAGGTATGTGCCCTGACCTGTAATGGAACCCTTGACCTTTGGGTATAGAAGATGATGCTCCAACTATAACTGAGCCAGGGCTATGCCATAATTTCATTCATTCATTCATTCATTCATTCATTCATCGATGGACACTTAGGTTGCTTCCATAAATCATGGCTATTGTAAATAATGCTGCAGTGAACATGGGGAAACACGTATCTTTTTGATTTAGTGTTTTTGTTTACTTTGTATAAACACCCAGAAGAGGACTTGCTGGATCATATGGTAGTTCTATTTTTAAAATTTTGAGGAATCTATATATTGTTTTCCATAGTGTCGGTACCAATTTACAATTTCACCAACAGTGCACAAGGATTCCTTTTTCTCCACATCCTCACCGACCCCTTCCATTTCTTGTGTTTTTGATATTAGCCATTCTAACAGGTTCTTATTTATATTTTCCTGATGATTAATGATGTAGAGCATCTTTTCATGTACTTGTTGACCATCTGGATGTCTTCTTCGGAAAAATGTCTATTTAGCTCTTTGACCCATTTTTTAATTGGATTGTTTTTGTGTTTTGTTTTGTTTTACATTGAGTTGTATGGGTTAATTTTTGTATGTTATACTAGAAGCCCGTTGCACGAAGTTTCGTGCAATAGACTTTCCTTCACCTGGCTGCCAGCACCAGTTTTCCGCCAGCACCAGTTTTCCTCTGGCCACCTGCTGATAGGAGCGCCTCCCAAAGGCTGAGGGCAGGACTCGGGAGGCGCTCCGATGCGGGGGGGGGAGGGGGGGGCAGAGGAAAACTGGTGCTGGCGGAAAATTGGTGCCGGCAGCCACGCAATCGGCCACCCCGAGTTCCGCCACCGCCCCCATGGGTCCTCCCGCAGCGCTGGCCGAAACGGCCGGAGGGAGGAGCGGGGGGTCGGGACTCCCCGCCCCCTGCTCCTACCGCCAGCCAATCGGCCACCCTGAGTCCCGCCCCCCGTGCCTCCAGCTGGCCCAATCATGGGCGTAGCGGAGTGATGCAATTTGCATATTACCTTTTTATTATGTAGGATAATATTTTGAATAATAGCCCCTTATCATATATATGATTGGCAAATATTTTCTCCCATTCAATTGATTGTGTTTTAATTTCGTTGATGGTTTTCTTTGCTGTGCAGGGGTGATTTAGTTTGATGTAGTCTGGCTTATTTAGTTTTTGCTGTTGTTGCTTTTGCATTTGGTGTCAGATTCAAAAAATCATCCCTGAGAGCTTACCACCGATATTTTCTTCTAGGAGCTTTATGTTTTTAGTTCTTATGCTCAAGTCTCTAATTCATTTTGAGTTAGTTTTCATGGTCCAGTTTATTCTTTAGCATGTGGCTGTTCAATTTTCACAACACTGTTGACGGAAAAGACTGTCCTTTTCCTATTTTATATTCTTAGCTCCTTTGTTATAAGTTAACTATGTATGCATGGGTTTATTTCTGGGCTCTCTTTTTTATTTTTAAATCAGCTTCATTTAGGTATAACATATACAGTAAAATGCAGCCATGTTAAGTACCGTATAGTGGTTGATGAATTTTGACAAGTGTGTATACCTATGTCGTCACTGACTACACAAGATATAGACCAATTAACTTGGTTGTGTTCAAACTGCCAAGTTCTGCATTTCCATTCTCAGCTCATTCTTGCTCTCCTCCAGTGTTCCCCTTACACTCTCCAGCCTGCAGGTGGCCTCTTTTGGTTGCTCTAGGCCCCTGGTCGGCAAACTGAGGCTCTCGAGCCACATGCGGCTCTTTGGCCCCTTGAGATTTTAGCAAAGGCCAGCTTAGGAGTACCCTAATTAAGTTAATAACAATGTACCTACCTATATAGTTTAAGTTTAAAAAATTTGGCTCTCAAAAGAAATTTCAGTCGTTGTACTGTTGATATTTGGCTCTGTTGACTAATGAGTTTGCCGACCACTGCTCTAGGCAGAAAGACAAGATTTCTATCAGAGTTTTGCCAGCCCATAAGGCTGCTCCACCCTGCAGCTCCACAGTCGGACCCACTCTCTGGGCACAGCTGAGAGATCAAAGAGAAAAAACAACAACCAAACTGCAGTGGGAATCTTACCCCTGTGCTCCCCAAATTTTGACTCCTTCAAAAGCTGCTACCTTTGTTTACTTTTTTTTGAGTCCTTAGGTAGCTGCTTTATGTATTTTTGTACAGTTTTTAAGTTGTAAGTAGTAGGAAACAGGTTATATTGGGTTTGTGCAATCATAGCAGAGCCAAAACTCTATTTCTTTTAAATATGTTTGGTTTATGTTACAAAGTGATTTATAAGGAGCTGGACTTTAAGGCCTATTTGTGAAAACTCCTGAGAATAAGAGGACTATCTAGCTTGTTATACTAAATCAGAAAAAAATTGCCCACAAGTTCTTTGGCCTGAGTCTGCTGTGCTGGCAGAATAAGTTAATCTTTTTCCAATTTCTAAAGGAAAAAACGGATGTGTCAGTCACTGCTTGCCCTTCTAGGCCTAATCAGGAGGCCATGAACGTACCTCTGAGTAGGATCAAAAGTCAAGAAAAAGGCATTAAATCATATTTCTTGCTTTTGCGAAAATAATAATGGAAAGTGAAATGTGTTCCTTTAAAAAATATTTCTTATTACAATGAGGACAATTTGAAAGTTATTTTTAGAAAGTAAGTCCCATATAGTCCCATAAGCCAGAGGTAATCACTGTTAGCATTTTGCGTTTGCTTACAGATCGTGCAGGAATGCATCTTTATCTTCTGTTTGCAAACTTGTTATAATATGAGCCATGTGGTATAAAAGTTTTTATGAACCCAAACTCCAGATATTTTATCTAAAATATGTTCTTCTTGTATATTTAAAATAATTTTGAGGGATTAAAGGCTAAATGGCAATATATGGAGATCTGTGATTGCTCATGATTCTAAAAACACACACAAAACTTTAGCATTGCAAGTATTCCAGTTTTGAGTAAAATTATACACTCAAATCATCAAAGAAGAAAGAAAAAGGAAGTAATGGATGATCTCGTCTCTACTGTATTAGTTCCCTAAAGCTGCTGTAACAGAGTGCCTTAGGGTGGCTTAAGCACTGAATGTATTCTCTCACAGTCTGGAGGCTAGAAGTCTGGAACCCAGGTGTTAGCAGGGTCGTGCTCCTCTGAGCCTCTGGGGAGTCCGTCCTTGCATCTCCCAGCTTCTGGCGGTGGCCAGCAGCCCTTGGCGCTCCTGCCTCTGTCACCATATGGCAGGCTCCCTGTCAGTCTCTGTGTCCCTCTTTCCTCTTTCTCTAAGGGCATCAGTCATATGGGATTGAGGGCCCACTCTAATTGACTATGATCTCATTTAACTTGATTACATCTGCAAAGACCGTATTTCTAAATAAGGTCACATTCTGAGGAATTGGGGGTTGAGACTTAAACATATCTTCTTAGGCCAGTGGTCGGCAAACTCATTAGTCAACAGAGCCAAATATCAACAGTACAACCATTGAAATTTCTTTTGAGAGCCAAATTTTTTAAACTTAAACTTCTTCTAACGCCACTTCTTCAAAAATAGACTCGCCCAGGCTGTGGTATCTTGTGGAAGAGCCACACTCAAGGGGCCAAAGAGCCGAATGTGGCTTGCGAGCCGCAGTTTGCCGACCACGGTTCTAGGGGGTACAATTCACCTCATAACTTACCATTTCCTGTCCTTTACCCCTCCCTACTGGAGCCATCCTTTTGCTAGCGAGGACCTGCTTGTCCACTGTGACCAGCTGAGGTGCCTCAGACAGACATGTTCTGTGACACCTTGGGGATTGCCCTCTGCAGTGCTCGGAGCCCCCCTTTTGTCCCTGCCCCCCAGCCTAGTACCCCCTTCTTCTCTCCTTTTCCCTCCCCTTATCACAGTGTCTCTGGTAAATAGTTTCAAAGGTCTTACTAGCGCTGGTGGCCTCTCTCTGCTTTTCACAAGAACACGGAGTAAGGATAAAGGTGAAACTATTTGTAGGAAACAGATTCCCCACCCCCACCCCTTTAATTTCCAGATTGATATTTGGAAACAATTATTGGGCAACTGTTATGTACGGGCCCTGGGCCAGTTTCCTTTGATATGCGTGACATCACTTACTGGAAATGTTATACAACTTTTGCTGAGGAGGACAGATATTTAGGTTGAGTCACACGGTAGGCAGATTTGAGAATAGTGTTTCAAATCTCTAAATGGAAGCTCTAAGGTAGGAAAATGGGAATGAGGAGTCTGGCTCCATTTTTGATATCTGACTGCCAACAGCATTCAAGCCCCACCCCTCCTTCATCTCCTGTGTCGTCCCATTGCCGGGCAAGCAAGCCAACAAGAAAATGGACTCGCTCCTTTCCTAGGGGCTGGAGGCAAGTTCAGACCAGGCCGTGCTCACCCTGGCGCCATCCCCACCACAATAAGACTCCAAGGCACTTGCCCCTCCCGTTGCTCAGGCCGATTCGGAATGGCTTGGGTACCTGCCCTCCCCAGACATCCTTGTTATGTGAGTGGTAAAATTTTCCATGCCCTCTTGGCACACGTGTGGTATCATCAGTCTCAGCATCTGAATCACTTTTGCATGGGTAAGGGAGGGGGTCTGCAGGACCACCACAGATAAAAATATTCAGGTACATAGACTGCTGCTGCGCTGATCCTTAGAGGACTCCTCTGAATAGAGTCAGTGTGTGCTTGGCTGATGGAGACTTGAAGCCATGCATTTATTATTCGGGCCCTTCCTCCCCTGGCAGTGAACTTGGTGGGGCTGGTGATGGGGAAATTGGCAGCATTTGTTTTTCTGCTGCTGTTGCACTGCTGTGGGTTCATTATTCATCAGGAGAGGTCTTCAGTCTTGCCTTCAATATCCACCTGCTTATTCAGTGCTGTTCGGTTATTATCCCAAGACCCTAAATCCATATACGCTGCAAGTTAAAGTCCCACGAGCTGGTTGATTATGCACAACACCGTACGTGTTCCCCAGCACTTTTTTCTCTAAGTGAGTGCTTATTGGTTCCATAGGGAAATTAGTGGCCACGTGTACCACACAGGTGTTAATACAAAATGCGGGATTAATTATAAAATTTCACAGAGGCCCGCACATGCATTATGCAAAATGCAAAAACTGGTTGTAGTACCAACATTTGAATTAACATGCCTGCGTGCAGAAATGTCCAGGGAACTTGTGGTTCAGTTCAAGTGACACCAGAATTGAGCCTTTTAAAACCAGACCATTCCCAGCATAATAATTCTATAATTTATTCAGACTCAGACATCGAGCACCGTTGAATTTTGTGTCACATAACTCAATTGGTGTATAATGAAAGCATCTTCCAGTGATTCAAGTCCTTGGAATCAGCCCAACTGTCAGATACTTGGGGAAGGTGGAAGGATAGTTGAATACATATCCAAATATACTTAGCATATATTTGGATATATATCCAACTCTAGTATGTATATGTGGGGACTATCTTTGGATAGTGCTTGGGATCACACTTTGGGTCCCCTCTGACCATCCAGGGTACACAGGATTTCTCCCCATGTCCAAGTGAGCTCAGGAAGGCAGACTCATATTCAGGAGTCTGAGCGTAACATCATTGCAGAGGGACTCACAAAGCAAACCTTGGGCCCACAGCAGCTTTCAAAGAGTCACTGGATAGGCCTGAGTGGGTCTGATGGGGTAGCCCCAGCGCAGTGCTGGTCACACCGAAGTCGGCAGCGCCTGGGGCGCTGGAGGCCAGCCTCGCCGTGGCCGCAGCAGACCTTCGTGTCCAATACAGCCCTCGCATGGTGGGATGCAGGCAGCACAGTGTTTCCCGGTGTGAGGGTGGCCACCCTGTGTCCGAGAGGTTGCTGCTTCAGGTTCCCTGTTGTCTTGGCAGTGACCACATGGAGGTCAGAGTCACCAACGACCTTGACCTGTCATAGGTGGTGTCACCCAGCTTGTCTAGCTTGTGGGGAACGGGAAAGCAGAAAGTTGGAATGCTGGGCGTGAGGATCCAGGTTGGTGTGACGGAAATCACACTACTGATCACCAGCAGTGCTGAGGGATGATCTCATAACGATTTTGTGAGTAGAGATTGATGATCCTAGTTTTAAAGAACAGAAACAAGAGGTTCCTAGACGCTAGTGAACATAGCTGACAAGCAAGCTGTGGAATGCAGGACTCCTGAGTGCAAGGGCAGGGTTCTGTTCTAGGCCTTCCAGTTCTGGCTCCTGAAACTGGCCCGGCCATGAAGGCAAGTCCTATCATTTCTTTCTGCTTCGTGGTTACTCGTGCTAGAGAGAGTGCTGAAGGAGAGGGGATTTCTAAAAAAATACTTTTAAAGTTTCCGTTAAAAGTGTACTATAGCAGTGGTGGGCAAACCGCGGCTCGCGAGCCACATGCGGCTTGTGAGCCGCGGTTTGCCGCTCTGTTGACTAATGAGTTTGCTGACCACTATACTATAGGTACGTTCTTGAGTTTATTTAGCAAAGGAGGAGATAGTCTGATTATTATTTCTTTTTATCAAAAAGGGCAAATGTAATACAGGGGCCTTTTTAAAAATGTTTTTTAATTGGTTTTAGAGAGGAAGGGCGGGGGGCAGAGAGAGATAGAAACATCAATGATGAGAGAGAATCATCCATCAGCTGCCCTCTGCACGCTCCTCACTGGGGATTGAGCCCACAACCTGGGCATGTGCCCTGACCAGGTATTGAACCGTGGCCTCCAGGTTCATAGGTCGATGCTCAACCACTGAGCCACACCTGCCAGGTGACAAGGGCCCTTTATTTGCAGCTTTGGAATTTAGGCAACTGCAAACACACTGAAGGGCATTCAGCTACAACTCAAACTTCATCAGGACGTTGGGGAGCTCTTGGATGGAAGACGTTTGATCTCTTTCTAGAGCAGCTGGGTATTCCTGTATGGCTGCTAATTTAAACAAGAGGAACTCTTGTGACCTCCTCTCCCTAGAACAGTGAGGGGCAACCTTTTGAGCTTGGTGTGTCAAACTTCGCCAAAAACCTGGGCATAACTCGGGTAGTGTGTCACTTTGAGGAAAAAACTAACTCCAAGACTCTAGTCACAAATGTTTCATCCTCAGGAGCAGCAAATGTTTCATCCTCGGCATGCGGCCGCGTGTCATCAGAAATGGCTACGCGTGTCAGTGCTGACACGCGTGTCATAGGTTCGCCATCACTGCCCTATAAGGTGACGGGGAGGCAAGGAATGAGCTACAGGTGTGTGGGCACAGAGCCACCCTCTCCTTTATTATTTGCTTCGTGGCACATCCTTCCCTAGTTGCCCAGGAGCCCCATATTTGTCTTTTTAAAAACATATTCTCACTCTATAAATCCAGAAAGAGAAAGAGGAGACAGTGCACTCTATGCAGTGTTACTAATTGACTGCCCCTTTGGGAAGTCAATTAGGCACGTTAATGAACTCTGATACCCTGGATCACTGTCTCCTGAGCTCTGCAGTCTCATCCCCGGGGAGAGAGAGAATGTGTTATATCATTTTACATCTAATTTCTGTCTCCCTAACCGCACACCAGCCTTCTCATCTCTTTGGTAGCCCCAGCACTTAGCCCAGTGCCCTGTATATAGTAGGAGCTCAATAAGTGTTGAATGATGAGAGTCAAAGGATGATTAGTGTGTCCTCCGCTCAGATCCTTCCCAGCCCTTACAGCAAGAATGGAGCCAAATCTCCCCAAATAGAGCACACAGCAGCCCATCAGGCAAGGGAGGGGAAAGATGCCAACAGCCCAGTCCGTACCCCACCCGAGGGTGTTGGCAGAAGTGGCACCAACAGGCAGGGGGAGACGGGACTGTCACGATTCCTTCTTTCGCCATCACGCCAGGCTCTGTCGCTGGAGCACAGGTTAGGAAGAACTAGACAGGTGTGACCGGTAGCATCAGGAGAAGTCCAGGTCCACATTGTGGAGTGATCTCGTAGACATGGGCCAGCTTCACACCCGAGCTGACCCACTCCGAGGGAGTATCTGGGAACTCTACAAGGAGTCCAGCCGAGATCCTTTCCCTGGGGCCCAACAGGTCACCCCATGTAAAGACCCCAGGAAGGGAGTAGATGAGGATTCCTTCCCAAAGGACCCAGCCTCCCGGCCAATCCTGCTGGCAGAACAGGCAGCCCAGAGGGGCAGGGAAGGTGCTGATACCTTACTGGTAACTGCAGGCACGTTAATGAACCCCAGAGAGACCCAGGCTGACTTTCTTTCTCCTCCTCGGCTCCAGGTCAGCACCTGCCCCGTCCCCTCTGCCCTGTGGAAATTGGTTGGAGGTGTTTGATTCTGGCAGATTGCCAGTTGAGGTAGAGCTGCCCTGTGGGATTGCGGAAAGCTTGCTCTCTGCAAAGGCCGGCACAGGCCCATCCAGGCTGCCCCAGGGAGCAGGGCTGCCGGGAGGGACCCTTGGCGGCAGGGACTAATCCCAGCCTGGGCTCAGAGCATCCGGCCTGCTGTCCCGGCAGACACCTCCCCTCCCCGGGGCTCTCTGCCAGAGGCAGGAGCCAGAGAGGAATAGTGTCCCTTCAGAAGGGGATATTTGAAGCATAAAAATGGCTTTCTCTGTAGCCCGAGTCCAAATATGTGTCTGAGTCACTTTATGCGTCAGATAAATATCCTCACGAGCGCCTGACTAAAATCTGGCCATATCTTGTGACGTTTCCACAGCCTGCAGGAACATGGCCTTCTGTCCCCTACAGCCAGGACGACCCCCCCCCCCCTTCCTGCTCAGACGCAGGGTGTCTGTCTAACCTCAGTCTTCCTTCTTCTCTTTGCTGGGTGGGGGGAGGGAAGGATGATTTGAGGACTTGAATTGTATGGACTGTTGGAGGGGGGTCTCTGGTTCCACCGCCCATGGGAGGCAGCCACCCACAATGGTTCTTCCAGAACTCTGCCTGAATGCTGACGGGTGGGCACCCAGGATGCCTCTGCCTTGTGGGGAGGCTGTCGGCGGTACAGGCTCCTTCCAGCAGTAGCCAAAGTCCACCTCCTCTAACCTCCATCTGTTGGCCCAGTTCTGTCTCCGTGGCCTTTTCCAGGCTTAACGCCCACTTACCAGTGTGCCCACACTGTGGCTCCCCAGTAGCCCTTGAAGTGGCTTCCGTGTGGCAGGGTCCCTTGTAAAACACGGTGTCTGGAACGGGTCCACCTCGCCCGAGTCTGTGCTCACCGGCGCACTCTCTCTCACCCTCAGGCTGAGCACACAGCCCCTCCACTGGGCCCCTCTTTGCCATGTGGCCTGCGGTGACAATAGCAGTGGTCATGGCTACTGCCCAGGGCCAGGTGGCTGTGCTCACCTTTGCCTTCGCAGCAGACGAGCAGCTGTGCTGTGGCTGGGGGGGGGGGGGGGGGGGGCGGGGGGAGAGAGAGAATGAGCAAGAGAGAGCAAGCTTGCACCTGCCTTTGTTAGCTTGGATTATATTGTCTCTGGTTTGGGAAGGACCAGGCACTCTTTCAGATTAACCAGTCGATTTCCCAACCCTCTGCAGGCTGGTGTTGGGCCCGCCCCTAACCCATCCATTTCCTAGATTTCCCAGGGTTCTGTGTTCTTGTCCAATATGACCCTTTCCCAGGCTAGACTCCACCCCTGTGGTCACCATCTTAGCTTCTACTGCACATGGCCCAGCAGAGGAATTTCCCCTTTATTCCTTCCCCCACAGTTGAGGCAAGTGGACCAGTTGTACCTTGGGGAGGCTGGAAAGCCAGTCCTCCCTCCCTACACAGGGGAGGGAGGGGTGTTAATCCCCTCGGAGGGACAGTGCTCTGATCCTCTGGGGTGTCTGAAGCTGTAACTTCCAGACCTAATCAGGCTTACTGTCTGATTCAGCTCCAGAGTTGAGCATGCTTCTTAATGTGATTCCCTTTGCTTCCTTCCTTTGTTAATACTAACTAGCTAACACTTATACCAGGGCCGGGGAAGTGAGATGCCTTTTCCAAATACCATTTGTAAGTGTTGGAACCACGTTTTTCTGAACTACTCTCAGAGCTCTTTTGTGTGTGTCTGTCAATTTCCGCTTTGGGAAGGCAACAGGCAGCTCAGGTGGCTAGAGTCAGTACTAATGAGACCACCCTATGGGCTCCGTGCCTTAGACAGAACCTGCCGCCCAGGCACAGCCAGCCTGCCTTTGACCAGGCGGCAGGAGCAGGGGGGAGAGTGGGGCTGGCCCCCGGACTAGGAGCAGAGAAGATGGTGCACACTGCACGGTACCTCCAGCCTTCCGACCCGTCAGCACGGCGACGAGCAGGCTGGACTGCGGACGCAGTAAGTGGGAGCAGCTGGGTGAGAACAAAGCCGGCTCTGACAGGCAGGAACATTTCCTTCTCTTCCCGAGGGGTGGCTGGTGCTCACAGCCCACTGTCGCTTCTGAGAGCCCCAGGAAGAACTTTGGCTGCTGTCGCTGCTGCCAGGAGCTCGGGCCTATCCTTCTGCTCTGTGCTGAGACATTAAGTCAAGTAATTTGGAGCCCTTTATCGAACAGCGGCTCTAGGAAGAGAACGTGTCAGCCGCATCTGCTGACATCACCTTTGCCGGTGCTCCCAGGCCTTAGGCATCGCTCTTTCTCTCCCTTTCCTGCTCTCTCTGGTATATTCATTTGGGGGTGGGAGGGAGGGGGTGGCTGGTGTGGATGGCCAGTACATGCCAGGTGCCTCTTCTCCCAGGCACACCCACAAGTGTGGGCCAGCCTAGACTATGGGCGCTTCAGTCGGTTAGCTTCATGTCCCACGAGCTGGGGGAAAGGGAGGCCAAATGGACATCCATGTGGTTTCTTGTTCAGGGATTTCGCAACAGCTGTTATTTGTGATTTCCTGTAGTAGGGACTTGGGAGTCTTGTATTCGAATGAGTACTCATGAGTCAGTAACCTGTACCCATGTGCCTTCATCTCATCCTCATTCATTCATGGACCGTTTTACCATGTGTGCTCTGGTCCCATGACCCGGGTGGAAAGGAGCAGCTTCATAGGCTCTCAGACCTGGTTCCACCTGCCGTCGGAAAGCGGACTGTCCTCCACTGAGTCCGGCCGCCTGTCCCGCCTGGGCGTCACCCCGGCCCGGGGATGCTCGGTGTCTCGGAGCCTGTTTCCGAGTTGGTGCTGCAGCTGCCAGTGTCCCTCCGCCTCCAAGGACTTTCTCTTCTCCAGGGTCTCCTCCTTTGCAGATCACCACGGCCAGGTCTGTCAGCCACTCCTCCGTGACACGGTTCCCAGACCTGTGCCATCCCAGTTAGGGTAGCGGGGTTGGAAAACCACACAGAAACCATTAGAGCTCAGCTGCTTCTATCACACTGACATTTCAGTTATTAGTGTCGCCAGCAGTTTGAGGGTCTTGTCTCTGTCCGTGTTCTCCCTGGGCCTTTCGTCACCTGCACGCTTGGGTAACGGAGCTGGAGCTGAACCTGAAGGCGCAGGTGCAGCCGCGGGCCCCAGAGTGTGCTCTTAGCCCGCAGGGCACACAGACTGCTTACGTGGCAAGTGCCCGGGCTGCCTGCCTAAATGTTAAGCACACAGTAGGTGCTTCATCAACACCAGCGAGGGTGAGGGCTGTCAGGGCTGTGTGTCAGAGACCCTGGTTCACACCGTGCACATCCCTTTGCTTTGGGGAAGTGGCTTTCGTGAGCTCGTGGGCCGGGCAGCATTGCTGTGTTACATAGCGTGGTCGTGGATTAACAGTGACCAGCAGTCCTAGGTAGGCGGTGCGTTAGGACTCGGGTCAGGGAAGAGGAACAGCCGCGGAAGCAGGTTCTGAGCGCGCGGCCTCTGGCCCCAGAGGCCAGGGTTCGGGCTGTGGTTCCAGCTGCAAGGACAGTGTTCTGGGAAGCAGGTCCCCCCACCCATCTGCCCCAAGCGGGAGAAAAATCTGTGTTTTTCAGAACCGCCCTCTCCTTGCGCTGTCAGAGTAAATTTTAAAAAGTGTCAACAATAAAAAATTTAAATTAAAAAAAAAAACAAAAACAACAGCAGCAGCTCTGGCCTGTCCTCGGTGCTTCCCCAATTTCACATGAAGTGATTTTACTTTATGGCAGCGAGGGCTTCAGCGAACACCTGCCTGCAGGCCTGCACGGGCGGGCGCCGGGGAAGGATGAAAAACGCAGCCTGGGTTGTGAAATTGACTTCATCAGGCTGTGAAATTGACTGTGAACAACATGATTCATTAAAGACCGCTGCTTGTGCCAGTGCAAGTGTGCTCGCAGCACCTAGCAAGCGACTTGCCGGGATGGCCCAAGGCTCCCTGAGGGCGCGGGGCCGCCCCGTCCTCTGTGTCACCTTGCTGGATGCCCGGTGGAGGCTCAGCCCGTGGCAGGCCAAACAACCCGGGCTCTCACAGCCTTCATAAAAGCTCGCCCGGGCACAGGGTGCATGCTCTTCAATGCTGAGTCTACATTAGGCACTGAGACGAAGGGCAGAAACATGCCCACCAGTGCTTCCTTCGGCCTCCTTTGCAAAGATGGAGAAACGGAGGCCCCTGGAGGTGGGGTGACCAAGTGATTTAATGATGGATGATGCTAATAAGGACCTGCTGCGTCCCCCTCCCTGTTACCTTGGGCACCACGAGTAAAGGGAGGAAACGAGATTTGGAGGCAGAGGACTGCAGGGAAAGGGACAGGCCAGGAGGCAGGGGCTGGTGCGAGCCTTGCCTGCATGTGGCCCGCATGCACACACAGCCCTGAGGTCCACGTTAGCTGTTAGACCTGGGAAACGTGACTGTACTTCTCTGAGCCTTAGTTTCCTTTTCTACAAACTGGGGCCAATAATAGCTCCCCCCTAAGGTGGTTGAGAATGGAGAAGGCGCCCAGCAAAGTCCCTGGCCACCTGTAAACTCAGCAGTCATCTGCCTCCTCTCCAAGAGAGCCCACCGGGTCAGGAACAGCCATTAGTGGAGAGCTTTCTGCAGAGCTCCCCTAGGGCAGTGGCTCCCAGAGGGCGGTCCTTGGACCAGCGGGGTCCACATCACCTGGGGAAGCGTTAGAAATGCAAATCTTAGGCCCACCCCTTAGGCCCTTCCCACAGCGGGTGGGATGGCTGCCCAACCTTATGTTTTAACCCGCCCTCCAATAGTTCTGATGTGGGCTCATGTTTGAGAACCAATGCCATAGGATTTCATGCTTCAATTTAGAACCATCCAATCCTTCTTTCCCATGAGATGATGTAAAAGAAGTGGGTGAGCTTTTTGGAAAAAAAAAAAAAATGCTGAGGCCTCAAAACCTGGGTTTGAGGCCCAGATGTGTAAAGTAGATGAGGGTATGCCCTGGACCATGTTTCTCAGTGGTTAGAGCATCGGTCTGCGCACCGAAGGGTCTGGGGTTCAATTTCCAGTCAAGGAATTGTACCTGGGTTGCAGGTTTGATCCCCAGCCCCCTGTCTGGGTGCGAGCAGGAGGCAACCAATCCATGCGTCTCTCTCACATTGATGTCCTCTCTTTCTTCCACTCTCTCTAAGAAAAGAAAATTAATGGAAAAAATGTCGTTGGGTGAGGATTAATAACAAAAAATGAATTGTATCTTCCTGCATCTTTTATTTGAAGACCTTGGGGCATATATGTCCTAGGACCGTGGTCGGCAAACTGCGGCTCGCGAGCCACATGCGGCTCTTTGGCCCCTTGAGTGTGGCTCTTCCACAAAATACCACAGCCTGGGCGAGTCTATTTTGAAGAAGTGGCGTTAGAAGAAGTTTAAGTTTAAAAAATTTGGCTCTCAAAAGAAATTTCAATCGTTGTACTGTTGATATTTGGCTCTGTTGACTAATGAGTTTGCCGACCACTGTCCTAGGACACTGTAGCATACCGTAAACCTGTGATTTGCTAGTGATCTGTTATCTTTAAAAAATTCTTTTTACAACTTTATCGAGAAATTCATTTAAGGTATTTTCCAGATGTGTATACACTTGAAAACATTCCCATAATCAAGATGCAAACCATTTTCATCGTCCCCAAGGTTTCCTAGTGGCCCTTTGTCATTCAGCCCTCCCCCTGCTCCAGCCCCAGGCAGCCACTCATGTGCTCTTTGTTACCATAAATCAATTGGAATTTTGCATAAATGGAGTAGTACAGTCTGTATTATTTTGTCAATGGCTTTTTTCACTCAGCATAAATTTTTCTTGTTGCTGTAAATGATATATAACATAAAACTTACCATCTTAACCATTTTAAGTGTATGATAGTGGTATTCAGTATATTCCTATTGTTGTGCAACCATCACCACCATCCATCCCCGGAACATTTTTCATCTTGCAAAACCAAAACTCTGTACCCATTAAACAATAACTCCCCTCCCTCCCCAGCACCTGGCAACCACCATTCTACTTTCTGTGTCTGTGAACTTGATAGACAGGTTCCTGGTGTAAGTGGAAATCACACAGTATTTGTTCATTTGTGACTGGCTTATTTCATTGGGCCTAATGTCTTCAAGGTTCACCATATTGTAGCATATGTCAGAATTTCCTTTTTAAGGCTGGAAATACTCCATTATAGCTATTTTGTTGATTCATTCATCTGTCCATGGACACTTGGGTTACTTCCATCTTTGGCTATTGTAAGTAATGCTGCTGTGAACAAGGGTGTACAGATATCCCTTCTGGTCATTCCTTTCCATTTTTTGGGGGTGTATATGTATGTAGTAAAGCTATGTTTGATTTTTCGAGAAACCTCCATATGGTTTTCCATGGTGGCTGTACCATTTTACAGCGTTACATTTTAGACAAAGTTTTTTTGTTAGATCTGCTTCTTGTTCTGATTATCCCTTCACTTCTCAGAAAACCTTTGACCCCTCATGGCCCTGCATGATGATCATCTTTTCCTTCACTATCCGCAGCCCCTGCCTTTCCTGTCCCTTCAGACTGAAGGAATTGCTTAGAGAATTGCTTAGCCATAGTAGCGCCAAGTAAAATGACACTGCTCACTTTCTATTAGCTGTAGCCATTTCGCTCTGCATTCTACCTGTTTCTCATTAGCTGTACTTATTATATACATCACCAATGGCTTATTAACAACTGGAGTCCCAGTGCATGAAATTCGTGCACTTGCCAGGGCATCCCTCAGCCTGGCCTGTGCTCTAAGCGGGAGCGAGCCTAAGCTGTCAGTTGGATATCCTTATCGCTGCCACGGAGGCAGGAGAGGCTCCCGCCACCGCCACTGCACTCACCTTCTGGCTGAGGGCTTCTGGCTGAGCGAAACTCCCCCTGTGGGAGCGCACTGACCACCAGGAGGCAGCTCCTGCGTTGAGCATCTGCTCCTTGGTGGTCAGTGTGCGTCATAGCAACCGCTGTCAGTCGATTTGCATATTAGCCTTCTATTATATAGGATTATATAGGATATCATGATACCACCACCTGTATCTTGTTACTCCATCTATGATACCATCTGCATAGCAGGAAGGGAGCCTGCCTCCTCCCTACTCCTACCCTGCCCCCTCCCTGCCTGTCCCTCCCTGTGTGGTAGCCATATCACATGATCCCTGTTCCTTGGAGGGCCTGTGACGTACACACTTCCGGTGGTCTCTCTGGAAGCTCATCCCTGGCCCTTTCCATCTAACAAATTCTTATCATCCCACATGGTGCAGTTTAACTGTGCTCTGTACATGTCATCATCTTGCACATATTACATTGCTCATAAATCCATGTGGTGTGTGTCTTTTCCAAGCTAGAGTGGGAGCACCTCTGACGTAGGACTAGATCTTTCTTTTTTGGCACCTGGTATCCTCCATAGCACCTCTGGCTCTCCAATGCCCCCAATAAGTGTTTTAATAAGTAAAACATGTAGAAGACCTGAAGATCATTAAGCAACAAATACTCAGCAGAAAGAGCTATTAATTAAAAGGAGAAAGAAAAGAACATCAGATATTCTAAGACAAGTACTTGTAGAATGAACCGTTAAAAGGTATGAGTTTTGAAAGCAAATGTTTAATTTAGGCTCTCCTGTGTGCTTACCGATGACACTCAATTCAAAATAATGGTCAATCTATATTTTGAGATTTACTGTGGGTCTCATGGACTGTTGTTCTTTAAAAAAAATTTTTTTTTTTTAAAGTTTTTATTGATTTCAGAGAGAAAGGGAGAGGGAAGATAGAAACATCAATGATGAGAGAGAATCACTGATTGGCTGCTTCCTGCAATGCCCCTTGCTGGTGATTGAGCCTGCAACCTGGAAATGTGCCCTGACAGGGAATTGAACCTCGACCTCCTGGTTCATATGTTGATGCTCAGCCACTGAGCCACACCAGCAGGGCATGTTGTTCTTTATTATTATTATTATTATTATTATTATTATTATTATTAACTGCTTTAGTTTTCTAAATATGTATTCTTTAAAAGCTTGTCCTGTTTCTAAACACGATTTGCATTTGTGTTAGCACACCCCTCATTTCATGCTGACCCCAGTGGGAATGTAAGGTTCAACTTGCTGGCATTCCAGTTAGAGCAGACTTTGCAGGAGGCATGTGTCTTAATGGGTAAACCGAGGCCTATGCTGTTTCCTGGGTTGGAGGATAATTTGCATCTGTGGGAGGTCCCACCCCAGGCATTTCTAACTGCTCCTGCATCTCTGTCCTCCCCCTGCAGGCTGGCCGTGGGTGACGCTCTCTGTCCTGGGATTCCTGTACTGCTACTCCCACGTGGGCATTGCCTGGGCCCAGACCTACTCCATGAACTAATGCCGCCGGGCCCGGGCCAGCCCTTCCTGTCGGCTTCCAACGCAAATGGTGCTTCTCCCTGACCTCACGCCCCAAGATAACCTCCAGGGGACCAGTGCTTGATCTGCTCTTTGGTTGAAGTTGCCTCGCTACAACACCAGAAGCGTGAGACTCTCAACAACCGGAGAGTCTTCTAACTTTGGGAACCTAGAGATCGTCTCCCCCACCATCATCTTCCCGTTGGGTGAGCTGGGTCCAGAGCAGCACAGTGTCTCGCCCAGCTGCACATGGTGACACAGTGTTCCCAGTCCAAGCCCCTTTGGGCTCTTCTCCTGCACCAAGAATTAAATGCAATGGGCATTTCCGGACGGAGACACAGGAATCCTGACGAGTGACAGGCCCGTCCTCCACTGGCCCATGTTTCTGAAACGTTTTGGTGACACGGTGACCCTGCCCCATGTCCTGCAGTGTGGTCTCTGGAACCGGCGCTGGGGTTTGAGCTACACCTTCCCCTCCTCTGCAGGGAGGCGACAGTCACAGCTGGGCTTCTCATCACCCAGTAGACAGAATGTGCTCCGTCACGTCCCAAGGAGTCAGGACCCGAGGAGACCTGCTATTTGAACTTCGTCAGGGCGATCTCCCCTTGGCGGCTTGTTCCCCAGGTTTGCAGAGACGTATAAACAGGCAGTGCCTCTGCCCGACAGTGAATCGTTCCACACGGAGAAGCAGCATTTCAGAGCCAGGGGATAGCGTACCCGCCGACCGGTGCTGCCAGGCAAGTTACAAAGGGTAAGGATGGCCTCCCGTGGTCTCTTCTCTCTCCACGCCAGTCCCAGCGTCATCGCCCCACTTAGCGGTTTACATTCGTGGTTTACTCTGTTTCGTTTCAAATAAAATGGAGCTTTTTCTATCACATAGATAAGTCACTTTTTTTGTAGAATTGTTTTAAGAACAGGGGTGGGGAACGTCCGGCCCACAGGCTGTATAAGGCCCTCGAAATCATTTGGTCTGGCCCTGCCAAGGCATTCGGGGTGAGTTAATTAAATGTTTGACCACATACAGCAGGCTGATTTTTAAGTTGATCATTTTGTATGGCCCTTGGCAGAAGAAAGGTTCCCCACCCCGGTTTAGAATATTTTTTGAGGAAAATGTTTATAATCTAAACATACTTATATAACTCTTCATTCTTCACTTCTCTGGCAAGATGCTGACAGGCTACTCATGGCTCTATGTGGTAGATCATTCAGAATGCTTCTGTTGGGCTTTGGATGTTTTTGAGAGAGCCGGGGGGGGAAGGGTAGTGGGGGAAGTAAACAAGCTTTTAAAATTTGGATCCATAGTGTACCCAATTATGGGAGAACGTCAAACATCTCGGACACATGAATTAAATCCTTCTGGTCTGTGTCACCCTGTCCCTGTGTACCGGCTGTGCTTCCCAACTCACTGAGCTTTAAACTCCTGGCGTGCAGCACCAGTCATCTCGCGGCGTCCTTTCTTCCTAGCCACTCTGTTTGGAAGAGAGAGGGAGGGGCCAGATGTGGATGAGCTGAGGTGGGCAGCAGCAGGGGGCGAAGGCTGGGGGGGCAGGCAGTCAGGGCAGCAGCGGCCTCAGCAGCTGGCGTGGTACAGGAGGGGACAGGCAGGCGATCCCAAGGTGCTGGGTACTTTTAAGGAGGGCATGAGGCTGGGGAGTGAGCACTCAGATGAAGACAGTAAAACTTCATGGACTGATGCTGATTCGGGATTTGTGGTCAGACAGAGTTGGGCTGAAGTTTACATGAAAGAAAAGGGGTTTTTCCAAAGGGGGGAAGGGGAATGTGATGATGATTATAAGGAAGTGTATATACATGTATAAGTAATAGGAAAGATTTTGAACTCTTCAGAGAGACCATTTGTATTAAAAAAAAAAAAAAGGCTTATTCATTCTTCATGTTGGAATATATTTGAAAATAATAATCCTGAATTTGTTCTAAGCTATTACATGATGTAGAGTGGGTCTCAGGAGTTACTAAGTGATTACTGTGTTTAGCTGTATATTTGAGGGCCTATTAACTGATATGTCAATTATGCCGGACCAGTGTTTTCTTACTTAAGCTTTTTGCTATTCCCCAATTATCATATGAAAATGATAACATACCTCTCTTGGTGCAAGTGAACTAAAATCTTGGAGTTTCTTTAAGTGAAAGACTTGAGGTGCCTGGTCAGACAGCAGTTTCAGCTGAGGAGTATCTGGCCAGTCACGTTTCGGAGTTGTCAGCCCTGGCAACTTCAGGCATTGGCTGGGAAACAGCTAGACAAGGCTTCAAGGTCACCCCAGCACCCTTTGACCCCAACCTCGCAAAAGCCAAAGCGCTCCAAGCACGATTGCCAAGACCATCCCCAAGGAGGCAAGCAAGACATCGGAAGGACAGCCAGGTCTTAAATCATTTTGACTAATTCTTGGGGCCCACACAAGAGAATTAAAAGTATCGTATTATTTCTTCAGATTAATTTGTTTGAAGTGATAGCAGAAAAAACTTTATTCTATTCAAGACTGCAGACCTGGAAAAAAAAATCAATCATAATGATTTTATAATGATCTATATGCTGGGAGAATAGTAATTTAGTGGGAGGGGTTCCCCTTAAAGAAATGGATACTGCTCGTTTTGCTTACTTAAAACAATGACTACGTATGAGAAATTAACCATAATGTAACGAGCTTGTTTTCTGGCAAATGGATCCATTCAGTAGGGCCACTACTGACAAGCAGCTTATTCTAACGGAGCGGCCTCTCTCAGCATATCAAGAAACCTCGCTGAGGCCTTTCTTTCTTTTCTTAAAATATGTTTTTATTGATCTTTAGAGACAGAGGGATAGAGAGATGGAAACATCAATGAGAGAGAAACATCATTGATTGGCTGCCTCCTGCATGTCCCCTACTGGGGATGAGCCGAAACCTGGGCATGTGCCCTGACTAGGATTCAAACCAGTGACCTCTTGGTTCATGGGTCGATACTCAGCCACTGAGCCACACTGTCCAGGCTCTGAGGCCTTTCTTTTGACTAATTATAAAAATCATATTCACGGAGATCTTTTTTCTCCATTGAGGACATCTAAAGAATGTAATGTTTACTCTTTATTGGGGGAGATCTTTGGCACGAATACCAATCATTTGAAATTTTAAGCCATATACCCTTAAATTATTTTTATGTTTCTGCAATTTAATCAAGTAACAGGGTGAGGGGAAGAATGTCATTACAAATACCGGATTCATTCTGTGGCCTTATGAGATCAGGCAGAGGCCTGAATTCGGCTTGCAGATCACAGAGGCTCACCCCTGAAGTTGTACTGTCTGTGAAAAGAAAGGTGCCCCTGTTGAAATGTGGTCCATTGGCATTAAGTAGGAACTCAGGTTGGCAGTATTGTGGAGAATCTTGCCCTGAGCAGGAAGCCATACCTATTACAACCAGAGCAGAACAGGAACAGTGCTGGTGGAGGACTAATTTAGGGCCAAGCAGTCCTCTACCCTCGTAGCTTCTGAGAACATCAGTGAATTAAAGCACAGATCAAACTCGTTCTGTCAGCCTGTCCACACGGAATCATTCTGAAAAGATTTAGGTGTGGCGTCTTTTTACTCTGTATTTTAAAAGGCAGGACAGCATTCATATATCTTACACAAATTTCAATCCAAATTGTTCAAAATAAAAAAGTACATTTCTCAGTGGAGGTCAGTTTCAGATAAGTGTTAAGTCAGTATGTTGTGCCATAATTTTCCAGTGATACAGGCTTTGAAGACATCTCTGTAACTGGTAGAACAGACACAGCTCTACTTCAAGGTCATATTGCAAAGCCCCTTCATAACTGTTCACTTTGATACACAATCTTGGTGCCTCTAGAATTTTTTTTTTAAAATCCTCACCCAAGGATATTTTCCCCCCTTGATTTTTTAGAGGGAGTGGAAGGGAGCAGGAGAGACAAAGAGAAACATCAATGTGAGAGACACATCGATTGGTTGCCTCACACACACACACACACACACACACCGGGGATGAAGCCTCTAACCACTGAACAACCTGGCTAGGACTCTAGAATTTTAAGTTCTCTAAAACCCACAATTGTAGGTGCCTCCAAATTAGAGCTTCCCAAGCTCTCAAAAAGGAATAGGAAGTACCATTCTTGTTCTGTCATTTTAGGTAAGAACACCCAATTGAAATTATATAAGGAAAGGCAAAAGTAAGTGTCATGTATAAAATAGTTTATTACCATAATAAATAAAATTAAACATTTTTTTTACAAATATCATTTGTGCTTGTTTAAAAATGTTGAGAAGGGAATATCATCAATGGAGGGACCCAAATGTTCCTCTTAACATTCCCAAGTTGCAGACATACAAGGGAGCTCCTGGCAGCATCCTCCACCTGCCACAAAAATAGTATCGGCTCATTTGCACTTGTGTTTATACATGCTCATTTGGACAAAGTGACAGATGCCAAGGAAAAAGAAAACCCAATGAAGGATTTGGCAGGACTCAATGGAAAGAGTGTTAATATAAGGAGAAGCCCCAGGATGACAAACTGCCCATGAGTAGGCGTCCTTGCAGTGTTGGCAGAATGTCGGATGGGGACAATCCAACTGATGCAGAAATACAGCGTCTGAATATTAAGAGAATACATTCATTGGGGGCGTTTGAACCTTTCTTAACACAAAGGTAGTTCATATCCTGATACAAGATCCGTGAGCTTCTCATTGTACAACTAATGGATCCAGAAGTCACAGAGAAAGAGACAATGGCTCTAGGAAGAGTTTGATGGCGGGCCAGGAGGGCCTCCACCGGTCCGGCACCTGCAGGTTATTCAAGTCCAGTTCTAGAGGTTCCAGAAGGAGTCTGAGAAGCTCGCGTGAAGAAGTTTCACGTGAAACTATAAGCTTCAGGCAAATTCACATTGAACTTCGGGGGATGGAAATGAAAACTTCTCCACACGAACATCTTGGTTCTCAAGAAAAGGGTGATTTCTTTAACGGCTGCCATTGGTGCTGAGAGGACACTGAAATCCCCTCCAGTTGGAGGGCACAAGAGCTGGTGAAGGTAATTTTCACTGAAGCGAGCGAGAAGACAGTACAATGATTCACACAGAAGAGAGGCTGTCCGGGGCCCAGTGGGCCCTCAGTGGGCCTCCTGTTTAAGCAACGCTATGTGAGGGGGGAAGAAAGGGGAAAGAGTGTTGGCGGCTCCAGTAGAGTTGGAGTTCCATTCAAGGGTCTTAAGGCTAAACGTCTTTATTGCACTTCATCAAATGCACTTCAATTTGCATCTCCACCAGGGCTCCCAAGATTTCCCAGAAGGTGCACAAGGGGAGGCAAGGTTCTTCCTACACCTGGTGTTCCTAAGGCATTCAGGTAGTCCCCACACAGACTTGGACAAGAGGCTGACAGTTGGCTTTGTCGACCTGAATAAAGAGGCAAGCTCAAAACTGCCAAAGAAGAAGAGCTCTCAGGAATGGCCGAGGAACTGCCATTTAGGACTCGCCTGTAGTTTGCTACAGTTTGCTTGTCCCGAATTGCAATCCCTCTGTTATTCCCAAATTCGTCTTATTTATTTATTTTTTTTTACAATTTTGAGCTTGCCTGTTTATTTAGGTCACATTCCTTGGTGTCAGAAGTGGGACCCAAAAGAAATGACCTGCAAAGGTCGTTTGAGCCCCTCTGTGCTCATAGCTTCTGTGAGTCGCCTTCACTTCCGGTTTGGGGAGTCTCCTCTGGGATTCTGAGCTCCCTCTCCCACTTTATTCAGAACCTATTGAAATGCTTCATTCTTTCCGTCTCAGCGGTCATTCTACTCGTTTGTTTTCTTGTTAGAAGTGCACTAGAATTTTGGTATAATTACTTTGGAATTTTCGAGAGCAGAAATTAAAAATATCAATGGTCATGGGTCCAGCAAATAGCTCTTACCAGAGTTCTCACCACCTCCTTGTGAGAGTTTTGGTCTCAGAAGCAAAAGACTCTGAGAGAGGATACATTGGTGACAGAAAGGCCAGACTGACATCGGGTTGCCTGCCAACAGCCAGGAAAATTTCTGTGAAATGAGGGACACCTGGGCCTGAGTGGAACAACTAGGGCAGGATTCGTTCTCTAGGAGAACAAAAAACAAAACGTATCCGTGAAAGGCACACAGTCCTAGTAAAACAAAACAACTCCCAACCTGAAAGCGCCCCCTTCAGACGGTTTAGGAATGTTTCTTTTGCTCTCAAGAGAAATGGGAGTCCAGGCCTCTGAATGCCCTAAGGATGGCCCTCCTTCAGGGACCCCAGCTGGCTTTATGTTAAAAGTTAGTTTTGATTCATGTACATTTTTTTTTTTACTAAATGAAGCAACCTTACTGAAGATTATTTAGCACTTCAGTGGTCATTATGCAGAACTCTCAATCTCCCCAAACGTTTCTCAGGACTAGATTAGAAGATCATGACAACAGAACTAAAGGATCTGAATGGGAAAGCGACTTTAATTGGTACTTAGAGGCTTCTAAACAGATTCAGGCCTCTTTACAAATACCATTTCTAAGTTAACTTAAGCTACGAAATGACTAAAAGGAGATCTAAAAGCCTCCGAGGCCTCTTACCTGGCAGCACCAACTGTGGCTTCCCCCTAACCCTATTGCTCCACCTGCTCTATATCTGCCTTTGCCCTCTTCTAACCCCTTCCTTTATTACAGTGATGGGCAACCTTTTGAGCTTGGTGTGTCAAACTTCGCCAAAAAACTGAGCATAACTCGGGTAGTGTGTCACTTTGAGGAAAAAACTAACTCCCAAGACTCTAGTCGCAAATGTTTCATCCTCGGCATGCAGCCGCGTGTCATCAGAAATGGCTACATGTGTCAGTGCTGACACGCGTGTCATAGGTTCGCCATCACTGCAGAATGCTCCTCTCCTCTTGTGCTAAAACATTACCCACTAACCCTCTTAAAACCCTCCCTCTTTTCAGGCCTTCGGAGGGTCATGGCATGGTTTACAGGGGGAGGTTCAGTCAGTGGGATGTGAAGCTCTCGGTCCTTGCTGGGAACCCAGAGCAGTGTTCAGGCAAGCGCAGGTGATTAGCACAAAGCAGCCTCCGACCAAGTGCATGTCATAAAAATGAAAGAAGAGGTTTGGCTCATTTCAAAAATGCGCCCTCTCCCCCCCACCCCCGGGAAGAAAACAATTACAGCAAAATCCCTAGAACCCTTAAATGGAGAACAAAAGCATAGACAGACACGTGGTGCTCTCACTGTCACGTGCCGTGGGCCCTGTGACCTCAAGATGAACAGGCCTGGCCTTCCAGTCAAGCCCAGTTTGAGTCCTAAGGGTCAATGCTAGGAGTACATTCATGGAGCTTTATTTCCCCCCAAACAAGTCTGGGCTTCAGAGCCTCAGGCATCAGCATCTTAGCCCCTCAGACCAGGATGGGGAGTCATTTCTGAATAGACACTGTGCCCCTCAGGCGGAGATGAGGGAGGCAGAAGGGCTGGGCGGGAGCCTGGGGCGTGGGCAGGTGCTTCTGAAGCTGGATGCTAGTGATCAGGGCCCGTGCCTGCTTTAAATGCAGCGGCCCGAACCGTTGGAATTCCAGCAGGTGAGGAGCATGTTTAAGGAAAGGAAAGCCAGGGGAAGCTGACATGGGATTCTGGCTATTTTACAGCCTCTGCCCCAAGGACTCGTGGGCAGCTTCTCAAGTTAAAGGAGCTGAGAGCCTGTGGCTTTACCCAGGATCACAAACCATCATGACTCGGCCTCAGGAAATCTCACTTCCTCTTCTCTCTGGGCTTCCATCTGAGGCTCAATCTAATAATTTCTCAGCCTCAGGAAGCCCGGGGCCACCCCTGTAAGCCTCGCGTGAGAGTGCGGGACCCCTGGGGAAGGTCCCTGGCCTTGACCTCCAGACTTGTTTCCCCAGGGCCGTCCGTGCCAACCCTGGGAGCCAGGAGCGGACAGCCCCACTCTGCCCTGACAACTGAGGGCCAAATCCTGGGTGGCGCCACGGCCACTGACTATCTGGTAGGGCAGGTCCTGACCTGTCAGGGTCCCCTCAGTCCCAGGGAAATCAGCGCTGGGGTCCAGGTTCTCTGCAGCAAGGGCACAGGTGCTAAGAGGGTTGCTGCGGTGTAGCAGGTGCAGAAGGCCAGGGCCCTGGAACTCCATGCGGTCCCTCACAGGCCAGACCCACCTGCATGCTGACCTCACTCTCCCAGAGCTGAGTTCTTAGAGCTGAACTTCCAACCTTGCTTGTCAGTTTTTAAAGGTCCTGGTTCCTCTCTGCAGGGCAAACACCTGGGCGAGCCCCACTTTGCTTGGGAGGGAACTCTTCTCTTTCCTTTCCCAGACACCGATGACAGCAGCCCAAGCACAGGAATGACCTGCCCCCAGGTCATAGGAAGCAATGGCGAGTCCCCGAGGACTGTGGCATAGGGTCTTGGATGGCCCACAGGCGGCCCCATGATCATCGATCGTTCTGAGCTCGGACCTTCCCTACAGACCCTATGGCTCCATGGCCACCTCTCTCCATCACCTCACAGAGACTGACGGAAAACCCACTGCGCCATTCTCTTTTCCCAGCTCCGGGAGCAAGGACCATCATGGCCCTGCAGTCTTTTCAGAGTTCCCCTTGAAGTCCTACTGACTCTAGTAGGAGGTAAAGAGAGTAGCTTTAAAATAAGGCCAAGCCTGGCTCCTACGTGTCCTCTAATGACCCCATGCAGCGGACAAAATCCAGACTTCTGAAGGGCAATCCCAATGAGAATTACAATAGAAACATAGCACTTGCTACAATCATTTTTCTGAGGTTATGTGTGTCTGCTTGGCTAATGAAGCAACTCTGGGCTCATCACCCTTCCTGCCGATGTCCCATACCCTGAGGAATGCCACAGGAGCGCGTGGGGAGACGTGGAGAAGGACAAGGAGCAAAGGGGCCTGGTGATGAGGCCAGTGGCGTGAAGCAAGGCCACAATTCATCTGGGGCCTCCAGGACCCCCCCACTCTGAACATCCTGAGGAGCCAGCTGCGGAGAATCCCTGGATCCCAAGGGCCCCTCTCCGGCTCTTACGCTTGGTCCACCTCTTTGGAGAAAGGAGCCTGAGGAGTCCCGGCTCTGTGTCTGTGGGACGCACCCACAGCACCTCAGCTGCTTTTTGGCCTTAACCATTAGAGACGGAAAGTTGAAAGGCGCTCCCCTCCCTGTCCCTCCAACTCCCCTTGTCCCGAGCTCATTACAAACGACGACTGTAGGAAAATATACGGTGATGCCAGACACAGGCTGTACAAGGACAGGGAATGCTGGGAAATCCTGTGCCCACCACAGTCTTTGGGAACTGGGAGAAGGAGCAGACCTACGTGAGGGGTTCTCGGTGCTCCCCCACCGATGTCCAAATGGCTGCTGCTCTTTTTCTGGTCGTTTTCATCTTTTACTAATATCACGGCAGTAAAAAATTAAAAAGGAAGGAAAACACCCTTTAGACCGCATGCCCCCTCTTCCGAAATTGCGCAAAGACAGTTCCGACGCACACTCCCCTTCCCACGCCTTTGACTGAAGGAGAGCGTGTGCCTAAGCAACTGGTCCCACTTTGGTTTTCTGTCAGGAAGAGCCTGCTTCGCGAGTGGTTGCTCATGTAGGTGTGCGTGGTGGGGGTGTTGCCTAGGGCAGGGGGGTCGGTTTTTGTCTCTGACTGTTTCTGAACAGACCTCTCAGCTAGTGCCGAAAATGTCTCTCCCCGATTCTGGGGAGTGGGGCCCGGATATTTCAAACAGCTCCGGGGGGGACTGGGAGGACCTTCTGGAAGCTAATATCCTGAGTATCTCGGCCAGCTGTGTCTCGATGTGGGTCATCTTGGTGTGCAGGGCCTTGATGTCCTCCTTCAGCTCCAGCTTGGCCTCCAGGATGCTGGCCTGCAGCGTCTGCTCAGGGATGGGGTAGAAGGAGTGCTTGACCTCGGCCAAGATGGGGCTGCGGTCCTGGGGGCTCCGGGCCTCGCCCACGTTGTCCAGGCGCAGGTCGCTCTTGGTGATGCCGCTGTCACACGAGTCCGTCTTCTTCAGTGTGGCCTCCCCGGCCACCTTGGTCCTCTCGGGGAGCGTCTCCATGGACTCGGCCTTGGATACTTTGTTCCAGTCCTCGCCCTTCCCGCAGGCATCTCGGAAGCGGGCCCAGCCCTTGCGCTTGGCACAGTCGCCGGCCTTGGCGCCCAGGCACTCGGACCCCGGCGCGTGCAGCTTGGCGAGGTCCGGCACCCCCGCCCCTGGGGGGCAGGTCTGGAGGGACACGGGCGTGGCCGGGCTCTCGCGCACCGTGACCACGCTGGCCTTTACCAGGCTGTGGTTGGCCGAGGCGTGCTCCACCAGGACACTGCCCTTCTCCACGTCCAGGTCATCCAGGTCCCGGCCCCCCCTCTCGGCCGCCAGCCTGGCCTCTTTCTGCTGCCGGAACCTCTGGAAGAGTCTCCGGACAGGATGGTCCGGGGGCAGGATCAGGGGGGCCTCATTCTTCCTTTTCATGCGCTCTTCCTCTTCCCGCTTCACGTCGCTGATCTTCCGGAACACGATCTGGGGAGAGACAAAAGGACACGCGTGTTGATGGGCCACGTGGTCCCTCTGCGGGTCACAGCTCTGGCTGCCAGCCTGCCCCCACAGGCAAGGCTCCCAGCCCCTCACATCCCTGCCAAGGCCTTCTGGGCTTTGGTTGGTGACTACCTTCACTTGCCTTTTCCTAAACTCTTGGCTTCCCAACAGCAAGAAATGGACTCTTATTGTGTCCTCTTCAAGAGGGGTTCTGTTCTTTGTAAGCCGCAATTCCCAAACAAGATACCAGCTGTTTACATCTTTATCCTATTACCTCTGAAAGCTCCCTAGGGGCCTAGCACTGTACTTTGCATATCACATCGTATTTTTACTTAATATATACATATACATATACATACATACATATATACATACATATATATATGTATGTATGTATATGTATATGTATATGTATATGTATATGTATATATTAAGTAAAAATACATAAACATACACACACACACACACACACACACACACTGCTGAGTGGCCAGATTATTATGATCTCTGAACGCATAATAATCTGGCCACTCAGTGTATATCCTATATAATAAAAGGCTAATATGCAAATTGTCCCCCCGACCAGGAGCTCGACCAGCAGGCAGGCTGGCCAACTGCCCATGTTCCCTCTCCTGGCCAGGCTGGCCGGACCCCACCCATGCGTGAATTCATGCACCAGGCCTCTAACACACACACACACACACACATATATATACTAGAGGCCCGGTGCACGAAATTCGTGCATGGAGGGGGGTTGTCCCTCAGCCCAGCCTGTACCCTCTCCAATCTGGGACCCCTCGAGGGATGTCCGACTCACAATCCAGGACTGCTGGCTCCCAACTGCTTGCCTGCCTGTCAGCCTGATCACCCCCTAACCACTCGGCTGCCAGCCTGTTTGCCCCCAACTTCCCTCCTCTGCCAGCCTGGTCACTCCTAACTGCCCTCTCCTGCAGGGTTGATCACCTCCAACTGCCCTCCCTTGCAGGCCTGGTCCTTCTCAACTGCCCTCCCTTGCAGGCCGGGTGCCTCCCAACTGCCCTCTCCTGCTGGCCATCTAGTGGCCATCTTGTGTCCACATGGGGGCAGGATCTTTGACCACATGGGGGCAGCTATATTGTGTGTTGCAGTGATGACCAATCTGCATATTACTCTTTTATTAGATAGAATAGAGGCCTGGTACAGGGGTGGGGGCCAGCTGGTTTGCCCTGAAGGGTGTCCCTGATCAGGGTGGGGTTCCCTTGGAGTGTGGGGCGGCCTGAGTGAGGGGCCTGTGGTGGTTTGCAGGCCGGCCATGCCCCCTTGGCAACCCAAGCGGAGGCCCTGGTGTCTGGAATTTATTTTCCTTCTACAATTGAAACTTTGTAGCCTGGAGTGGAGCCAAGCCTGGGGCTCCCTCCGTGGCCGGCAGTCATTTCTGTTGGGGTTATAATTGAAATTTTGTAGCCTTGAGTGGGTGGGCCCTGCCAGGGTGTGCGGAAAACTTTGCTTCCCCTGTTGCCAGGAGCAACCCTGGCCTGCTCTCTCAAGCTCCATTCTGCCGCCATTTCTGTTTGAATTTGTTTACCTTCTGTAATTGAAACTTTGTAGCTTGAGTGGAGGCTTAGGCCTGGCAAGGGCAGGCGGAAAGCTTGGCTTCCTCTGTTACCTAGGAAACCTTGATCTCTGTGGCTGTAGCCATCTTGGTTGGGTTAATTTGCATACTTGCTCTGATTGGATGGTGGGTGTGTCGGAGGTATGGTCAATTTGCATATTTATCTATTAGGTAGGATGTGTGTATATACACACACACACACACATATATATTAGAGGCCTGGTGCATGAATTCACACAAACGTACATATACATACACATACACACACATTGAGTGGCCAGATTATTATGCGTTCAGAGATCATAATCTGGCCACTCTGTGTGTGTGTGTGTGTGTGTGTGTAATCTACCCTAAGAGAACAGGGATTGTCTCTTTTGTTCTCTGTTTCCAGAACTTGGAAAACACCTGGTAACTAGGGGGCCCTTTGTAAATATTTGTGGAATGAATGAATAACAGATAAATATGAGCTAATGAATCAATGGGAGAATGTGTTCTGCCTGGAAAGATGAAATCACAGAGCTCATTAATGTTATAAGAAGAAGGGATTGGTTCAAACACACAGTCTTCTTACCCACTCCCAACATCAAAGGACAGGGGCAGCCTTGAGACGAAATGAGATGTTTTAAGGCTAAAGAAAAGGAAGCACTTCTTCAGATATTGAGGAGTCAACACAGAACTTATCCCGGGAGGTTGTACAGTAGAGCATCCCGCAGGTTAACAAAGGCTGATGATGCGTCCACGGTGGACACGTAGCTCCTCCTCGAGGAGTTGGCTGTGCTCCTCAGCCAAACGCCCCACAGGTCGTGGCCATGTGGCCGTGTCATCAGCGGGGGCAGCTCAGCACTCACCGGCTAGTCTCCTCGGCTCTATGCTGACTCTGAAGTCTCTTGGCTTTTCCCAAAGGGTCGTGCTAGTGCTGTCCCCGCTCATCCTGGGTGCCCGAGGCAGCCCCACCTGAACACACAGGCTCCTCCGATGCACAGGTGAACCAGGAAGGAGCTGCCTGCAATTCCAGAAGGCCTCTGAGCCCTCCCCCGCCCCCGGAAGTCAGAGAACAAAACCAGCAGCCCTGCGGACACAGAGCTGACGTGGTCTGACGGCTTTGCTTATCTGGGGTCTAGGTCTCTGCTTGCTAACTTCAGCCGCTCTTTTGGAGAAGTTGGTCATGGACTCTCAGAGGCAGCCATGACCAGACATTTGGCCAAGTACTTTAGATCCAAGTGGGCCGGAGTGGCCGCGTGACTCACGACCATGAGTCTGTGCTGCCACAGCAGCCGTCCTCTGCTCTGCAATGCTCCACAGCAGCAGCCTGCCCTAGGAATGATGGGCAAGACCCCAAGCCCAGGATGCCTTCTGCTCTGAACAGGCTCTAGCGGGAGGCCTGGGAAAGTCTGTCTTGCTTTTCTAAGTATTCCGTGAAATTTTAACAGGTGCCATGAAGGTGGAAAGTTTCTAAATGAAATGAATTTGAGCCACATGACAATGTTAAATTTGCTGCTTTACTGTAGGAATTCTCAGAGCCTTAACGTGCTAGTGAGCCTTACGAATGTCAACGACGACACTATCCCAGGCAGCATTTCTGAAATTCTTTCCTCCAGACGCTCTCTTTGGAAGGGTAGTGTCCCCCAGAACCCCCTCTGCCCAACACTGAAATTACATCAGTGTGGGCGGATGAGGTGCCCTCTGTATTAGTGCAGAGCCCTAATGGATGGGAAGGCTGTTTCCATGTTTCAGCTAAATGGTGCCTATCTCGACCCCTACTGCAGAGCCCCTGGAGTTTGGGGTTTGGAGTCTCCATTGCAGATTCACTGCCCCCTGGTGGATGGAAATGGATCAATTCAAACACTAAGACATGATGGATGAAGCTGTCGGATCAACTCTCCTGCCCCTCAATGGCTCTATGTGCTCTGTCTGTACTGAGCAATTTCAGGTCCTGAAATAACTCCCTTCAATATCATCTTCCACCCCGTTCCTTCAACAGGATTCCTTCGTAACCTTTAGGATTCAGCTTAGGAGTCATCTACTCCAACAAGCTTCCCTGCCTCTCCCCGACCCCCAGTCAGAAGACCTTCCTGGTGGTACCAAGCTTGGGGCAGCCACATGCACCTCCATTGCAGATTCCTGTTAAGAGGCAGCATTTTGCCTATTTGTCTTTTCCTTAGGCAGTAGCTCCCTGAAAGTGGGCACAATGCATTATTCTCCATTGTATTTGTGTGTGTGTGTGTGTGTGTGTGTTTCACCTTCAGTATCGGCCTGGTACATACCATGCTAAATCAGTGGTCAATGAATCAATGAATGCATCAGTGAATAAACTATGGCCAACCCCCTGTTTGTGAGGCCCATGCTAGGGTGAAAGAGGTGATGTGTATGCCCCCAGCATGCACACGCACACACACACGTCTATGGCTGATGTTTGTGGTCTAGTAGAGAGAGAAAAAGAGATTACAGGTCGCTGTCTCAGTGCACAACACAGAAGCTCCTGAAGAGTAATGAATAAATAAAAGCCTAAGGGACTTCCATTTTCCCTCATCTTTAAATCAGACTGACCTAATACTGATTTCATCATCCCTGTCTGACCAATTTTTATTTTGTCAATCTCTTACGTGAGCTCAGCGAGCTGATATTTAGAAGTAGCCCTGAGATGAAGGTTTTTAACAGGTGCCACGAAGGTGAGAAGTTTCAAAATGAAATTAATTCGAGCCACATGAAGGCCAGGCCCTGAGCAAGTGCCCTCACACCCGCCCTCACCAGCTGGAACAGCCTCGTCCCCAAACTCCCATCAGAGCAGCGCCAGGTTTTCCTCTTTTGTTTTCCTGTTTAATGTATTGGGCTTCGTTGTAAGATTTCACTCTGGGAAAGGATTCCTTGGTCCAAAAAAACCACTGGATGAGATCACCTCTGAAGTCCCTTTGAGGATGCACAATTCGTGATTACAATAGCACAGTACTTTTTATTGTGCTTTACAGCTTATTCCATATACCCAAGTGCATTATCTCATTCAAGCCAAAATCCCAGGGAGGGGTGCAGGGGTCTCCTCCCACAGTTTGGTGAGGAGACTGGGGCTTAGCTGGTAGAGCGACCTGCTGAAGGTCACACTGCTAGGTAGAAACAACTCCAGTGGATCAGGGCTCTTGCCTTGACATCACCTTTGTTCACATTGGCCATCTGTAGACAGGGGCCACAGCAACAGGGAGGTGCAGGATCTGTCTGAAGCGGTTGTTACCAGGGGCCCCCTAATCACCCCTGGGAAGGCCCAGCCTTGGAGACGGGCTGACACGGATCCCGGCACCAGTGATGGGCTAATTCCGACCTTCCTGGCCAGCCAGTATCCTACCAGCCCACAGCAGGGCCTGACGTGTTGGGCGTGTGAGGCCCACACAGAATGCTAAACAGCTCGTGACTTACTGGAATATGGGGAGACAGAGGATGCCTCAGGGCTGGGACGGCTGCTGTGCCTCCCTCATCCATCTCCGCATCCGTCTGAGGGCTCACCAAGCAACGACCCTGAGCCTGGGAGGCCTTTGAGAAGCGGTGGTTAGGCTGAAATGAATCGACACCCCACTCCTCCAGCTGCAGGGCCTTCTGAGAAGCTATTTTCAAGTTTATTTGAAAAAGCGTTCCCCCTCTTCTGGGTTGTATCCAAAGAGGGCCTGGCCCCTCTCGAGCACACCAGAATGAGGCCAAGGGGAGCAGGAGTTCCTCGGGGCCATTGAGCACGAGGGTCCCGGCCGCACCAAGAGGGAAAGACAGCTGTGGGAGGGGGTGGACTGCCCAGAGTCCTGAAGGCACAGCAAATGGAGCCTGGTGCTTAAAAGAGTAAAACTACATCTAATATGTGCAGTGTCAGTTCTCAGTGACATTGTGAGTAAATGAGAGGCTAAGGTATGAATCGTAGACAACCGTAGGTAAGCTAAAAGGGATTTAGCTTGGTTTTTACTGGACTCAGACACACATCCCCGAACTGAAACACACAGAGCAGGAGAAAGAACACAGGCTCGGAGTGGCCCCAGCTCCGCCACTGTGTGACCCTGGGCGAATCACGTTCCTCCTCAGCTGGACCAGATCAACAGGTCTCAAGGTCCCAAATGTGGCTGCGCTTCAGAACCACATGGAGAGGCTGCTATCTACAGAGCGAGATGTTCCCTGGCAAGGTCAGAAATTGGCGTTGGTAACAAGCCCCTAGGTGATTCTGATGCGGGCAGCCTGACCTGATCCGTGGACCAAGGTCTCAGAAACCTGGGTTGATGGCTGGTGTGAACATGAACCTCTGCTGTCTGTGTGTGTGTGCTCACCTGTGAGTGGCCACACACTACCCGCCCCCTCCTCACCTCCCTGCCTGGCTCAGCCCTCCTGGGTGCTGTCTGGGATTGAAGGTGGTGGGGGGGGGGGGAGGGTTTTGGGAATGCCAGCGGGATGACTCCAATGAGTCCCTGGTCCCTAAAGGGTGCCTGAAAGGGGACTGGCAAACTCTCAGCTTAAGTCCAAGGTTCTAGGGGCCCAGGTGGGCGGGAGCTGGTGGAGTGGCATGGAGGCTCTAGGGGCCCAGGATGGGCGGGAGCTGGTGGAGTGGCATGGAGGCTCTAGGGGCCCAGGTGGGCGGGAGCTGGTGGAGTGGCATGGAGGCTCTAGGGGCCCAGGATGGGCGGGAGCTGGTGGAGTGGCATGGAGGCTCTAGGGGCCCAGGTGGGCGGGAGCTGGTGGAGTGGCATGGAGGCTCTAGGGGCCCAGGTGGGCGGGAGCTGATGGAGTGACAGGCAGCATGAGCACCAGCTCTGGAAATCAGACAGACTTGTTCCCCAAGCCTCCGTGTCTTGTCTATAAACGTAGATACCACTCCTGACTTCATAAGACTACCAGAGGATTAAGCTGGATAACATCAGCAAGCCTTTAAGAAGAGTGCTTGACATTTAACAGTTGCTGAGTAAATGCAGTACATATCATTCTTCAAGGGGTGACTTTTGAGATGATTCTAGAAGGATGAGCTGGAATTAGGAAGAAAAGGTAAGGTGCTCATGCAGGGAACAGCACATGGAATGACACCATGTGCCACCTGCCTGTGACAGGAAAGTGTCTTCGTGGTAGCGGTCCCCGTGGGGTGGGGGGCACCGCTGTTAAATGGGTGGTGTGTGCTACCTCACGCCCTCCTGGCAGCAGCCCCCCAGGTGGACACAATCACTGTCCTCATTTTTCAGATGAAGGAACGGAGGGGCTAAGACAAACCCTGACCACCAGAGGCCCCACCATGCCCAGGTGCTAAGCCGTCCTAATAGGGAAAATGCCTTGGTTTCAGGGAAAAGGACGATTTCTCTCAGCCTATGTTCATAACCTCTGGCCCTGCCCCGCCACCCTCTCTGCTCGTTTCTCTCCCTCCCTGTCCATCAGCAACTTCTCTAAAGAATTCAGGGACAGAACACTGAAGCAGAGAGAAGATGTGGCCCAGGGGAGGAGAGAGGTCAAGAAGCAGAGACCCCTGAGCACTTAAGGAGGAACCGATTCGCTAGGTACATTAGGCTGTGCGGCCTTTTAATTCCTCAGGACGGGGCGTGACTTCAGATGAGAGCCAGCCTTGATGGCCCAGGCAAGCAGGGGCTGCAGCAGGTGAGCCGCTGGCCTCTCAGTAGGGCCATACATGTCACTCTCCTCCTTGCTTTGTGTTCCCTCTGCGTAGCAGTGAATCGTGAACACCAAAAGGTATGTCCAGTTGGAACCTCAAACGTGACCTTATTTGGAATTAGGGTCTTTGCAGATGAAATTATTCTGCACTAGGGTGGACCCTCCATCCAATGAGTGTCCTTATAAGGGGCAGAAAAGAGAAGACAGGAAACACAGCAAAAGGCCACATGATGATGGAGGTGGCTATCAGAGTTACGTAACTACAAAACCAGGAAATGCTGAGGATTGCAGGCAGCAACCAGAGGCAGGAGAGAGGCATGGAGCAGATCTCCCAGAGCCTCCAGAGGAACCCACCCTTCAGACGCCTTGGTTTCAGACTTCTAGCCTCCAGAAGAGAGAGAGAGTAACTCTGTGTTGTTTAAGCCGCCCAGTGTGCGGTAATTTGTTATGGCAGCTGCCGGAGACTAGACTCAGTTTCCTTTACTGCTGCTTCCCATCCCCTAAACCCTCAGCATGGCCCTCCCAACGCCCTGCCTTGCTGTGTCCGCACAAGTTCCTGCTTCCGTGCCCACCTGCTTCACGCAGCTGAGGTGCCAACAAGACCTGGTGCCATGCCCACCCTGCTGTGCGCTGGCACAGACCCTGAGGACATCAGCAAAATTCCTACTTCCAGTCCTGCTGCAGCGACGCAACGAAATGACATTTGAGGGAAGCCCCTCCCTCCCTCCACAGTCATAAATCGAGCTGCTCTTCCCTCTGGCCCCAGCCACATAACCTGAGACTTCCCACGCCGAGCATGACTACACCCACTTCCCCTGTCCGAGCCGGCGCAGTCCCTCTTCCCACCCAGGCCTTCCTCAGTGCGGCAGGAAAAGACAGGGCCAAATGTAGAGCTGCTGGCCCCCCTCATCAGAGGTGCTCAGGGCTAAGACAGGTGCGCCTGTGTTCAGCCTCCAGCAGCCCTGAACAACGCCTCCCCCGTCTCCGGGAGCTCTACGGTGACTTCTGAAATCACGGCAACACCTGCACCTCGGAAGGTGAGCAAGTGGAAGGATCCGTGGCACGCAGGACGCAAACCCACCAAACACGTCACCACTGGGCATCCAGCTCATTCCCTCACCCCCTTCAGAATCCTGCTCCCCATGCAGGGTTGGGACTGTTCTCTCCCCCCGGGCATAGTCTTCTGAACTTCCCTTTGGCCTCCTGGCCTGCGATGGAGAAAATGGAAAAGAGGGGAAAGAGTTGTGCTGGAGACAGCAGCCAAGGGAACCTGTGAGAGGAGGGAGAGGCAGGGTGGGCGCTGAAGGGCCAGCATCTCACGGCACCACCTTACATCGGAGTCACTCTCCGGTGTTCCCTCCCTCCCTCATCTGAGCCTTCCGCCCAAAGAGCGGCCAACACCAACCAACCACTTAACGAAGGATCAGACATTGGGCTCAGCACTTTGTCCAATCCGTTACTCACTCCTCACAACCACCCCGTGCGGTGGACACAGAAGTCACCCACTCAGTAAGCCTTCCCCTGGTGTCCTCTGGACTAGCATCTTGGCAGCTTTACTTCTTACCACTGAAAGGACAGTAACTCAAGATTTACCCATCCCGCACGTCTTCTGGTTGGCTGCATTGTCTTAAATTTTTCTGGATTAAAGATTCTGATACAAAGCATGTATTTGCATAATTATAATCCCACCCTTAAAAATAGTTCTCTACCAAAACAACTGAGAATTCTGACAACTTGTACATCATTGGAGAGTTGGCTCTGACATCACTGTCCTTGTCCTCCGAGATGGGTGCCACCCTGTCTGTGGGGTGTGGCTGGGCTGCTGTGGCACATCTCAGCCGTCAGGTCACACCATCCCATGCGCAAAGCACCAGAGCAAATACCTCTTCCACCCCTGCAACTGTCTGGGTTTGGAAAATGATGGCGATAACAATGTCACTGCTTGGATTGTTCTAGACCAGTGGTTCTCAACCTTTCTAATGCCGCGACCCTTTAATACAGTTCCTCATGTTGTGGTGACCCCCAACCATAAAATTATTTTCATTGCTACTTCATAACTGTAATTTTGCTACTGTAATGTAAATACCTGTGTTTTCCGATGGTCTTAGGCTCTACAGCAGCGGTTCTCAACCTGTGGGTCGCAATCCACAGGTTGAGAACCGCTAGCAGGGTTGCCTAAGACCATCGGAAAACACAGATATTTACATTACGATTCATAACAGTAGCAAAATTACAGTTATGAAGTAGCAACGAAAATAATTTTATCATTGGGGTCACAACATGAGGAACTGTATTAAAGGGTCGCGGCATTAGAAAGGTTGGGAACCACTGTTCTAGGGGTTGCCTCTCCCCAGTAAATAATTTTCTGTTGTACTGTTAAAATCCACATTTCTCACAACTGGATACTGAATCCGAGAGCCACCACATACACGAGTTCAAGTGGGAACTGGCTCATCAGAGTGCAGCCGCTCGGCTGCCAAGGGAGCTTGCCGGCTGCAATCCCAGAGAAAGTGTCCCCGTCACCCACTCACATCCACACTGAACACATCCTCAGAACTGTCTGCACGGTGAGCCTCCCACACCCAGGAGGCAGGGGGCCAGGTGAAAGGGACTGGGAGAATCGCAGCGCGAGGTCACATCTCGCTGATGTGCTAGGTCCCTGTGCCTTCTAGCGAGCTCTCAGCACAGCAGCCCTGCGCGAAGTGTGGGCTCATCTGGAGAGCTAGTGCCTCTTCCCTTGTCCTGCGGGGGTGTTTCAGTTTGGGGGACAGGGTGGGGAGGAACTGGGAGCTGGGTTGGGAGGAAGCCTGCATCCCCCAGCAGGGCCGGCCATGCAGAATTAAGGGAAGGGGTGGGCAGTAGGAGACTGGTCAGACAGGGCTCCTTGGAGGCCAAGGGTTCTTTCAGTGATAAGGGTCACTGGCTCCATGAGCTTTTCCTTTTGGGGCCTTCGTCTCCTTTCCTGGAGAACACGGGGTGCACATATGAGGGGGTGCACCAGTGCGCTTCTTCCATTATCTGCCCATGCTATGCTCCTTTAGAGATCAGAGTGGGTGTCTGACCAGGAGCCTCACTGCTTCTCTGGACCAGGGCAGAGGTCTTGCTGTCCCTGCTAAGGCCTGGGCATCGTACCCCACTCCAGAGTATGCCTGGCCCAACACTGGCCACCGAGACTCAGGGCTGGACGCAGGAGGGGTGCACAGGCGTGAGCAGTCTTGGGCTTCTTAGTGAGGTCTGAGCCCAGTGGTACATAAGGCAGACTCAAGCGGCCGTCTCTGCAAAGACGGCCAGAAGTAGAGGAGGCCGGAGTGCGGTCTGCCCTCCGCTTTATCACGGCATCCTCTCTCAGCACTGCACCCGCAGGCCTACCCGTCACCACCAGCTGAGTGAGGAGCCTGTCACCTCCCCTCTCTGAGCCTTTCCCCAGGCTCTCAGAAGGACTCAGTTTTTGGATGAATCATGGCCCAGCTGTGGCCTTGGAGGAAGCCAGTGTGATTCACAGCTGCTACTGGCCAGGCCAATGCTAAGCGTCTCCTTGCCTTGTCTTAGCTCTCAAGCACAAGCCCACGAAGTGCTACCCTTCCTTCACAGTGAGGGACTCAGGCTCAGAGAGGGGAAGGGCTTTCCTGGCAGTTTATGCAACTAGTCTACAGAGCAGTGATCAGGGCCCAAGTCAGCTGACCCCCGAGCTCTGCCATCAGGGCTGGGAGGGCCTTGGGAAGCGCCCTGGGCAGGTCTCCAGGGCCCTGGGGAGAGCCGAGTACCTGGGAGCTGGTAGGACTTGCCTGGGAGACTGAACACGGAACAGGATCAGGGTGCTCTGCACGTGGCCTGGGCTGTGCAGTGAACACCTTTGAGGACCAATGAGATCATGAGAAACTACAGCCAGTGCTAATCACCCTGACCCAGAACTGCCTCCTGCCCTGGGACTGGGGCTAAGAGGTCATTTCCATCCTCAGGACTGTTCACCCACCTCGATGGCAGCCCCTAAGGTTCTTGTGCCAAATGCAGACATAGGATGTGCTTATTTCAACCCCAGATGACGCCTCATTCCTAGAGAGCAAACACAATCACTTATCTCCCAAACTGCACGTTCACACAAAATCCCATGCTGCTGCCACTCCCTGCCACAGAGGGAGGGGCGTGCCCTCCTTCTGGCCTGTGGTCTGCGCTGGGCTCGGGCACCAGCTCCTCTGAAAAGGGGCCTGGCCGTGCGATCTGCCAGAGGCCATCTTTTCCAAGGCCCTTCGTCTTGCCCCCATCAGCCACACCCCCATACGAGGCAAGCCTGTTTCCGGTAGAGTAACCCACATCAATGCATCTGGGAAAGTGACATTTTAATTTTCAGGAAGCAGCTGATGCAGAATTAGGGGACTGGTGGTGCATATCAAGTGGCTGCATCCCTTCCACCTCCTCCGTTCTGTATTTTTTCACACACTATCCTTGCAAGCCCACGGCGCAGGGACAGACCGATACACGGATGGCAGAAGTTGGTCCTGAACCCAGTACAGCGCTCAGAAGGCCCATTTATTGGGCTGCAGGGTCTAGCCTGCACTTTTCCAACGTTTCTGCCTCACAACTACAAACAACCTTTGGGCTTCTGAGTTGACCCAGAAGCTGAACGTCTGGACAATTTGTCCTTCCCATCCCGCCCCGATACTCAGCCCGCTGACGGCAAGCGGGGAGCTGCAGTGTTCTTGGCCGGCATGGGGGAGTCAGGCAGGGGCAGCATAAGCACTGCCCACTGGTCCCCCATCAGTTCTCAGCACCCAAGGCTGGTGTCTCTCACAGCTTAACCTGTGGGGAATCCCCAGGGAGCCTCCCAACTTTACCGGGCCGTAGAAAGACCACTAGAGATACTGCATGGAAAGTGCCTAACACCCATAGTACACTTAGTAAATGCTGCCCATTAATACTGCTAAACTAGATTTGATCCTGTCCTGTTTCCCCCACTGGTGCTTCCATCAAAGACGAGATGAAATGCTGCCTTCCCAGCTCTCCTGTGAGACCTCTGACAACAGAAACCACGCCTCATATTTCTATATCCCCGGCAGGGCCAGGCCTAGTGCAGGGCACATAGCATGTGCTCACAACACCTGGGTTTGAAGTGCAATGGCCCATTCTTGGCCTAAACCTGTGATCCCAGGCTTGTGTTCTTAGTTTCTCATTTTGCTCTGGAGGCCCAGCCCCAAGGCAAGAGGGCATATATAGACCAGCAGCTAACTGAACAGGAAGAATCCAGGTGCGCTGCATGGGGTCGGTGTTCAGACATGGTGCCCCGGGACTGAAGGGCAGAGTGTACCCTGGCAGCGGCCAGCCCTGGGAGGAACGAGGCCCCTCACTCTGGGACTGCCCATCACACCCAGCTGTCAGCACCAGGAAGCAGCACCCAAGCAGGGAGAGTGCCCCGGGCCAGAGCAGACACCACAGTGCAATCTCCTGGGTCACGGGTGGGAAGCCTCTGGTGGCACCTGAGAACCTGTCTCCAGGGCAGGGGCCCTTCCTGCGCCTGCTGTGACGTCTAAGGAAGGGGGGGCTGAGACGCGCACAATGCCTGGGGTCTCGGTAGGAGGGCTGACTTCCTGGCCCTTTCAGAGTTTAGGTTATCACCCTGGTTTCTAGTAACAATCTCCCAGCCTCAAAGGTTAGGGACCCCGGGCGCCTGCACAGCCCCTCCACAGACTCACTCCCATTTCTCCTCCTTTGTTTGTCAGAGGCCAGCGGTTCCTCTGATAACAAAGGCAGAGGAGCCCAGAGAGGGATGCTGGAATCAGGGACCTCAACAGGCACTTGGTCCAGTCCTGTGTCTTCTAACCCATTCAATGCAAGCGGCCATTACCCCTGGCATAACAGTGTGACCACTGACATCCGTTCCCTGCGTGTGGTTGCAGCAAGCTGGCACACGCGCTGTCGCCTTTGGGACCGCAGTGGCCCTGCAGCACACGTGGGGCTCGTGTTCTTATTCTGTGTAGATGGAGACAGTCTGGGAGAGCAAGGCCCTGGCTCTGCCAACCCTCACTGCTACTCCCTTTACTGAAGGCCCGTTCTGTATTAACTGTCTAATAGTCAATTTTATATTGGTCAGTGGTCAATTTTATGAAGCAGAGAAAACACACACACGGTTTTATCTGCTTCTACTTAAATCCAACTCCACTTGCTCTTAACAGACATGGAGAGTGGCTGATCAGTGCCCTTTCCTCCTGTCCATACTTTGCAAAGTCAAGGACAGCCAAGGACTCATCCAGCAGCCTTCTCTTTGCCGGGCAGCAAACTCAAGCTCTCCTTCCCACCCCGTCAGCGTCAGCGGTCAGCGGGGCTCTGCGGGGCTGAAAGCAGGTTGGGAGGGGCTTGGTCTTGGTCGGAGTTGCCCAGGCAGGAGTGAGGGGGTTCAGAAGGCAGGCCAGCAGGGCAGCACGCATGCCCGGATGATGGGCATTTATCTCATCTGCATTGAGAATGTTGGAGAAAGCCACAGACTTCATCACCCCCGCTCCCTGCCTACCCCCAACCTCCATACCTCTCTGCTAGGCCAGGGTTGGGGGGATTTTAGAGGGCACCTGCTGAGAAGCACCGGAAATAGCCAAGACCTGCAGCCTCACCAGGGAAGAGGGAAGGTCAGCTCAGGCTCTCGGTGCAACGCCCCTCCTAAGCCTTCACACCTGACCCTCCTGCAGCTTCTTGTCTGCTCCAGCCCCGAGGAGCTTCACAGAGAAGAATCACAGGCTCCTCAAGTCTCTTCCCCGGGGCCTCGCCTTCACCTCGAGAAATGCACGAAGGTCGTGGGCCAGACAGACAGTGAGCTTCCTGAGGTGTGTGATTTGGGGCTAACCAAATGGCAGCTATCAGAGCGACAGGGACAGAGTCGAGGAGCAGATGGCAGCTGGAGAGCCGAGTTATAGTCCAACTTTAGCCAGAGGTGTTCCTGGGACCCTCGCCCTGACACAGACCCCATGTGACTGCAGTTTCCCCTAAAAAACACAGCCAAGACCATGATGTGAATGCTGAAGAGATCATAGGAAAGTGCTCCGAAGACAGAGCTCAGAGCTCTCACCTCTGAGGCCTCCTGGTCTCCTGTCCTTGGCCATCCTCCCCCTGGGGAACCCTTGCTTGTAGTTCTGAGTCAGGGTCGCCCTCCCTGCCAGCTCTCACCCCCTTACGATCAGCCCTCCCTCCCTCCTGCTGGCATCCCTCCCAGGCTATCCTGCCCCTCTTCCCTATGTCTGGGCCTCCCAATTTCAATTGCAGCCTGTCCTACGCCATGCCATCCCTGAATAATGCTCCCGCAACCGTAATCGGCAGTAACAACACCGAACAATCACTAAGAGCTGGGTGGTGTGCCATCTCCTCTGCATACTGTATTTTATTGGGTTCTTCTAATAACCTCACAGTAGGTACTGTCACTAGCCCCATCTGACAGATGAAGAAACTGAGACTTGGAAGGTTACGTGATGTGACTGAGATTCCGGTCCAAAGCGTTAGACTCCAGGGCCTGTCTTTTGCCAATTAATTCAATCCTCCTCGTCAATATTTTCATTCATCTTGAAATCGCCCCTTTCACCAAGCCCTCCAGACTCACTCAGCCTTCGCTGCCACTAGTTGCCGAATTCGGATCCACTGTCACCCCTCTCCATCCACAATCGCCGACTTGTTCAGGGAATGCAAACACCTTTTAGTTTCCGTAGCCGTGCCATGCAGAGTGGGAAGTAAAATAGGCCCCAAGATACGCAAAGCATTTGAAAACCAAATAAAAAACGACATTGGGTTTAGCCCGTATTTGGGGTTATGTGAGCCATGGCTGGTGACGGAATGTGGGTGTCAGAAACCTAATGATTGAGCACCGCACACAGCCGGGCTAAAAGGACCTCATGTAGCAATTTTTTCTACTTCTGTTACAGAGGTGGAAACTGAGGCCCAGGAGGGGCAGGGACGTCCTTCAGGCCTCACCGCCAGGAAATGGCAGCCTGAACTGGGGGTCCCCCACCCCTGCTCTTCCAGGTCCCAGACCACGCTTCTCCTCATGGAGCTGGAAGCGGGACATGCATAACTAGCTAAGCCAAGTGGCTAATAACCCCCCGCCTGACCCTCGTTTCCCAGATGAGGAAACCGAGGCTCAGGCCACGTCAGCGCAAAGTGAAGGAGCCGAAGCCCTGGGAGGTCCCTGGTTCCTGTTTCCTACGTTCCCGCCTCACATTTGACAAACATCTACTGAACCACATTGTGTCAGGCACCACGCGGAAGGCGGGGCGTGAGGGAGAGAGCACAGGCCCCACTCCGGGAATTCGCCGCCCAGGAAAGCAGCCGCTGTGGGGAGGGTGACATGGGTGCTGGGACAGGTCGGGAAGGCACCCAGGTCAGCTCTCCATGTATTCATTTTTAAAAAATCCTCACCCGAGGATCCTCAGTCCCGCCCCAATTGATTTCTAGAGAGAGTGGAAGGGACGGGGAGAGACAGACAGACAGACATAGACTGGTTGCCTGCCACATGCACCCCAGCCAGGGCCAGGGACCGAGCCTGCCACCGAGGTACGTGCCCTCGACCAGAATCAAACCCGAGACCCTTCAGTCCACCAGCTGACGCTGTAACCACTGAGCAACCGGCCAGGGCTCTCCATGTAATCTTGTGCTTGACCAACATCGGAGAGGAGTCTGGGAGGTGTGGGCGAGGGCAGCCATGCCCCAGGGGGGTGCCAGGTAATCAGTGCTGGGCAGGCGCCCCCAGCTCTGCAGGGAGGTGTCAGGCCCCTGCTTCCAGCACCGGGCAGTGCAGACCTCGTTCCAGGGAGCCGGCCTGTAACGAGGCCGGTGGGCATTTAACTGGCCCGACCCAGGCTCTGCTCCCAGAGGCCTGTTTCCATCAGGATCTGCTCAAGGACGGGCACAGCGCCAGCAATTACTGGCAGTGAAGCCCCGCCGGCTCGGCTGCACGCCGCCTGGCTGGTTTTTATATGGTCAACAAGGTGGTTGCTTAGCCACGTTGTCGGCAGCAGAGCTGAGGTGTGCGTGCTCGGCCAGGAAGCCCGCAGGCCGCGCGGGAGGAAAATTGATGTTCTTGACTACGATGCTGCTTAATGCCCCGGCCCAGGGGCGGACCACGGGCTCCAGATGCGGCCTGTCTGCGGGAGCATCTTCTAAAAGCCTCCCTGTGCTAACAAAGATGAAACTCCCACAGCCAGGCCATTCCCTCCACTTTGGAGCCTATAAAAGGCCTATTAGCGCATCTGGTCCGAGGGACAGAACAAATAAAAGGGCCTTGCTGTGCTCCCGAGATGTTCAATGAATCTATTCACACAAACAGTTTTCACAGCTCCCGCTGCGGTGTGCTCGAGCTACGATACAGGTGTGTGATTCAGGTGCATGTCCAGACCACACGATGATGCAAACACGGACCCGACAGCTGGTAGCGCAGACACACACACGCAGCGAGCATCCTGCCTGTGTGTGTGTGACAGCCCCTCACTGCCTCGCTCTCCAGGCGGAGGACTGCACGTGCCTCATGTCCTCCCTCCACCCCCAACCCAGAGCCGATATGCTGCCTTCACCGGTCTGCTCTCCCTTCCCCGGTGCCCACTTCCACTATTCAAATCCTCCCCTTTCAGCAAAGGCCTGAGGAATGCCACCTCTTCCAGGAAGCCTTCCTGGAGCCTCCCAGATGCCCAACCCTTTTCTGGACATAGCAGGATCTCCATTCTGCGCTAATAACACTTTCTGCCACAAATTAGTCTCTTATGTAAATATCTGAGCTCCCCCGCTAATTCATCAGCCCCCAGAGCCGGAATCCTGTCTTGGTTCAGTTCAGCATCCCCAACAGGGCTGGACACAATGTCTTATTTGGAAACGAGTAGTTGTGGATATAATTAGTTAGGATGAGGCCATGTTGGAGTAGGGTGAGCCCCTAATCCAATGTGATAAAAAGGGGAAATGGGCACAGGCACAGATACGCATGCAGGAACAAAGCCATGTGAAGAAGGCAGAGATCAGGGGTACGCCGGAAGCCAAAGACATGGAAGAATCCCACAAACCACCAGCAGCTGGGGAGGGGACTGGGACAAAGCCTCCCCCCCCCCCCACACACACACACAGCCCTCAGAAGGGCCCCACCATGCTGACACTCTGACCTTGGACATCTAGCTTCTGGGATTGTGAGACAATACATTTCCATTATTTCAGCAGCTCTGTGGTACTTCATTATGGCAGGCCTAGCAAATTAATACAGATTTGAAGCAGACCATTTGGTGGTCTGAGGGTGACAACATGAAGCTGTTGGCTTAAACATGTCTACAGAAAGCCAGCAGTGGATGGGTGGGTGGATGGATGGATGGATGTGTGGATGAATGGAGGACGGATAGATCCAACTGCTGTGTAGACGCTGTGACTGGCTCTCCCCCAGCCCAGCAGCCTTCCATGCGGGGCTGAAGAGAGACTGTCTGAGTGGCTGAGTGTTGAGGAAACATCTAGGAGACAGTGGCATCTACATGCACGACTATGTCAGTTAGTCCTGAGTACCCTGTGGCACAGATGCTCTTACCCCCTTGTACAGATATGAAGCTGAAGCTCAGAGAGGGTAAGTCATTTGCCTGACCCCTCAGGGCTAGCAAGGGGCAGGGCTGGGATTCACATGCAAGTGTCCTGGCCGCAAACACAGGCTCCTGTCCCTCCCGCTGTTTTGCACAAATCTGCCCTCCTGGGTCTCACATTCAAAAGGAGAGCTCAACAGACCCCATGATCCAGACCAACTTAGAAGGGGAAGTGTTGTGTCTTCACTTCCTGTAACACGGACCTGCCCACCCTCACTCCTGCAGGGACCCGAGGACCATCAGGAGTCATCATTAGGCCCCTGCCCTCTGCTCTATGATGCCAGCCTTCTTCCCTTCCAAGTGCTGTCTCTCAACACCGCCTCGGGCTAATTCTCTGGCCTCTCCCAGTTCTGCTCTCCAGCAGGGGTCCAGTCCAGTCTGCCTCTCTGGCCCCAGAGTCTCCCTTTATTTTGGCTGCTCAGTTCCTGGTCCCTGGAACTCACCCCTGGTCCACTGCTAGCCAAGCCACCTCTCCCTGGCCAGCCCCGGTCCCTCCGGGATGAGGGAGAGGAGGCCAGATTCTGTGGCTGATCCCAATGCTATCATACCTGCATGTCGGAAATCTCACTGGGCAATCACTGCGGTTGCCTACGCTAAGATGTAAATCTTCGTCGTAGGAAGCTCGGGGTGGGGGCTAGTGGAGGTAAGCTCTTCAAGGCCAAGGCCTGGTTCCCCTTTTTCTCCCCAAATTGCACCCCTATTCCCAGGCTTTGGCTTGGGAGAGGCACATGAGCTGTAGCCCCAGGCCTGTGGAACCTGGCTCATACCTCACGTGGCCTGGATATGCTGTTTTTCCTAGAGCAGTGGTTCTCAACCTTTCTAATGCCGCGGCCCTTTAATACAGTTCCTCATGTTGTGGTGACCCCCAACCATAAAATTATTTTCGTTGCTACTTCATAACTGTAATTTTGCTACTGTTATGAATCATAAATATCTGTGTTTTCCGATGGTTTTAGGTGACCCTGCTAGCGGTTTTCTACCTGTGGGTCGCAACAGGTTGAGAACCCACAGGATGAGAACCGCTTCTGTAGAGCCCAAGACAATCGGAAAACAGATATTTACATTATGATTCATTAACAGTAGCAAAATTACAGTTATGAAGTAGCAATGAAAATAATTTTATGGTTGGGGTCACCACAACATGAGGAACTGTATTAAAGGGTTGCGGCATTAGAAAGGTTGAGAACCACTGGCCTAGAGATTCCCAACCACGCCATACTCTCTGGAGCCTCTGAGATGCCTTACATGCTGTTCCTTCGACTTGAGTTGTCCTTCCTCCTCCTCTTTGCCTGGCCAGTTACTACTCTTCCTCAGGTCCTAGCTCAGATGTCACCTTGAACTCCTTAAGCTCATTGACTTGTCCAAGGTCCTGGCCAGCCTGTCACCCGGGATGGGCAGGGACTCTGCCTGCCTTGCGACACTCTGTGCCCAGGGTCTGCACACAGTGGAGGCCGGCCAAACAGCTGGTGGAGGAGTGCGTGACGAAGGCCACAGGGGAGTCTGTGACTCTCAGAGGCTGGTTAAGGTCCTCCGGAGGAAGCCCCAGGGCACCAGCCTGGAAGGGGTCCCCTCCCCTGGGCAGCCTCGGTCCCACATTTGTTGCTGTTCATCAGAGCAGAAGGGCAGCTGATCAGAGCCACCTTGGCCTCAACTGGATTCACAGCCCATGGTGCCCCCTCCCGACAGCGAGTCAAGAGCTCCACGCTCAGCCCATGAACACCGTGAGGTCCAGCAAGGAGCAAGGCGAGCATGAAGGGGCCACAAGAAAAGATGACTGGTCATTCAAACCAGCCATCGGAAGTCGCCAGGGTCCATGAAAGGAATGTGGCCACGCTACCTCAACCATGAACAACATCTGTCTGTCCTTAAAACGACAGCTGACAAGTGAAGACGGTGCTTCCATGAGCTGAAACCTAAAGCCAAGGCAAGGGTTTCCCACGGAATGGACACGCCCTGGGGCTGCTTCCCGACACATCCCGACACTGAGAGCAGAAGCCTGACTCAGGGCTGGGACAGAACGGGGGAGCACAGGGCTTCCTGGGACTCACAGCAGGAGGGCAGGGAGGGAGGGGTACAAAGAGAGAGGGACGGGGGGAGGGGAAGAGAGAGAGAGAGAATGAACAAATCTTCCCGCTGCTTCCCGGTCTATTTGGCCGGAGTACGTTCTCTGCAGTGTGGTGAGCAGAGCTTCTGATGCTAGACCTACTTTTTATGACTTTTCTCCTTGGTCAGCTTGGCTGTCCATTCCACCAAATCAGATAAGGAAGCAGGAGGTGATGCCCACATGGGCTGCCGCTCTCACAGACAGTCCCGCTCCCATCCTTTCAGAAGACTGGTCTCTGCCTCCCTGCAGCGTTCGTTCCCAAGGCCTGTGGCCCTCGTGCTCCCGTTCGAAGTTTATTAAAGGACGTGAGAGCGGCACGCCCATGTGCACAGGAACCCGGGCCTGCGGGCGAGCCCCGGAGCAGCGCCAAGGCCTTGGGGAGGCTGTGAACAGCCATTCCCTCCCCCCTCCCCCCTCCCCCCTGCCGCCCCACAGCAGAGCGGGCAGCCTCCCTCCGCCTGGCTCCCTGGCCCACCCTCTCTCTCCATCAGGACTACTGTGCAGGCAGTATTCCTTTAACTTGGCTTTGTTCCTATATTTGCCAATTTATTTTATTCACCTTCAACTTTTTTCTCCACTTTGGTTCAAAAACAGATTCAAAGGTACTTATTCAGATGCATAAAGCACAAGATAAATGATAAAATTAGCAAGAACATGAGGACAGAAGGAAAAGAAAGGCAATAAATGAGACACAGCCAAAAGCCAACCACAAGGTTCTGACAGATGCCACGGATCTAGGACTGAGTCTCCTAGAGCAGTGGTCGGCCAACCACGGCTCGAGAGCCACATGCGGCGCTTTGGCCCCTTGAGTGTGGCTCTTCCACAAAATACGTGCGGGAGTGCACGTACAGTGCGATTAAAGGAGTACCCTAATTAAGTTAATAACAATGTACCTACCTATATAGTTAAAGTTTAAAAAATTTGGCTCTCAAAAGAAATGTCAATCGTTGTACTGTTGATATTTGGCTCTGTTGACTAATGAGTTTGCCGAACACTGTCCTAGAGGTCAAAGCAAAGGGCGCGATGCGACTGGCACACCGAGATCACCGGGTGCCCCACCGTGCGTGCGGGACTGAAGAGGCAGCTCTGCTCTGGCTTTAGGGAATGTGGCCTGTTCTCTCTTTTCTTCCATAAATATTAAATGAGCACCTTTCCATGGCCAGGCCCATAGGCTCTGGGGCAAAATACCTATCAAGATGCAATCCCTTCCCTTGCTCTCCAGAAGGAAACAGACTTGCCGCCCTTACTGTGCTTGGTGTTGGTGGTGAGTTTTTGCCCAGAGGTGTGAGGGGCTAGGGAAGTGGTTGTGGGGAAGAACAGACCTTCTGTCTTAGTCTTTCTCTTGGCTCACAATGCCCGACCCTTTAGTCTCAGTTCAAAGAAGCCTTCATCCTTCACAGTCTCACTCAAACGCCACCGCCTCCAGGAAGCCTTCCTGTATAGTTCCAGGCTGAATTAATTGTTCCCACAGCACATGACAAGTGTCTTAACTTAGCATCTATTTCATTGTGTGTGGATTTTTGTTTTTTTTCTGCCTTTCCCTTTGGCCTTGTTCGGGTCTGTATTTTCCGGACACAGCTCATGGCCAGGCGCATAAGCAGTGAGCAATATGCATCTGCTTGTGCTGTAATAAGGATGTTCACGAAGTGGAAAATTCAGAGGTCACATACACAGAAGTAAATGTCCCTCAGGACCAGGGTGGCTCTGAGTGGAGCGAGCAGGAATTCAGCGCCGACACATCGGACCTGTGTCCTGGAGCCTCCAAGGCCTAGAAGGGCTCACACGTTTTCCCGCCACTCAGGGCGGGTGGCTTCTCCTGATTGTCCCAAACATTGATATTTTCCTCCGACCTACAGACCGGCATGCTGCCTGCACGACTGCTTCTGAGAGAAACAAGCAGAAGAGAGGCCTGGTCTGGCCTGGGGTGCGGTGAGGAGGCACGGAGGTCACGCAAGAGCTCCGGCTGCAGAGTTGCATGGGGCCTGCCACGTACCGTCTCCGGGTAACGGCGAATGGCTGTGTGTGCCTGGGGAGCAGCACCTCACCCCTCCGAACCTCAGTAAGAGGAGGCTAAAACCTACCTCGCAGAATTGTATAACACAGGTGTTACAAGGAAGTGAAGATTTTTAAGGAAACCTGGTTCGGGTTTGTGCTCGTTAAATCCCTTCCTGTTTTGTTTTTTGCCTTTGCCTCGCCTTGGGGGCCCCTCTGCTGCTTGCTCACCATGTGACTGTAAGCAAATCGCTGACCCCAAGAGTCAGTGTTCTCGTCCGTGAAATGGGCCATTGAAGACTAAGGGCCATAACACATTTAATGAGTTTGTCATATCCACACAAAAGGTTGGAATGAACATGTCTGTTACAGGGGTCAATACACACGTGCAGAGTAACTCATGAATTATGGTCTCAGTTCGTTCATTCATTCATTCATTCATTCATTCAAACATGTAGCTGGTGGCTTCTGTGCCCTAGGCATTGTGCTATGTGCTGACGACCAGAGGACCGTGACACTGTCCCTGCTCTCAAAAAGAAGGTAGTAAAAGCATTAAAATTAGTAAGGTCAGCCAGAACTTCTGGAGAGAGGAAAAGAATACAAAGATGTGTGGGAAATAACGGGTGAGATGTGGGAGGGCAGGGGGCGGGGGGAGAGAATAGAGGAATTCCTTGCATTCCTTTGACTCCCCCGCCCCGCCTCCAAAAAATGAGGTGATGTAAGAAGGTTTAACTAAGGAGGGTTTACAAACAGAACTTTATGAAGGCTGACATTGCACCGGCTTGTCCAAACCATGAAACCTCTACCTTACAGCAATGGCATCGAAGTGAGAATAACCACACGCAATTAAACAGTAAGCAAGGTGGAATCTGTCAAGGTCAGTTTAGTCTGGGAACAGTCTGGAGAAGAATGTGGAAGGAACCGTGCCAAAGACAAAGGGTGAAGTCCTAAGGGATAGAATTTTAATATATCTAAATGGGCTAACTTGAACCTGCTTGCTCCAAAGAACTGGAAACAATAAAGATCTATTGTTTTCCTCCCAAACCCTGGCCAACAGAGGTGTGTGTGATAAATCATAGTGTCATCTCCGCATTGTCTCACCTGTTCTCCTCGGCCAAATCCCTGCCTGGAGGGACCCAGACCCAGGAGAAGGCGGCTGACCTCTCTCTACGCCGGGGATGGGGTAATTCTAGCAGACCGCATGAAGAATATTCTCCCTGCTCCTCGCTGCTGTCCTCAGGGGGCAGTGGGAGGAGACCAGAGCCAACAAAAACTGCATGTCACGATATGAGGGCAACTAACCTCTGACACTGACATCATCTCTTCCTTCTGCAGCTCCTTCCTTTACAGATTTTGCAGCCTATACATACCACTTCCCCTGGAGCACTGGCGCTAGGAGGACCCTAAGAGACACAAGTTCAACCTCCTCACTTTACTGCCAGTGACCAGTGACCCTGAGCGCAATGCTGTGCACAGAAGCCCTGAGCAACCCGGAGCCAAAGGGGAGACCCAGGCCAGGCCTCCCGCTTCAGTTCGGAGATCTCGCCACCGTATGTGGTGGCCTCTCCATGTGATGCTGAATTTGCACACACAGTGGGTGCTTGCTGCTCGGTGACGCACAGCAGCTAAATGCAACCTGCACGACCCAGCCCTGCTGCCCTGGCTCCCAGCCACCCCAGCCTGATCCTCAGAGTGGTTTTTAATTCTAATGAAAATTCTTGAATGCAAGCGCTCGGCCTCACCACCGCTGCCACCAGCTGTATAAGCACTTGGTGGTTTGGGTTAATAAAATGTTTAGATCTTTATCAAATGCATTTTCTCTGGAGGTAGTTTGTGTTGTTTTTAGAATAATGAGATCCCTGATAGGACTCCCGGACTTAACGAAAGACGGCATAGAAGTGGATGGCTGGAATAAAATTGGGAATTGCTCTCATGGAGGGACTTAATTGCTCCCAGGCAACAAGGCACAGGGAGGGCTCCGCCTCAGCCGCTCACTGCTTTTCTGAGACACGTCAGAAGCCAATTACTAGGTCTGAGCGGTCCTTTTCCCTCTGGCTCCGGTGTTTGTATCCTTGTTTCTAAACGGCTTCACGGTCTGCCAAAGACGTGCCTCTCTCCCACATATCCTCGCACTTCCCTCTACGCCCATCAGCCCATCGCCAAGCACGAAGCAAGTTCTAGTGGGTTCCAGCTCCAAACTCTGTAAGGAGGCCAAGGCCCTGAGCTGGAGTCTCACAAGGGACCCTGAACTTCACAAAGAAGACCAAGGAAGGCCTGCTCTCAGGCCGAGGATTGCACTTGAGGCCCACGCAGTCCCCTCCCTGTCCTACATGAGCTGGGATGATAATCGATGCCGTGCTGCTTCACAGGGCTGAGTGGCGCTCAGGCGAGGGTGGGAGCCACTTGGAAAAGATGAAGGTCTCGACAGAAGGAAGGCCAAGAGACATATGACAACATGTTCAAAGTCACCAATCATCCGAGAGATGCAAATCAAAACGACAATGCGGTACCATCTCACACCTGTCAGAATGGCCATCATCAGCAAATCAACAAACGACAAGTGCTGGCGAGGATGCGGAGAAAAAGGAACCCTCGTGCACTGCTGGTGGGAATGCAGACTGGTGCAGCCACTGTGGAGAACAGTATGGAGTTTCCTCAAAAAACTAAAAATGGAACTCCCATTTGACCCAGTGATCCCACTCCTGGGAATATATCCACAGAAACCAGAAACACCAATCAGAAAGGATATATGCACCCCTATGTTCATAGCAGCACAATTCACCAGAGCTAAGATTTGGAAACAGCCGAAGTGCCCATCAGCAAGTGAGTGGATTAAAAAACTGTGGTACATCTACACAGTGGAATACTATGCTGTGGTAAAAAAAGGAGTTCTTACCATTTGCAACAGTATGGATGGACCTGGAGAGCATTATGCTAAGTGAAATAAGCCAGTCAGAGAAAGATAAATATTACATGATCTCACTCATTTATGGAATATAATAAACAACATACACTGATGAACAAAAACAGATCTAGAGACAGAGAAACATCGATCAGACCACCAAACCTCAGAGGGGAGGTAGGGGAGGGTGGGGTAAGGGGGAGAGATCAACCAAAGGACTTGTATGCATACATATAAGCCTAATCAATGGACACAGACAACAGGGGGGTGAAGGCATGAATGGGGGGCAATGGGGGGGATAAGGACACATAAGCAATACCTTAATCAATAAAGAAATTTTTAAAAAAAAAGAAAAGATGAAGGTCTCTAGCTAGACAGGACTCATGATTCATCCCTAAGAGATTTCCTGGGCTCCAAGGGCTCTTTTGGCTTTAGTGTTTGTTGTCATATGTGCTTATTCACAGTCCGTATTCATAGCTTATTCACCCAGTTTGCAGGGTGGGACCTTACCCCGCATTATCCCGGCCATCACAGAAGGATGGGATCCTCTTGTGAACTGCTCTATCCTTGGTGCTGAAAACAATGCCTGGCACATAGCAGAGCCCACCCAACAGCCAGGGAGCCAAGGGCAGCCAGAGCTTCTTGAGAAGGATCCTGGCGGCATTGATGGCACCTATGAATTCTGCCCGCCCTCCGCGTGCCTTTGCCAAATAGTCATCACCTTTATCCCTCGGAATTAGAAAAGCTAATTTACATGTCTCCTCCCTCAGCCCCCTGAGCTCCTTGGGGTCTGAGTCACCTTCCATCCCTTGGCATGCACAGCATATAGACTCAATACAAGTTGATGGAATGAATGACCGTCCTCTGTGAGTTTCTGAGATGCCCAGAATCAGATCCAGTAAATCTAAACAAGTCTAAAGCCTAAGGGATGGAAAAAGAGAAATTCAATTTACATAATGAGCAGAGGGCAGCCTCCGAGTAATTTCAAGTTTGTTTTCATCCCATTTGTGCAGGGGATCGAGGCACTCCTGGAAAAACCCACACTTGCCTTGCTGGGTGAATGTGCTTCCTGTTCCCAAAGGCGTCGGAGAGACAGCTTAACCTGATAAAGCCAACACCCGCCATGGAAATGTAAACAGGCTTTTGAAGGGCACCCAATTGTAAAGGGAAAATTCATCAGTAAAGATGTTTGAGCAAAGTACTTAAATAAGCCGGGCAAATCACACGGAAAACCCAGACAGGAAACCCGCCTGGCCCCACCTGTATTGGGCGTCTGAAAATCTCTCAAGCCCTATTCTTTCCCAGGGTTGGGGAGGGGAGAGATGTCTTACATTTTAAACTTAAAATTGAAAAACTATGTTATACAGAGTAAAACAGGGCCTCTCTCATTTTTTTTCCTAAAAAGTAAATTTTTATTGATTTCAGAGAGGAAGGGAGAGGGAGGGAGAGATAGAGAACATCAATGATGAGAGAGAATCAGGGATCAGCTGGCTCCTGCATGCCTACCACTGGGGATCAAGCCCGCAACCTGTGCATGTGCCCTGACGGGAGTAGAACTATGACCTCCTGGTTCATAGGGGGAGGCTCAACCACTGAGCCACACCAGCAGGGCCTCTCTCATGCTTTAGCCATCAGAAACATGTTCTCATGTTAGGAAGGTCTTAATGGTCATGGTTCATTACTGTCGTCAATGTTGATCATCTCTGTCCCAGGACCGAATATAAGCCCGAGGGCAAGGAAGCCTCCCTCATAGGTCCAACCACTTCCTAGAGGTAGAGAAGAGAAAGCGGGGAAGGGTCTACTCTAGTCCCCAGGAATCTCTCCCCAGGGAAAAGTCTGAGAAGAAACTCGTTCCTAAGGTACCTTTCCTTAAAGCTGATGGCTAACTCCGTGACCTCATCAAGACACAGAAAGGCCTGGGGACTCTCGTCCGGGTGTGCTGAGCAACAAGGGGAACAATAAAAGCTTTTGTTCCCTTGGTTCCTCGGACTTTAAGTCCTTTATTTCCTTAAGATTAAAGAGAACAAACAAACAAGAAATCAATGATTTTAGAACAAAGAAGACAAGCTGACCACGAGAGTGAAAGTCTAGCCCTCAGAAGGTTAGCCCAGGGGCACTGTGGGCCCAGGCACGGCTGGCTGGCGGCACGGACGTCCTCGTGTGGAAGGAAGGTCTGTGGTCTCTCCTGCAGGGAGCTCAGTGCTCCTCACCACGGAGCAGACGCAGACCTCACGCGGCCACCCTCGGCCTCTCACGTGGCTGAGAAAGGGGGTGCCCTGTGTCATTTACATGGGAGACTCAAGGTCACCAGCCTGCATGGCCATCTGATCCCGTCTTTAGCAATGTGATATTAATAGTTTTCACTTACAACACCAACCTTGTCTGATTTCATCCTCACAATTCTAGAGGCTCATATTATAATTCCCAATTTACAGGCAAGAAAAAAAAAATAAGATCCAGAGTTGTTGCATAACTTTTCCAAGATGTTTTTTTTTTTTTTTTAATATAGTAGTTCCCAACCATTGGCTGCACCTTAGGACCCCAAATTGCCATGCCCAGGCTGCACTGCAGGCCAACTAAGCCAGAATCTCTAGGGGGAGTATTTTCAAAGCTCCCCGGGTGGTTCCAATGTGCAGCCAAGGCTGAAAAGCCGCTGATCCAGTAAACAGCAGCTAGATCTGAATCTGACTCCAGGCCTCTGCTCCTTTTCCTCTGCGATATTGCCAAGCACGAAAGAACAATCCAGAAACTTAAAGTAATATTCATCAAATGACTTTCCCACTGGAGGCACTTGGACAGTTGGGACTGAGAGAAAGGAAATCCACCTGGCCTAAGGTTTGCTCTCATAAGTAGTGGAAGAGAAAGCCCGGGGGCTAAGAGTCTCTCCCGTACAGCAGGATGCATGGGGCTGCATGAACAGAATGTACAGCCATCCAGTCTTTCCATTTTACCGACCAGTTCTGGAGAGTTGAGTTGCAGCTTAACCTCAGGGTCTCCTGCTACCTTCTGGGGCGCACAGTGAGTGCACCGACTCACCAAGGGCATCCATGGCCAATGTCATGCTCATACCTCATCTGCACAGACAGATGGGTCCTGCCTGCCAATTCCAGTGAGTGCGTCAGTTAATAGTCCTCATTTTCTAGGGCAAAATCATCAGGATTGAAACGTCTTCCACCGACTAACTGCCATGGAACAGAACATTCCTTCTCCCCCACTTTTCCTGAATTTGATGAGGAAATGATGGAAAATAATTTTCCATATTAAAATGTCTGCTTTCCTGAGGATGAGAGCCACCATAACCACTTTAGCTGAGACATCTGGGTTGGGCTGTATAATAAAGGCTTGGTTAATCAGAGCCATCAGTCTGTCACTGCTACCCAATTAACGCTCTCCTGCAGGCCCGAGGATAGCCTATAGTACCTTACGGCCTTCCTGGCTAACAGTCCATTGCCCAAAGCCCGGAGCTGCACTGCACAGATAGCATTTTAGCGTCTGAATTACTTATGCAAGTATTTTTTGAACCTGTAAATGTGACATGTTAGGTTCCATCTTACAGGGAACTTTAGGGCAGTCGTCCAGTTTTTAATATATTCATCCAAGATACTGAGCATCCACTCTATGCTAGGTACTACCCTAGACACTGGACAAAATCACCAAATAAGACCCAGCCCCTGACCTCAGAAAGCTTCCAATCTGCTGGGGAAGTGCGATACACAAAAGATAAATAGACCCCAGGTGGTGGCTAAATGGGGGACCGCCCCATGGATCACTTAACTCAGCCTGGGAGGAGGGGTGGATATGACCAGGGAAGGTCTCCTGAACAAAAGGAAGCATGAATGGAGGAAATCGGCACAGAGACATCGAGGATCAACAGGAGCTTAGGGACCAGCTGTAGAAGCTCATTTCTACAGCCAAGACCACATTTTCCTCATTCCCAAGTTTTACATTTCCTTGAAGGCCCTCCACAAAATTGCTTTCTGGCCCCTTCTTTTTCCCAGACCCCTGTACTGAGCCCCACACCACTGCTCACTGGTCCCCAACCAGGCCTTGCACACCCATGTCTTTTTATTTCTGCTTGGCCCGAGTTCTTTGTCAGGAATGCCCATCACCCCCACTCTGTCCATTAATTTCCTACTCACGCTCAAGGTCCAATACAAACACCACCTTCTCTGTGAGGACTTCTGTACCTATGGGCAATCACGGCATGGGGACATGATATTAACCTATCCTCCTCTCCAGGCTGTAAGCGTCTGGAGGGCAGGAACTGCCTCTTAATCATTCTCACACTCCCAGTGTTTGGTAGGCAGAAGACATATGACATGCCTTCCTTTAGACAAAGCAATGAAGGAACAAAGCAACATATCAAAAATTTGCATGAACTGTTTTCCTCCATTCCAATCACAAATAGGGGTCAAGAAATAGGATCCTGTACCTGCTCCTGAAAACCCAGCAGCTGCCCTGGCCTAACTTCTGAAATGCAGGCTCATTTGGTGATTTTTCACATGCACAATTACACCATAAGCAAGCAGAAAAGAATAAGGGGACTTGAGAGCAAATTGATTATTCATGAATCCAATTACAGCTAATAACTGGAGACAGGCCCCTCTCAGATGCCTGTAATAATTCATGCAGAGGACAGAGGGAACCCTGCCAGGCTGGCATCTGGACCTTGAAGTGCGAGGGAGCTTGGGCCAGTGGGTGGTGAATCATCCCAGGAAGTCCAGCTCAACTCCTTGGACCCGATGTGGTCAGAATCAAGTCCTTTTGGGCCAGCTTGCAGCACAATGACACATACTTTTCTGTGGCCAGAGTCTGTACCCCCTTATCCAAGCCAGTCACCCCAGCATTTATCTCATTTGAAAGATACCACCCTGAGATGCATGATGAGGTGATTAAGGAGATGAATTGGATGATATTTTCTTTTTTGCTTTTTTAAAAAAATTTCTTTATTGATTAAGGTGTCACATATTTGTCCTCATCCCCCCATTCCCATCCCACACCCCTCCCCACGGATGCCCCAACCCCCTGTTGAACTTTGGATGATATTTTCTCCTGCTCAGGTATTGCAGTGAAACCACCACCAAAAGCGGGTTCAGGACCACGGATAGTCCCACTCATCTGAATCAGACCTCTCTTCTCACTCTCAGAAGCCACGACTAGACCCACAGTGAAGAGGGATGGTTATGGAAACCCTTCCCATGTTTTTCACCATGAATGCAGTAAGAAGCCAGAATGAGCTCAGGGAGGCTGAGGCCATGCCTTTGTCACCACACTCAGCCTGGCCCTGCCACTGCTTAACATTGGTTTAAGAGACTAGCAAGACAAAATGTAGTTGTCCTTCCCCATTGCTTCAAAAGCAAATGGAACCATCCTATGGAAATATTACAAGTCCAGCATTAAAAACTTAGGGCAACAGTGTCCCTCTGACACAAAGCAGAGGATGCTCAAAGACACTGTACCTTGCCACATGGCCCTCCCCACCTGCAAATGATAACTCCACAATGCTGTCACTCAAGAAAGCATATTGAAACACGACAAGCGAAAATGGCAGCACTAGTTATAACTCTGAATACTGTATCATTTTAAAAAGTATATCATCTGAAAACATTGTGGTTGACTATCATCTACACTAATAAAAGAGAAAGATGCAAATTGACTGTACCTTCACGACACCCACTAGCCAATCAGGAGTGAGTATGCAAATTAACCAACAAAGAAGGAGGGTTAATTTGCATATGCAGGCACTGAGCAGCCAGGGGTGGACACAGGCTCCACACCACCCCAGCCACTCCGGACCTCTGGGCAGTGTAGGAGGGCGGAAAGGCAGCTCTGGGCCAGAGCTAAGGTGTTGCTGGCAGCCAGGGGAAGGAAGGCCCATTTTTGCATGAATCTTCATGCATCGGGCCTCTAGTTAGTAATAAATCACTTGCAAAACACCTCACAACTTACTGTGAAAAAGAGATCAATCTATCTTAATAATAGATGGAGTTAGAAAAGCAATGGGAAGTCCTAGCAAACTGATAAGACCCCTCCCCCCCCTGCATGAAGATGGTGATTGCGTTCAAGAGCCTGTTATCAGGATTCTACAAATAGCCCTTAAAGTCTGCAAATGCAGAGCGAGGTCACCACGAGAGCCATGGAACGCCATAGCTTTGCGGCATCGCCTTGCTTTGAGACTTACTGTAATAAAGAACAGCCATTGTCTTTTTTGCCCACCCCACCCTCTTTCATGAATATAAGCCACCCACACCTGGTGAGGTCAGTCAAGGACTGGAGATTGGAGAGGCCCCCAGCTTCTGCAGGGACCCTCCCTACTCATTCCGGCAACAGCTCTGAGTAAATGAAGCCAGAAGGCTTACTCTGAAATAAGGGGCAGTGGTCTTGTTTTCCAGAGCCCTGTGACATGGGGGACGGGTTAAAATAGTTATATCTGAAAGTGCTAAGGAGAGCACCTGGCCCATAGTAAATGCTGTGTAAGTGTTTGCTATTATTATGATGCTGACATCCCTAAGCTGCAGATGAGAACTATCACTGCCTAAGGCTAGGCAGGGAAATGAGACTCCGTGTCCAAATTTCCTTCTTTCTGAAAGGCAGGTGGTACCAGTTTCCAAAGGGACGTGGTCAGGTCTAAATCACCGGGTATCAAAGCGTGGCTCACCTAAGTCAGAAAGCACTCTTGACGGAAGTGAAAAAAAGAAAAGAAAAAAGTGACATGGCCCATGCCATTCGCCAGCTGATCTTGGGGTACCACAGTGGCTTCTTCACAACTGGCCTTTGTAAGGGCAGCAAATGGCTTAGAGCTGAGGAGCAGCTGAGTGATAACCCAGTTCCATTCCCTACCTCTGACCCCTTCAACACTGAGTGCGCCTGGTCAGCTGGGATGAAACTTGCCAGGTTCCCGTGCTCTCCTAACTTGTCCTAGTGCAGTTCTTCCGGCGTCTTACTACTTTGAGGAAGAGTCAGGGGTGGGTCGGCGCCTGGATGACTCCTTGAGAGGGCAGAGGGCCGAGGTGGCAGCAAGCACAGTGAATTCAAACAGTCCACATTCCTGACCGGCCTCAGGGGCGGCCTGGCTCTGAGAAAGCCTCTCACCCAGCCTAGAGCCCTGCAAATCCCCGTGTTTTAGCTTCATCCTTTTCAGAAGACACTTAAAACAATTTGGAACACTCATGCTGCCTACTCATGCCCAATCGTAATCAAACCAAGTGGCTTTTCTCTTTGCAACTACGATCTGCAATATACTCAATGGCCATTAGACCCTCTCCTCCGGACACCATCCAGGCACGCAGCAGGGCATTTACCTTGCTCGTTCTTTTTAACTCTCCTCTGCTCCATGAAAGATGAAAATTCTGTTGTTTACAAGAGAATGGGGCCAAGTGACTTGAGTAGGAAGGGAAGATTTGAGAGTTGTCTCAACCCTGTTATTTCCTTGTGTTTTCTCTGTCCAGATAGACAGCAAGCTTTTTCAGAGCAGAAATGATGCCGAGGTCTTTCTGGCTCTCCCACCACCTTCCCTAACTTCCTATGAAGTGCTTTTGCAGTTACAGTAAGGAATGTGGACATAGATCTTCACATTTTATAAAACGCTCTGACACTCGGAGGGAAAATCCCTCCTGTCATGTATCCCAGGGTCTGTAGGAAACCTGCCCACATCATGAGACAGGAGAGGTGGAGCCGGGGTCTGGCCCAGGCGCTGTGCTCTCAGAGTTTTCACCCTTAATCACGGCGCAGCCCTTTGCAAGGGTGGGCCCACTGCTCTCTTTATCACAGGACCCTCTCTCTCCAGAGGCAACGCAACGCTTTTACAGAGGCTTAGATGAATGAGTTTAAGAAACAGTCCAGAGATGGAAGACGCTGACAATGCCTTGCCATACTAGCAGTCAACAGATATGCGTCACTGCAGATTGCCCAGGACCAAACCAGAGAGGGTCGGACCTGCAATACCACCATTTGTCCACCATCCAGAACTGAAATATCATTGCTGTTATGAACACATTAACAACTGTTGGACATAGAAACTGGGACTCAAAAGAACTGTTGGCCCAGAAAGAAACTCACTATAGACTGATTCATTTGCCTCTCAGCATAACCATTATTGCTTGTCTCATTTTCAGTTCCTATAAGTGTATTCCTAGTATCACACGAGCTCACTCATCTAGAGGAAAAGATGAACAACATAGACTGAAGAACAAGAACAGCATTGATCAGACTGTCAGACCTCAGAGGGAAAGTAGGGGAGGGTGGGGGCAAGGGAGATAGATCAACCAAAGGACTTGTGTGCTTGCATATGAGCCTAACCAGTGATCACGGACAACAGGGGGAGGGAGGCTTGCGTGTGGGGGGGATTGGGAAGGGAACAGGGGGAGGGGGTTGATGACAAATATGTGATACCTTAATCAATAAAGTAATTTAAAAAAAAAAAAAAAGAAAGTAGCAAGGGGCGTGTCAGAGGACAAAGAGAAACTCAAGGTCTTATTTCCACTGCCTGGGGGAAATTTCATGAAAGAGGTGAAATTTCAAGAAATGCCACAAGCCCTTTGAAAAACAATAAGTGGTGTAAATTCGGATTAAATCACTTCTTTAAAACTAACATTTGCTGGCCAGATCCCCAGCTGTCTGCAGGGGGCCCTCAGGGAGTTCTCAGGTAAAATAGCAGCGCTCTAGGTACATTTATTAAACTCACAAATCATCCCCGAGCAAATGCCGAGCAAGCGCGAGAATCGATATGTGGCAAGTCTGCCCGGCCTGCTTCCTCCCGGGCGGGTTCAGCAGGGTGCTGCCCCACCCACGTGAGAAAGAGATGGTGCCTTTTAATTCAACCACTTCTGGAGCAAATGAAGCGAGTAAGTGTTGTTCTGGAGCCCGAGGCCCAGTGCGTCAAGGAGGCACGCAGGCCCCTGAACAACTCACAAGTCATTTAGGAGCTTGTCCGATCCGGGGGGCCCCGGCCAGCTGTGGCCATGAGGACATCCAAAAGTGAGGTGGCTGCAGACCCCCATCAGGCCACAGCTCTGAGAAGCCAAGCTGGCCAAGAATGAATTTCCCTACACGCAGTGATGGCGAACCTATGACACGCGTGTCAGCACTGAAAGGTCCCAGGTTCAATTCTGAGGCGGCCGCATGCCGAGGATGAAACATTTGCTGCTCCTGAGGATGAAACATTTGCGAAATAATGTTTTTTCCTCAAATTGACACACTACCCGAGTTATGCTCAGTTTTTTGGCGAAGTTTGATACACCAAGCTCAAAAGGTTGCCCATCACTGCCCTACAGGAACTGCCTTCTGGGCCCCACTCCCGTCAGGTAGAATCAGGTGGGCTCCAGGGATGCATTGTCAGCTTGGGAATCAACTCAGCAGCCTCATATTCAAATCTATTATTTATGTATGTGTGTATTGTATGTATGTATGTATGTATTTTTGTTAATCATCACCAGAGGATTTTTTTTCCCATTGCTCTTCAGAGAAAGTGAAAGGGAGGGATGGAGGGGGGAAGGGAGAGAGACAGAGGAACATCCATGTTAGAGAGACACATAGATTGGTTGCCTCCCACGGGGGGACCTAATCTGCAACCCAAATACATGACCTTGACCGTGAATCAAACTGGTGACCTTTGGCATGCGAGCCAAACAGTCTAACCACTGAGCAGCACCAGCCAGGGCAGCAGCCTCACATTCAGAAGCCCAATGGGTCAGACAAGAAGGGGGCACAGTCTGTGCACAGCTCTGGGGCTCCACCAACACCTGGAGTCCACACCAACTTCTGCCAATGCCTGGAGTCGACACCAACTTCTGCCCTTGCAGAGTGTCCCAGCTCAGCGCCCTTGCCCTGCGCTGTGCCTCAGGCTCGGCCATCTCACCTCCTGCGAATTCATGGGTTCAAGGAGTTCCTCTCTCCCTTGCTCAGCCTTCAGTACACGGGGGGAGGAGGGGAAAGGGGAGAGAAGGGATGCTTTAACTCTTTCTGGTCATTCAGGGCCGAGGGGCAGCAGCTCTCTGAGTGCAACCCTTCAGATGCCCAGAGCCCCCCTCAATCCGTCAGAGTTGAAGAGACAAACTCCTTCCTTTTTGCTTTTGGTGACAGAAGAACTAGGCCAGTGGTCGGCAAACTCATTAGTCAACAGGGCCAAATATCAACAGTACAACCACTGAAATTTCTTTTGAGAGCCAAATTTTTTAAACTTAAACTTCTTCTAACGCCACTTCTTCAAAATAGACTTGCCCAGGCCGTGGTATTTTATGGAAGAGCCACACTCAAGGGGCCAAAGAGCTGCATGTGGCTCACGAGCCGCAGTTTGCCGACCACGGAACTAGGGCATCAACTTATCAATGAAATGAAGCAATGGAAAATGTTCTGACTTGAGAAAGAGGAAACAAAACTCGTGGAAATTTGGTTAAGTGCTGGCATTTACCTGAGGGTTAATCTGGACAACGAGGAGCATCAATGCTACATGGAGCTCGTTAGCTTGTGTGCAGATGAAGTAGTGGATCTAAGAACCCCCCTCCTCCAGGGAGCCCCCTTCACCCTCCATTACTTCCCATACCTGCCTGTCACAAAGCCTAATGCTACCCCATTAACAATTCATTAATAAGGTTCTGTAATAATATTTATGCTTTAATTTGGGCAAATTCAAGATATCACTATGTTATCAAAATGACATGGCTCCCTGAGAAGGGTAAGCTGTGGGCACGTGCCAGGCACTCCTGGGATTTAAACTTTGTTGGCCAAAAGGGAGACCTCATATGACTGACAGCCAGGGAAGGGGGAATACAGGGGCTTCTGAAGAGAGTGGGTCTGGGTGGGGCTGGGAAGGGAGAGGCTGGGGTGGGGATACAAGGTCATTTGAGGTGCATGATGAAATGGAAGAGCATGGGAGGACAGGGGAGGAGGACAAGTCTTAGCTGCCTCCTTGTTCTGCCCTGTGCCTGGAAAATCTTCAACTAGTCTTTCTATTTCTCATATTTTAGAAGTCACACTCAGCTCCCTAGAGAAAATTAAAAAAAATATATATATCAGTACTGGCTCAGCTGGCTCTGTCCATGGTGCTACCAGACAAGGTTCTGAAATCTTGCAACAAGGAATCCTAACTCCAAATTTAGGTGTCTGTCATTCCTTACCCTGCACCGAATTCCGAAGGATAATGAACTTGCAAAGAAGATGAGTTGGGGAGTTGTGTACAGGGTCCTTTAAGTAGGACCTCCCACTCTGCAGCCAGTCCCAACTATTCTCAGGCAGACCCTTCCCTCCCCCCTCCCCCCACCAGCAGGCACCTCACCAGAAGCTGTTTCTTCTTTGGGGGTCAGAACACTGATTTATGGAGGTTCTTAACCCTTCCTACCCAAATGTTCCTAGAGGGGCAGGGAGCAAGACAGAAAGGAGAGGCACGCTTAAGGCCCATCAAAAATGCAACATTCCTTTCTTTACGTCTTCATTTATCTTACAATTAGTTTGCATTCTACTCCACAAGACACCAGCTTTTATTTTTACATAATTGCCTCCAAATTTCTGGGTACAATGGATGCTCCAGGAAGCAGCTTTTGGAGTGGAGGCACAGACCACCCCTGGTGGCTCAGCCTTTTCTTCTTCCACCTGAGCTACGTGTGGGCAGATGCCAGCCCGTGGCAGCAGGAGGCCAGCGAGAGCCGCGGGCCTGACTCTGTGATGGCCCACCTGCTCACAGGGCCTCTCAGGACCTGGAGAGGGTGCCCATTTAACCTTGACAGCACCTACCCTGCAAGGTCATTTGAAGGATTACAGGAAATGATAAATGTGAAATGCTCCATGACAGGCACTCATGAAATGTTAGCTATCGATATTAATATTCCCCCCTCCTCTGTAGGCAAAGGCCATATCCTCCCCCTACTTATAGCCCTCTGCAGGCTCCTTAAAGCTACAAGAACCTACATAATCAGACGCCTCCTAACTCTGCAGCCTCATTTCCTGCTTCTTCCTCCACTCACTCATGCCCCAGACTCCACCATTAAGTCTGGAATGATTTAGAGTCTCTACCCTTCCCAGGCCCTATCACACCTCAGGGCTTTGGTGTGTGCTGAGCGTGCTACCTACTGCACAGCCTCCCATCCCACCAGTGAAGCTCCTCACCTGATGAGCCCCAGGAGGAGGCAGCACCTTGTCTGAGACTCTCAGCCCCTCCTGCCTCCAGTGACCTAGTGTGTGCCCCGAGGCAGCACTTATCATGCTCTACTGCCATCATTTGTTACTTATCCATCTCTTCTTTCAGATGCCCAGCACCCCGGAGAGTGAGACTTCATCTCTGCATGTCTTGTCCACACACAGAAGACATGCACCAAATGTGTGATGAATAACAGTGTGTATGTGGGTGGGAGTGTGTGTAATGCTGGGGAGGAGGTGATGGGTGTGAAGGAAGGTGGAAGAGATACTTGCCCAGCATGAAATCCTGTAAAAATGGACTGTCATGCCACCCAGGGCAAAGATTCCATCTGCAAAAGTCTTCCAGTCAGTCCTCAACCCACTGCTGCAAGACAGGAGGGCCGCCAAAAAGTCTCCAAACCTTTCAGCAATGGGTAGTGTTGTTATTGCCCATGAGTCAAACTATACCACCCTCTCCCCACCAGCTGAATGCACAGGTCTAGGACACTGTGCCCCTGCCTTGCCTACACGTGAGCATGCGCACATGCAAACACACACACACACACACACACACACACACACACTCTCTCTCTCTCTCTCTCTCTCTCTCTCTCTCTCTCTCTCTCTCTCAAGGCACTTTAACCATTTTGGGCCACTTCACTCCTCACATGGATGTTTTGTTCAAGGCCTTATATTTTTTCATTATATGCATTTTCATTATCTTATGCATATTGCTTTCTGCAGACTGCATTTTAACTTATTGTCTTTTTGCATTATTTTACCTATTTCTTTTAAACTTTAGATTTTGAAATGGAAGTCTCCTGGGGAAGGGAAGCAGCTCTGAGACTGCCATGACCAGGACACAGAGGCTCCAGACACTCCCTGCTCTCGGGGATGCCCAGATTAATGGCAAAGACAGAAAATATCAATTCTTAACAGGCACACAAAAATTGGCCCCAAATAGTCCCAAGCACCTCAATACCCAGGTGAAGGAGGGGATGAGGGAAGGAGGAGGTTAAAGGGCTGGGGGTAGTTCGGGGAGTGGCTTCCTAAGTGGTCAGGACTGTCCCCGCCCAGATGGGTGAGGCTGTCATTCTCAGAGTATTCACACCTTCTCCTCTTCCCCAGGTTTCTACACAAACTGCTCCCTCATATAGTCCAAGTCTTTGCTCCAATGTCCTCTAATACATGTAGGCTTCACTTACCACTCTACCTCAAGTGACCCTGAAGGATGTTTACTGATACAGCACAGCCTGAAATTACAGACACCCATCACACATTTCTGAACAAATGAAGAAATCTAGCTAACACTGGGTGTACGATCCAAGCTGTGACAACTGGGCTTTCTCCCCTGGGCTGTGGATGCTGAGGGAAGGAGAGAGGGAAGATCCATTGGAATGCCTCCACCCCAGCAGCGGTGCCCTCACCGTCCTGTGCCTCGATACCCGGCCTCTCCTGGGTCCTATTTTCCTCAGCCTGATTCTTCAGCTATACCTTCAACTCGGTGAGCTCTTCTACCTCCTTCCCATGAATCACCCCCCTCAAATTAGCTAGTGTTACTATCTATTGCTTGAAATTTAAGAACTCTAATTGACAGGCCATCTCATTTCCTAATTCCTGTTCTGAGTTTCCCACCTGCCCCGCAAAGTGCTACATGCCTATGAGAGTTCTAGTCAGACTCATAGAGTTGTCTTGCCACTGACATTCTAAGAACCATCCTCAGTCTAACATTCCACTAGCCCACTAAAATGATACCGTTAGACTTCCATACTCCTTTCAATCTCTAAAATGTGACTCGACTCCTCAATTTACTGAAAAGGAAATGAAACCCCAAGATGTTCAAGTGGGAGATTATGTGGAGAGTCCAGAATTTAGAACTTGGTTACCAAATAAAGAACACAGAATTCATGGCTGATTGGCCAGTTATGTGCTCAAAAATGCTCATTCTCTGTCCTGTCAAGGGCTAGACAGCAGGGCCAGTTGTCTTCCTGCACAGTGTGCAGGCCTGACCCCTACACCCTGCATCATAGCCCCTGGAATAAGACAGCCACCCAAGCAACAGCTCGAGGCCCTCACAGATGGATGGCATGGTGTGCTTTCTTCCTTTGCAAAGACACATATGCCCATGGAAAATCCCCAGAGATGTCGCCCATCAGAGATGATGAACGGATCCTGTACAATCTAACATCACTGAAAGGAGACCAAGAGGGATCAGGGAGAGAGAAATGCCAATGAAAGCTCCTTAACCACCTGGCATGGGTGCCCACGGACAGCCTTTCTCAACTCTAACGGAAAATGTTTGCAGTTTTGTTTGGAAACTGGCTCTAGGGCTTTAGTCACAATGAATGTGCAGTCTGAGCTCTCTGGAAGTTTCGAAGTCACCTGACTAGTAACTGCCTGACAGTCAATCAGCACCCTGGACAGTGCCCTGCGTGAGTCAGAGGAGGTGAACCTGAGGGCGGCCTGCACCAAGCTCCAGGACACCAGGCCCTGCATCCTGCAGGTGCAAAAGCCAAGCTTTCCCATCCTGGTCTCTGTCCTAAAATCACCCCAGGAGACCGGGACGTAAAGCAATCTCAAGAACACGAACAGCAAACAGAACATTTGCAGCAACTCCATAGAGTAAATATCGGCTGCTGCAGGGATAAGAGCTGGGTGAAGATAAGACAGCTTCCTGAAAAAAGGGAGACCTGCCCAGGGATTTGAGAAAGGGAGGAACTTGGTGTGATGGACAGGAAGGGCACACAAGGCAGGAGGGCACAGACCGATAAAGAGGAACCAGACAAGCCCGACACACTTCCTTACGTCGATGCATTCAAATGTTTCCCGCCACCCCAGGAAATACCATCCCTGAAAAGAATGTCCCACCCTGTCTTGGTCAAATCACATTGAAATACATTCTCCAAACAGAGTCGCAAAACCAACTCCCTGATAAAGCGCTTCTCATTCCCTCCCATCTTTTCTTTCTTTAAACAGATTTCTACCTCCTAACAATGGTGACTATATTTAAACCCGATGAGATGTTAGCCACGAGAGGAGGCTGCTCACACCCAGGGCTGCTCTTCCTCTCCCGATTACCCAATTCTATTGTGTTTCTGGGCATATTTTCCCTTCTCTATTCCTAGATCCTCAGTCCTACACGCTGCCAGGAGTGGGTTCTCTCTGGAAAGCGTCTAGAATGTTACTTACAGGCCGCCACTGTCTTAGTCCCTTGTCCTTTGTTATCTGCCTGTTGGGATTTAATTAGGCCACTTTGAAACAGTCAGCTCCTCGGGTTACCTGCCTTCTCTCTCCCTTTCTCCCTCTTTTGAGAAAAAGTCTCTGATTAAATTTTATGATTAAAAATATTTTTTCTTTATGAAAGAGCCTTTTTGAGGAACCAAACCCAGGCTCCTATGAGCCAAAACACCCTCAGCCTGTCTCTTTTCCATGGTCATGACAGGGAGCGGAGGAAAGAAGGGAGCGATGGAGAGAATTTCTGGAACAGTGAGCACGGCGGAGGGGCCGGGTCAGCAGACAGAGCCAGTGCCAGAGGCTAGGATCCGGGAAAGGTAGGCTGTCTCAAAACCAAAATTAACACACTAAGCGCCCAGTCACTGGTGACCGACACTATACTTTCCGTCTGGATGACAAAACAGGCTTAATGTGTTAAAGGCAATACTTTTAACCATTCCTAATCAGAGTGATCAAGGTGCCTGCTTCCCCCTCATATAAAATCATCTCTAAACGGACTACACAACTTCCACCCGAGGGGACACGTGCTCGTTTAAATTGGACCACTGTGGGCTCTGATAAACTGGCCACTGCAACCCTTCACGTGGCTGGGGTAGGTGTTACCCAGTGTGAGCCGGAGGGTGTTCTGAATCACGTCACCCATGACAATTAAGGCATAAAAAATATCAGACTATCGCCAAACTTCCTCTTTGTTTTGGCTTCTGTAAACATAGAGTTGACCAACAACAGGATGAATGACTTCGGTGTTACTAAACCGAAACGTGCTGGTAAATCTAACATTCCATATAAACGTTGCAAGAAAATCCCAACGACAAGAGGGATGCAGGGGGACCCGGATTTTTCCTCAGGGAGGTCCTGTTCCGCAGTCCTGCTGCTCAAACTGCGGGGGAGGCAGAGCCGGAAGGAACAATGAGCCAGAAACACAACAGCTGTAGCAGATGGGGCTGAGCAGCGGCGAAGACACAGGCCAGCTTTCTTCCTGGGCCCTGAGCTGTGTGGTCTTGACACCCAGCTGCACCTGAGCAACTGTTCCATCCAAACCCCACTGCCAGGAAGCAGGCGTGGGGAGGATGGAGGTGCACTTGGCGTGTGGAAGGCCCTACGTCACAGCGGTGCACCCCATTGTGGACACGGCCAGTGTTCTGTGTGCTGGGTCTCAGGCACCAAGTGCAGAGTCCACAGCCCACCAACCAAAAAGGACCACCTGGGCACTGGCTGCTCCCTGCAGCGGCGGTCTGCGTTAACTTGACATCCACGTGGGTGTATTCTAAAGATCCACATCAAGGAGCCATGTTGGGGGTGGCCTGAAGAGCAGGGCCTTATGAAAGAGAGGAGACAGGATTCCTGGCAGGTGAGATCTTGCTCAATTTGCCTGAAGGAAATTGATTAGAAGAGCGCGCTCATACGGGAACTCCTCAAGGCAGACAGCTGAGTGAACGAGCTCCCCCGGCTGAATGAGAAAGTCACCTGCGGAGCCGAGGGCCAGAGGGCCTCCCTGAGCGCAGCCTTCTCAGAAACACCATGTCAGGGCACAGAAAGGTTTAGAAAAACACAATGAAGACCATGACGATGGATCAAAGCAAGTCGCCATGAACTCTGAAGGAATTCTTTTATTTCTGGGAATTTGGCTGGGACAAATCTTATTTTATTTCCAGGAATTTGGCTGGAGTGAACCTTAGCCAAAGGAGACCATTGGTTCAAGGTGCCCTTTGGCCAAAGAGAGTTGTCATAAAAGGACTCCCCTTGTCTGACCAGAAACTCCGATGGACTAGTACCCATGGCCTTCACCGCTAAGCCCCCAGGGGATTCCTGGTTTGAGAGTTCATTGCCCTCAGTGCCCTGCCAGCTGGGAGGCCGCACCCAGACCTCTGTATGGCTTGTATTTCTCCTAGCACACGGCAGGCACCCAGCAGAGCTCATGGGCGGGACTGAATTTGAGTGCCAACAGTGTGGCCCATTCAGGTCCCAGCCTGCTGCCTCAGGTGCCTTTCCAGTAAAAGAGAGGAGACACAGGCCCTGATTAAGTCCCTAATGTCCACCTCCCAGCTCTCATCTCCGGAGAGAGCTCCTGGAGATGCCGACTGGAGGCAGGTGTAATGAGCTGCAGGAGGCAAATGCAGAAGGAAGAAGACTGCACCCGAGAGATAAAAGTTATGAAACAGGTTGAGGAGGCTCAGTTACTGTGTGTGTGTGTGTGTGTGTGTGTGTGTGTGTGTGTGTTTTCAGGGGTGGAGGAAACTACAAAAACACCTCAAAGCATGGTCAGTGGCCTTAGTTACAGGTCCAGAAAATGCATCGCAGCAGGAAGGAAATGGAGGACAGAGATGAAAACACTGAGAAGAAATCACGAGTCAAGGAAGGGGGACATTTGTAAATGTTTCATGTGATAAATTAAACAGAGATGACTTCACAAAAGATGGGGGACAAATGTGAGCTTCTGGCCTAAGCAAGGGGCCCGGGGTGGGGGCCGGGAAGGCACTGTATGGATGGTTTCCCTTCCATTGCACAGAGGCTGCTAATTAAACAACAAAGTCGGGCAGAGGTCCTTGGCAGAGGCTTTTGGGTGAAATGGTGGGATCGGGGCAACAGCAGCTTTCCCAGGGGGGCCGGCCGCCTCATGGGAGGCCTTTGGGGTCGGATTTGAGTCAGCTCTTCCCTTCACCCAGAAAGTACTCCCAGTCACCGTGTGCACCTGGGCAGTCCTGGGGCAGGGACCTGTGTGTATGTATGTGTGTGTGCAGGCATGCGTGTGCTTGCATGTGTGTGTGTGTGTGTGTGTGTGTGTGTGTGTGTGCAGGCACAGCAGCAGCACCAGCCACGGGCTTGGCTCTGCTCTGGGGCAGAGCTGGCTTCACTCCGCCGGGGCCACAGGCACCAGGGCAAGGCCAGGTGCTGCGTGATGCATCGTGCGTAAGATCCAGCAGGTGAACAGGAGCCCATAGGCCACACTCCCGAGTCCAGGAGAAATGGGGATGGAGCGTGAGGGTGGATATTTGGGTTTTCTTATCACATGAGCTCCACTCTTTCATGCCCAACCTTGACCATCAAAAGCAAAAACAAACAAAAAAACCAACCCCAAAAACAACACCACACGCAATCTGCCTCACAGCCAGCCACTTTTAAAGGATCAAAAGGAGAAAGAAATCCTTGGTTAAAGGAGCAACTACTATGTGAAGAAGGACATATAATCCCAAAGCCACAACCCTGCCCTCGAAAACCTTCGCGGGGTTTTAGACACTAGCATAAGGCTGCATATTAGAGAGAAACTCATTACTGGAGAATGGTCATTAAAAAAAAAACCTCAAAGTATGATGGCTTTGTATAAATTACATAATTGCATAATTTATTATGTAATCACATAATTATATAATCACACAAGTTATTAAGCTACCAGACCTGTTGTTCCCCCAGGAGGTCCCGACCAAGACCGATGAGCCCAGGGCCTGCCACTGGAGACCCAAACCTCCCCGCGGCTCCTGGCCCAGCGCAGGCATCCATTCCGAGGAGCTTTTCTAACTGGAGGGCTTCGTGGGGGACATTCCCACCCTCCCCGGCTGGGCTGTCTGACCCACACAGCTCCTCTCACCTGGAGGACTCCCCGTACCGGCCCCCTCAAGCCAGGCCTGCCCCTCCCCAGCCTTGTTCAAAGCCTCAGGCCTGAATCCCTCACCGGGTCCCACGCCCCACACTGACTTACCTGCTGCCATTATGCTCAGAACCTCAGCGTCAGGGTGGAAAAGGGCCTTCGACATTATAGTTCCTGCAGGCCCCCACCTCCCGCCCTGGCTGTGCCCCTGAAAGACGGCCCTGTTCCGCCATTGCAGCCCTGAGTGAGGACAGCAAGCCCAGCACGAAGTCAACACCGACTAAATTGCCACTCCCTCCGTGGAGCATGCCCTCTGCACTCCCGGGGTCAGATCCCTGGGGCCTCTCCACAGCCCCTCCCCCTGGGGAAGGACAGTGGTACTGACCTGGGGAGACGTAGGTTCTGCATGTGACAACCACAGCTGTTCACAGTCCTACCACGCAGTGTGCCCCTCCAAGTGCCATCCCAGCCGGGCACACCAGCATCGCCTGGGAGCTTGTGAGAAATGCAGAATTTTGACCCCTCCCCAGACCTCCTGAGTTGGAATTTGCGTTTTAACAAGACCACAGCTGATTCAGGTGCTCATTAAAGATTGAGAAACACTAATTCACAGAACCTGGGGATCAGGCAGCTCCCGAGGCCACCTCTGTCAGTGGAACATTCTCACGGCCCTTGCATGGGGGGTCCCAGGCTGTTCTGCATCCCCCTGCAGGCACGGCGGGCCAGTGGAAGGAACATGGGATTTGGAGTTGGAGGACCTGAGCTCAAGTTCTAGTCTGGCCACATACTTCCACAAAGTTGTTGCAAGTATCAGATGAGATACAACCGGTGAAAGTGTGTTGTATAAAATGGGGTACAGATGTTCAAAGCACGTGTGCACACACAAACACGTGCAGATGTTCCAGAGTTTGAAGCCGAAGGTCACCCAGTGCATCAACTCAGCTATGTACTTTGAAAACATCCAAGGGCAACAACAAGTGGGTCCTGACAAGTTCATCGGGGAACAGAGGGGAAATCAGACATGGCTGTGGGTCTGGTGGAAACTCAGCCAGGAACAAGGCGCAGAAGTTAACCTCTCCTTCCGAATCTTGTTTTGTAAGCCAAGTCATAGGAATGGAATGGCGTTCTTCTAATTGCATTTTTAAATCTCTTAAGCTGTAGGTAGTGGCTTTTTTTTTGTCCCATTCACAGCTGGGCCAGGATGGGATTATGGGGAATCAAAGGATAAAGATGGGAATTACAATCAAGTAGGGACAGGTGGTGAGGATGAGCCAAGATTTCAGAGGCCTCTTCCCAATGCTGTCTTTTTGTTTGTTTTTAATTATTGGTGAGAGAGAGAGAGAGAGAGAGAGAGAGAGAGAGAGAGAGAGTTTTCTTGTTCCAAAATGCATTCATTTGTCGCTTCTTGTATGTGCCCTGACCGGGAATTGAACCTGCAACCTTGATGCATCAGGACGAGGCTCTCTCTAACCAACTGTTGCACTACTCGGGCCAGAGCTCAATGCTGTCTTGCTTAAAGCATTTGCATCGTATGCTCTCCAGGGCAGACAGGGTGGGCAGAAGCCCTTAGAATCCAAGCTTGGTAAGGCTGGTAAGAACTTTAGAGCTTACCTAACTTTCTCATTTTACAATCAGCAAAAAACAAAAGCAAGCAAACACCCAAGATTGAGAAGCTGTCCTAATGGCAAATTTGGGATAGAACCCAGGTCCCAATAACTAGTCCAGGGCACCAGGTAGTCCCCCATTCAGTCACTTAGGGGCTCCCAGACGCAGAAGGACGGGGTGGTGATGAGCTGGTAGGAAGGCGTTTTCTGGGGGAGGTTATGGAAGAGGCATCTCTGAGTTGTGGCTCCATAGAGGAGAGGGTTTGGTCTGCAATCCAACCCTCCCAGGCCCTCTGTGATTTGGTAAAGGCAGGGAATTGGGAGGGGAAAGAGGAGGAGAGGTCGCCTGGGATGGGCAGCTATAGGGATCAGGTTAGAGTTTGGGCTGAGGTGGGGCTGAGGTGGGGCTGAGGTGGGGCCGAGGTGAGAGCAGGCCAGAAGCTGACCAGCTGGTGGACAGTTCAGAAGTCACGTTTATGGGGAAAGCCTTGGGAGGGCTGGGAGGGCTGGGGCCAGATGCCCACTGGGAGGTTAAGGGCGTTTTAGCAGCCGTGTGACAAGTAACCAGAGAAAGGTGGAGCCCGCCGTACAATTCAGTTCTTAGAGACTTTCAGCAAGAGCCATGAGGGGGTGAGTGCGGGACTGCACTGTGTGCCCAGCACTGAGGAGTTCCTCAGGATGTGGCGCTTTAAATGCTGAAACCAGGGCCTTGCCAGGCAGGCTGGGATAGCTTGTCACCTGGGGGAGGGGAGCAGGCCCCAGGGCCCGAAGTGCCTGCTAGAGAGAGGTGACAGAGCACGCGGGGCTGGGATTCACACCTGCCAGCTTTGGACCTGAGCCACAAAAGCAGAGTGAGTGGCAATTTAGTTGTAATTCTAGTAGCTTAAATAATTGTTTACTAAATGCCAGGCATTTCTTGAAGATCTGCAAGGAACAAAAATATGAATAAGGACCCCAAATCCAGAGGAAAATTAGACATGTGCCTAATCATGTAAAAAAAACCATGGGTGATACCGCCTCTGAAGGGCAAACATAATGCATGGAAAGACAAATAAGAGAAGAGAGAGGCTCTAGCTGAATGCAGCCAGGGGAGGGAGCAGGAGGCTGAATCTGAGCGGGGTCTGGAAGGCTGGCTTGGGTTGTGATGGGCGGTGGCAACGTGGGTGACGGATATTCCCAGGGAGGACACACGTGGCAGTAAGTGCGTAGCATGTTCTGTAACCGTCAGAGAGCGGCGCTGGGCATCAGGCCACGGCACGAAGGAGCACCGGGCTCTGAGCTGGAAGTACAAGTTCTCCCGAGATCCCTGGGTCGGGACTTTATTCTGAGGCTGTAAGAAACCATCAGAGATCTTAGAATAAGAAAAGGACAGAGATCAGAGCTAGGAGGTCAACTAGGGGTTGTTCCTACTCATCGGTGTGAAGTAGAGTCCAGACCCCCACAGCTGTTACTACTGTGTCTCACATCCTCTGTCAGCAGGACGCTCTCTCTAATGTCTCACAAAGCTCTCTTCTGAGGTCCCCGTGCTTCCTGTGCTTTGTGACTCTGTCAAGCAGTGAGTTTCACTGGGTTCAAGAAGACACGACTCACGAGAAAGCAAAGGAAAGTGATAAATCACCCTGAGATCAAAGGATTAACCACTTAGACCGTATTCTAAGAACCATGCAGGAAAAGGAGCACAACTCACACAGGTATATTTCTTAAGAAACAAAGGATATTCCTGTGCTGGGCAGGCACCCGAGGAGGAGGAGGCAGGAGAGGTGAAGGAGGAGGCGACAGAAGAGTAGAAAGACGAAAAAGAGGAGGAAGAAGAGGAAAAAGATGAGTTAAACTGCATTCCTCCAAATCCGTGGTTGGCAAACTGCGGCTCGCGAGCCACATGTGGCTCTTTGGCCCATTGAGTGTGGCTCTTCCACAAAATACCACAGCCTGGGAGAGCCTATTTTGAAGAAGTGGCGTTTGAAGAAGTTTAAGTTTAAAAAATTTGGCTCTCAAAAGAAATTTCAATCGTTGTCCTGTTGATATTTGGCTCTGTTGGCTAATGAGTTTGCCGACCACTGCTCCAAATGATCTGTCCACATCTTAAATCCCAGCACCTGTGAATATGACCTTCTTTGAAACTAGCATCTTGACACCTGTAATTGATTTAAACATCTCAAGATGTGATCATCCTGGATTTCTGCTGGGCCCTGAATCTGGTGTCTTTTGTTTTTATTGATTTTTAGAAAGAGAGGAAGGGAGAGGGAGAGAGAGAGATAGAAACATGAATGATGAGAATCATTGATCGGCTGCCTCCTGTACGCCCCGACTGGGGATCGAGCCCGGAACCCAGGCATATAGTCTTGAATCAAACCTGGGACCTTTCAGTGCATCAGCTGACGCTCTATTCACTGAGCCAAACCAGCCAGGGCTGACTCTGGTGTCTCGGGAAGAGAAAGGAGGGGGATTTGACACACAGAGGGGCTGAGCCCACCGGCACATAGAGGCAGCGAGTAGCCATGCTTCCACAAGCCAGGGTTCGCCAGAAGCTGAAAGAGACAAGGAAGGATTCTCCCAGAGTATTTGGAGGGAGCGGAGAGAGTGTGCTGTCTCCTTTAAGACTAATCACTAACAGAAGAAAGTGTACACACACACACACACACACACACACACACACACACACACACACCAGCAGCAGCAGCAGCAACACTACTAGCAGACAAACCAGTCCACGCACGGAGAAGCCTGCAAACGTCCAGCCATGGGTGAGAGAGGGGCATGCATGCAAACGTGCAAACCGTGCCTGGCTCTGCAGGAGGGGACAGGAGCCACGCCCGTGCAGTGATCAAGGGCAGCTGCCGGTGCCCCGGCCCCTCGGAGGCCCTGAGCACACAGAGCGGGAGAGAGGGAAGGAGGCCGTGCGTGGGGGTGGGAAGCAGCCCAGCTCCAGGTGAGTTGGGGCTGCTTGAAATGACTGGTTACAGATTCCAAGGAGTCCTGTCGCTCGGGACCACAGGTCATGAGGAGCTGCCTCCAGCTAGTCTGCAAGCCTCGAGCTGCAAGCATCCCATTCAGGTTCCAACGTGAGAGAAATGTCAGAGCGGGATTAGGAAGTGCTTAAACACCAAGCCCAGGATGAGCATCCTGGCAGCCTCCCCGCGGCCTCAACAGGCCTCACAACAGCGAAATAAAGCCACTCTGCTCTGGGCTCCGCTGGCCTGGAGGAGGGAGGACTGGGAGGACTGGCCTCGGCATGCAAGCCCTTCCCCGGCTTTCTCTTCCAGCCGGATCACAGTTTGGGGTTAGCAAAGGCATCTGCCTCCTGGGCAAGTAAGTCCGTCTGTGCAGAGCAGACACTGCTCTTCGATAAATAATAGTTGCAAAATCCACTCATCCTCCTGAAAGTGCAGTTACGGGAGCCTTTCTAACCCTTCACCCAATGCTTTCCCCAGATCCTCCCTGCTCGAGGCCGGAAGAGAATGGCTCCCACTCAGAGCCAAGTGAAACCAAACAGAGACGGTGTCCGAGAAAAGCAGCACCCCCACGCCTCTCGAGTCTTCGACCACCATCTCTTTTACGAAAGCCGGTTAAATGAAATTCCTATGGGAGAGGTTCTCCAGTGCTTGAGCGAGGGGCTTGGGGAAGGAAAGACTGGGCGTTCACTGTGTGGTCTGCTGCGAGCTTCCGATCCTCTGGGATCCACTTTTCTCTGCCAGGATTTTCAGGTTCCTTCTTAAATTGAGATATAATTGACCTATGACATTCTATTAGTTTCAGGTGTACAACATAATACTTCAGTATTTGTATATGTTGCTAAAATGTCACCACAATATATCTGGTTAACATCCGTCACCACTGGTTTTTAGTATTCTATGCCATCTCCTAACTCTTCAGGTGGTCTCTTCTTTGTCCATGTTATTCTCCCACCCCTGCCGCTGCTGCAGGATTTGCCCCAGGCCCGGGGATGCCCTCTGGCTGCTGAGGGTCACTGGGACGGCGCTTACTCCATTATTCATCCCGATGGTCACTGAGGGCCCACAGGTCGGGATGCGCTGTCACACCTCCCCAGCAAGAAGCGCCCAGTGGTGACGGGCTCCAGCCTGGGATGTGCTGGGTCTTAGGTGCTACAACACCAACAAGTGGCCTCTATTACACAGCCATGCTCCGTGAACCAGAAGGTGCCTTCATGTCTAATGCAAGCATCTGCAGGAGGCGTGCTGGGAACCGCGGCAGAACGTAGGATCCCTGCTCGGTCTCCGGGGAGAGGCACCACATCCTGCATGCCGCCTGGAGCCAGGGCCTTTCTCAAAATGCAATGTCATGAAACATATGCCAGCTCCTGCTACTGAGGGCAGCTTGGGACAGTCTGGGGGTTGTAAAAGCCTGGCAAGGGACAGGTTTGAGGAGCCGCTGGGTCCCTGTACCATTGCCAGGGACAGTGCACTTGAGGCTGGAAGAGACATAAAGCTCACTCTGGCTCCCTGAGAGCATCCGGGGTACCTACGGAGGTGGAGAGCCGTCTATACCAGGGCCTGAGGAAATGAAAGGGGGAAGGATGAGCATGGGACACAAGGCAAAGCTTCAGAGGGAGAAAGAAGAGGAGGACTCACTACAGATACCATCTTACTGTCAAGGCTTTAAAACCTATAGCAATATGAGAGGGAGGGGCATGTCCAATACTGGTAGGACTTGTATGTTCATGGGTTGACTGGTTGGCTGGTCTGTTCATTCATTCATTCATTCATTCATCCATCCATTAATTCATCCATTCATCAACCATTCAATTATTAAATGCTTACTTTGTACCAAGCTCTAAGAAAACCAATCAGGACAGGACCCAGCTCAGATGGAGCTTCTAGGCAGCAAAAGAGACACACCGTGAACAGTGAATTAGAAGTATAATGAGAGCTACAAAGAGAAGGTGACCAATGCTTATTGGATCAATAAACAGGGCCTCACCTACAGGAGAGAGATTAAAGAGAAGCTATATGGAGACAGGGCCCCGTTATGGATTCAGAATTCCACTCTAGACGTCTAAGTTAAGTACAGGCAAAACAACAGCAGTGACACTAGTAACAAGCAAATCGCAAGCAACAAAGTTTGCAGTGAGAAGCACTTGAAATGACTGGACCCGTGGAATGACTGGATCCATTGAGTGGACCCGTGGCATGCATTACATCAGAAATGGTCTGCATGGACATCTGGACTGGGATAGATTTTGTGTGTGAGCTTCAGATGCACATGCTCAAAGCCCCCTTGGAGGGGTTGAACTAGCATTTGCTTCCATTAATCTAAACTTTTATTTTACTAATTTTTAATCCTCACGATATGTGTGGTTTTTAAAAATATATTTTTATTGATTTCAGAGAGGAAGGGAGAGGGAGAGAGAGATAGAAACATCCATTATGAGAATCACTGATCGGCTGCTTCCCGCATGCCCCACACTGTGGATCGTGCCTGCAACCCAGGCATGTGCCCTGACCAGGAACAGAACTGTGATCTCCTGGTTCATAGGTCAACGCTCAACCACTGAGCCACGCCAGCCAGGCAATATGTTGTTTTTTTATTATTGGTTTACTTAGAGAGGAAAGTGGGGAGAGAGAGAGAGAGAAACATTGATAGGTTGCCTCCTGTATATACCCAACCAGAGATCGAATCCACTACCTAGGTATCTACCCTGACCACGAATTGAACCTGCCACCTTTTGGTGTATGAGATGACGCTCCAAACAAGTGTGTCACCTGGCCAGGGCATTAATCTAACATTTTACAAGGTTGTTATTATTATGACAGGCAGCCTGGGTTCAACTCCCGATTCTCCACTTACTAAAAGCACGGGTTAGAATGAAAACCTCCATGACTCACTGGCGACATTTATAAGGATATGCTCAAAACCAAAGAGCAACATTTGAAGAGTGGAGGAAGTGCTTAAATGGGAACACGGAAGCACAGGAACATGGCAGGCGAGGCAGGAACACAAAATGTACCTGAGTCAATAAAAGAATGAGAAAGCAACTTGCAAGGAGGGACTTCGAAGCCAGGGAGAAAACAGCCTGCTGAGCCTTATATTGGCACATGTGCCGCCAAAATGAGGACCAAAGGCTCTTTGATAACGTAAGTCTTGGCTGCTCACTAGCAAATGATGGGCTGCTGGGCACTTGGGGGCGGGTGGGGGAAGCTGAGTTCAGGAGGATGTGCAGACAGCAGGGAGGCTTGGCCAGTAATCCCTGTGGGATTTTACTGAGAACCCAAAAAGCGAGACTCCCACTGCTGGTGTATCTCTGCCTTCCTGATGTTCTACAGACAAGACCCGTCCATTCTACAGGTCATGGACCGTTTGAGCCAGAGGAGACATTAAAGAGCATAGACTCTGTTTCCTAAACTGGCTCTGATGAATGTTGATGGGTATATTATAATAGATAATAGATACTTATCAATATAGCTCAAGAAAGGGTTCAGGGGCCAAATAAACGTGAGAACACTGGCCTAACCACCTGAAACATCAAGAAGCCAAAGTTGGCCCTGACTGGCGTTGCTCAGTGGTTAGAGCTTTGGCCCCTGTACCAAAGGGTCGCAGGTTTAATTCCTGGCGCATGAGGGAGGCAACCAATGGATGTTTCTCCCTCACATCGAAGTTCCTCTCTCTCTCACTCCCTCACTCCCTCCCTTCCACTCTCCCTAAAAATCAATGGGGAAAAAAATATCCTCAGATGAGGATTAACAACAACAAAGAAACCAATTTGCTCAGTGGGGACTGAACCCATGATCTGGGATTCATTAGCATTACCCTATTTATTATGAGTCAAACACGCACTTCTAAGAAAATATTAGGAAGGTACATTACTCCCCAAAGGACTGCATTGGCCTCCTGGTCCTCTAAACTAGGCCAGATCTTTTGTAACCTGTGATAAACACACTACATAACAATACATTAAGATCGCTAAGTGATAAGATAAATTACAGCCTCCTCCCGAGGCATCCATGTAGGAATCTACCATTCCTTCCACCCATTGGAGGAAACCAGATCCGTGAAGAGCCCAATAGCACTGTTCTCTACCAAACCCCACTGATGAACCACCTGGCTGTCTGGTGCTCCTTGAGGTCCAGGCACAGATCTTGGAATCATCTGTCTGAAAGGTGTCGAGGTTTTAAAGTCCAGCCCCTACTCCCCTTTTAAAACTTTTATCACCGTATGGGGTCTCTGCATTTCCAGAAAAGCTATGCTCATCAAAAACAATAATGACAGCAACACATTCATTGAGAACTTGCTACGTCAAAGCACCCTTCCAAGGTATATCACTGCCCTGTTTTAATTGGGGTTGCTACCCGGCCCAAGGTCACTAAGGACATCCTGGCTTTGAACCCAAGTGTTATGATTCTAGAGTCCACATTTTAACCACCACTCCCTACTGCTACGTTTGGTGGGTTAGTATAGGGAGGATCTCAGAGGTTCCAGGGAAGGTCGCATAGGTCCTGAACATCGCTCCCTGATCCTCTTGAGGAAAAAGGGACTTGGCTTTGATTTACATTTTGTCCTGAAAGAATTATGATCTTATCACTCACATCATCTGTTCCCTTCCCCACTCCTGTTCCAATACCCTGATTTTATTATCTTTATGGCTTGACAGTCTAATAGATGACTTTAATTCCACAGAAGGCCTCACGATGGAGGGATGACAAGGAAAATATGGGATCTGTAGAGATCACTTAAACAACAGGCTGTGATGATTCAACAGGGAAGGAGATGCATTTCCAAGCACCTGACTTTGCAGTCTCTCCATCTTACCAACCTCCCGCGAGAATGTGTTCAGGGAGAAAATGGAAGGCTTCCCCATGTCACGTAGGAGCAGCGCTCTCTCCGAGCCTCCATGATTTGACCTCTTCTCTAGAATAAAATTCCCTTTGGTTAAAGTGAGCTAGAAATATACATACAGCTTTCAGGACAGTTCACTATGGCAACCTCAGTTTCGGAAAACAGGTATTTAGGAGGCCCCTGCTTTGAAAGCACCAGTAACTATAGTCCAAGCTCCCTCCCATACTCACTAGGTTGGGACCTTAGCAAGCTAAGAAAAATCCATCCTGGGACAAATTGACATAAGCAAACCCTGGCAAAAACACACTCAAATACACAATAATATTAGCTTTAAAATGAAAGGCCCACGAACAGAATGAGACCCACCCTCCCAATTACCTACATGTCGCTTATCTGGTGCACTGACTGCTGTGAATCACCTACCTGCATGTCTGTGGTACGCCATTCAGTTGTGGTACATTTGCTCCAAGTCCTATGGGTGAGCTGGAGGACCCAATCCCCCCAGCTAGCATCCGGGCATGAACTCTCCTCCCATGTTGAAAGGAAAGTAGGGCCCAAGTGAAACACTGATTAAAGGAAGGATCTTGTTATAAGCACAGGGGAGCAAAGCATGAACTCAGACCTCCAAGGGTGGAGGAGGCTGAAGGCGGGAGAGGGGACAGGCAGTAGGAAGAGACAAATGTGTATGTGTTGAGTGGTTCCTACAGGTATATGCCACATTTATTTATTTTTAATGATTATTTTTAAAATATATTTTTATTGATTTCAGAGAGGAAGGGAGAAGGAGAGAGAGAGAGAGAGATAGAAGCACCAAAGATGAGACAGAATTATTGATTGGCTGCCTCCTGCACACCCACTACTGGGGATCCCGCCCACAATGCGGGCATGTGCCCTGACCTGGAATCGAACCATGACCTCCTGGTTTATAGGTCGATACTCAACTACTGAGCCACACTGGCGGTGCTATATGTCACTTTTAATGCCTGCTGTTTTGAAATGTGTAATCTTCTCAATACACCTAATAAGGAAGAACTTTTATAAGATCCTTGCCACAGATGAGGAAACTGAGGTTTAGCATAGTTCAGTAACTCGCCTAAAGGCACACAACTAGTCAGTAGTCAAACCAGGATTCAAGCCTAGGTCCTCAGCCCCAAAGCTGGTGGTCTTCCCAGTAAGTTACTAACGTCACGGCCAGGCTAGCCTGCTGCCTGACCAAAGTGAAGTGTGTCCTGCCTCCCCAGCATACCCAGCAATGTGTCCTGATGAGGGGGAATGTCTTATGTCTCCCCACCTGGGATATTACTGTGATTTTGTTGTGCAAGTTTCTGGGTGTGCTTGGGGGGTAGAGATGGTCACTGGAGATACTCTGGAGACAGCCTGTGCCACCCCTGAAAAATCAACACACAGGGAGAAAGCAGAAGCCAAAGACGGCCCTGTGGGAAAAGCTGAGAGCCATACTTGACGGAGGGCGACCCCGGGACGGGATGCTGTTAGCAGGAGGGGTAGGAGCAGGGTTTGGAACCTGCCACTTATCAGCTGGGTGACCTTGAAAGAGTGATTCTCTCCTCCACAGGGTCCTAGTTTATTCCCTTGAAAACTGGGATTGCTCCTGTACTGTCGCGAGGCTGTTCTGAGGATTTAAGAAGCCGACATAAAGCACCTACTGACATGGTGACGTAGCTTGCACGGTATCTGGAGTTGGTAAGGATGTTGCTATTAATAGTGTGCAAAGCTCTGACTGCAGTTAGAAGCTGACTCGGGGCCTGGGGGAAAATGCCAGGAGAGCCTGGCACCCAAATAGCCACGGGTCTGGGATGGGGTGGGCTCCACTTCCCCTTATTTTCATGGACAACTACATACCACCTCCCTCAGAAGAAAGAAGATGCTGTGCTTTCCTCCTGGCAAAACCCTGACTCCTCGGTGACTGACCTGAGCTGTCAGACCAGCCTAATTGTCCTCCCCGTGAATGGAATGGCCAGCAGTGTGGGAGTGCTGACCTCCGCCCAGGCAGGAGCTTGAATGACAGTGAGGCCAGCACGGCGTCCACTTTCCAGGTCAGCTGGTCCCTCCTTTGCTGCAAGAGGTGCAGAGAACCCTGGAATAAAACTCACCCACAGAACATTGGGCAGAGCGAGCACCTGCATAAGCGAAGTCAGAGGAACTGCCTTTTTTATTTTCCAAAAGGCTCCGGATAATAAAGAGTCGAGTGGAGCAGAGTGTCAAGTCAACAAAACAAAATCATCACAACCCACCATTTACTTGAGCACATACTATGTGCTGGACCCTGTATGTAAAAGCTTTGCAGGCGTTATCTGACTTCACCCTCACAGTTATCCTACAAGGTGGAACTTTTCATCATCCCCATTACACAGATGAGAAAGCATTTGGAACTCACAGGAGCACTGAATGGCAGAGACGGGATGCAAACTGGGGTCTCCTCTGGCTCGGTGCCCACAGGCAAGGAAAACCAGAGGTCAAAATGCTGGATTGGTCTCAGGTCCTGCCCTCTTCATCCCTGCCTATGACCTCAGGTGTCTTTTGGGGAAACAGAGTCAGGTGACAGTGCCCTTCTGGAGTTGGGTCCCAGTAGCTGAGCTGAGAGCTGGGTTTCACACACGTGGGTTTAGGAATATAAGGATGAGGCTTAGACACAGAGGCCAGAGCAGGCCATGAGCTGTGAGACGCAGGAAGAAGCCTGATCAACGAGCCATTTCTCGTCCATTATTCACCCCGCTGTGGTATCTGTGAGACGAGGGTGGTGGGGAAATGCAGGTGAGACTAGCTGGCCACCGAGGCACCTTCCAGCTTGGAGCAGCTGCTGTGCCCTGGAGGAGGCCTGCAACATCAGACAATCCCCCAAGCAGATGTCAGAGGCACCGTGTTCTTAGGAATCTTTGCAAATAACACACTCGATTTTGCCAAGATAGCAACAACCACAAGAATACACTTCACTTTGCCAGAAAAAAAAATTAGCTACAAGGGTAATTCATGCATGTAATGTTCTCATCTTTTATGCCCTATGTAGCTATAAATTAATTCTCAGAAGGACACAATGAGAGACTACAATGGCAATACCAAAACGACAAGCCCCTTTTTTTCCAAGGAAAAGAATGGCTGCCTCTTTATAGAAAGGGTCTCCCTAAAATTCTCTTGCATCCGTACCAGACTCATTGGCAATTGCGTAGGAAAGGAAATTTGAAGGTCAACTAATGTGACTCTCCATCAGATGCCTAAGTCCCCTTGAAATGTCTCTGAGGGGTCCCTAGGGGAAGCCCGCATACCTTCAGGACAAGAAATACGATTTCCCTCAACGCTGCCTATTGCATTCATTGGGCAGCTCTGATCTTTCCAAGATCTTTCTTATACTGCCTGCAGCTTTAATTCTTGTGGCCACACAGACCTGCCTAAATGTCTCCACACAGCCCCTCAAAACTGTGGCCCCAAGTCCTCTCTTCTGCAGAGCTGTCAATCATTCTGGACTTACAAACATAACCTGACCATTGAGGTGTTATCATTTTCATGGTCAGTCGTCCTAGTTTTTAAAGACAGATTAGCTCCATAATTATTCCAAGATGATTACTCCTCCAAATAACCCAAACTGCACATTTTTCAACCTATATTATCAGCAACACTGAAAGCTGATTATAATCAACTTGCTTTCATAAAAAGAAGAAATACATCAGAAAATAGACTTTAAGAGATGCTACTTGGCTAAAAGTATCACCAGCGAGCATCCCATGTTCGCAGACAAAGAAGGAAGAGCTGTGAATGCTCTCTTCTCCACCCCTGCCCACTCCCCACTGGAATTTAAATGACCCACTTTCAAATCACAGAACCAAAAAAATCACCTAGCCACAAGCTCACGTGTTATGCTGTGGATACTGAAGTCCAGAGATCCCATCCCTTTCTCCTTGCCATCCCCAAATGTTTAGTAATTCTCTGCACTGGGTTGGGCCCTAGGACTTCAAGGCACCAAGCCCTCCCAGGTCCCCGAGCAGAGACTCATACGGCAAGGCAAGGGACTTAAAATACCGGAAAGCCTATTGTTGGGATAACTCAATGGTCGGGAAACTGTGGCGCGCGAGCCACATGTGGCTCTTTGGCCCCTTGAGTGTGGCTCTTCCACAAAATACCACGTGCGGGAGCACACATACAGTGTGATTGAAACTCCGTGGCCCATGCGCAGAAGTCGGTTTTTGGCTCAAAAGAAATTTCAATCGTTGTACTGTTGATATTTGGCTCTGTCGACTAATGAGTTTGCCGACCACTGGGATAACCCAATGACAGGCAGAATCTTTTACAAAGGACTTGGAAGACCAGAGGCTGTTTCTTTTCTCTGCCTTTGCTCAAACTGCCCCTCCAACTGAAACTTTCTCTCTCTCTCTCTTTTTTTTGGCAAACTTATCCTTTAAGACGCAGCTCAGGTATCACCCCCTGACACATTCTCCTCAGTTGCCCCTTTAGCTGTACTCCCCGCTTATGCTCCCACAATCCTCTGTGAAAGCCGCACTCCCTGTACTTAGTCATGTGCTGCACTGTGCTCCCTGTGGCCATCATCCCTGAGATCCAGGTTCCTGGAGACAGGCGCTGAGTGCTATTCAGTTTTATATGTTTGTCTAGTTCAGTTGGTATGTCCTGGGTTTGATGAGTGAACACATAAACATTTCAGCAGAATCTGAAGGGTTAGCAGGCATTGGTCTCACAGAGAGAGGAAAGAATCCCAGGCCCAGGAAGCGGCCTGCAGCGGCGCTGTGCCCAGGGGGTGGGTGGCTGTAGAGCTGCGCGGAGTTCCCAGGGTGGGAATGTTCAGGGTGGCAGAGGTGGGTGTGGGAAGAGTGACTGAGCTTAGGGCTTGGGGTTAAGCTTGGGCCAGATGTGAAGACCATATAAGCCCTGCTGAAGTGTACAGACATTATCCTGCAGTCAGAGTGGGAGGGAATCATCTTTACAGAGGGGGGGGGGGCACATCCGATTAGTTGTTAAGGACATTGAAGTGGCCAGACAAGAAAGCACTGCACTGAGGACAGATGCAAGGTGTGTCTGGAGCCTCGTGCACCTTCCAGGATGTGGGGAGGGTCTGTATCAGGGGCGTTGTGTCCCAAGAGCTCAAGGAGAGCCCAGAGGGGGAAGCACAGTGTGGACACAGGTTTGGAAGCCCAGGTGGAACCAACGGGACCTGATGAGTAGTAGGTGACCTGAGGTGTGGGAGGGGGAGAAAAAGCATCAGGATGGGGCCGGGGCTTCTAACTTGGAACGTCGGGGCAATACGGACAATGTTAACAGCGAGACGGAGCTTGGGGGGTAAGATTCTGAGATGATTCCAGTAGGTGCAGAGCTACATTGGTACCAATTCAAATAAAAGAGTTAAATAAAGTGCAAGAAAATCAATCACGTAAACCTAGAGTACAAGACAAATCTTTTGATCCTCACAGTCAGATAGAGCAATTCTGATTATTTGAGGGCTCTAAAAACAATTTCATATGAGAAATCTTTTGGTTCCCCAAACTACTAATATTCCTCAACCAGTGAAATTGGCATTTGTATGTAAAACATTCTCTAGGCCAGGGGTCCTCAAACTTTTTAAACAGGGGGCCAGTTCACTGTCCCTCAGACCGTTGGAGGGCTGGACTATAGTTTTAAAAAAACTATGAACAAATTCCTATGCACACTGCACATATCTTATTTTGAAGTAAAAAAACAAAATGGCAAAAACACCCGCATGTGGCCCGCGGGCCGTAGTTTGAGGACGCCTGCTCTAGGCCATCATATTCCATTGCTTTCTTATTTTCTGGACCCAACTATATCATTTTCATACCTTTAAAAATTATTATTGGCAGCTGGCTAACATCCTCACACCACTTGGGTCGGGGCGGGTCCCAGTCACCAGGGAGAATTCATTTTCATTAATGGAGGGGCCCCACTCAGCCTTGTTTTTGTTTTGTTTTTAACTAATGATCTCATATTTACTTATCTTTTCTAAATGCCAGAAGGTCTAGATATTGTTGGGGGAAAGCCCAGAGACACATTCAGGAGTGAATCTATTCTGCTCCAAACCTGACCCATCTTTTAACCTAGTAACATTCTCTCCCCCTCACTTTATAGTAAAAGCTCCGAAGAGCAAGCAGTGAACGGAACCCCTATAGAACCAAGGGTTCCACTTAAAGGGACCACGGCAGGACTATCCTGGCCACATGGCCGTCCTAAGCACGCACGGACTGCCCCAGGTAGAGAGGAAACTGAAACTGCCCGCTCACCCTCTTCCTCAAGTTGTAGGTGAGAATGAGGTTCCGGGAGAAGGAGTGGGAGAAGGCCGTGTAGAACTCCAGCACTTTCTGCAGGGCGTCCCGTTTGATCACGTGCAGGTCACAGTAGGTCAGGGCCCTAACGTTGGCACAGGACTGGGCCAGGGTGGCTTCCTTCCAGAACACGTCTCCAAACACATCTCCTTTCCCTAAGGAGAGAAAGTGGTGATGAGGAAAGCGTCGTCTAGGTCCAGGAGGGGTCAGCCATCCAGGTGGCTCCCCCCTCCCCCGCCGCCCCTGTTCCCCAGAAATAATGTGCATTCAGTATTTGGCAGCTTGGGCTCAGAAAGGGCAACAGTGATTTTCATTTGAACCTTAACAACATGCAATTTAAGAAACTTTAAAATACCACAAAATACATGTCTAAGTTTTAATCAATGACTCTTGGATTGTTCATGTTACCCCCTGAACATCCTACGGGAAACGCCTGTTATTCTTTAGCAACCCCTCCCCCCCCCCCGCCCCCACACACACCATTTTTCCAAAACACAATCATAATCTGGAATTCCATTATGTATTTGTTGGCTTATTGTCTATTACCCAGCATGAGAATTCATGCATTTGATCCCTCCACGTAACACAGTACCTGGCACAGTAGGAGTTCTCACCATACTCAGAGTCCAAAGAGAACTGAGGAAGGAAGGCGAACTATGGGTCTACATTAGGCTGTTGTGGGGAGGGTGTGGACTCTTCGGTGGAGCCAAGTATAGGCAAGGTCTCCTCTATTTAGGATGATCTGTGTGGACGAAGTCAGGGAAGAGTGGGATCCATCTCTTCCCATGGTCTATCCACTGCCCCGAGGTTCATGTTTGTATGGGGCCCCGTTACCCTCTCACCCACACCTCTTCCATGCTCCTCACCCTTGCCAACTGCCCCCCTGGTAGTATAAAAACATGGGCCCTATATAAATGGCATCTCCAGGATCCCAAAATGCTTAGCATTCCACAACAGTGTATTTCATAAATCAACAGAGTTCTAATCCCACGTAGCCATGCTCTGGGTCAAACTTCTATCAGTCTCTAAATATCTGCTTTTCACACCTGGGGATATTCTTCCTACTTTTCCTAGTGGCCAACGTATATTTTTTAATCCTCACCTGATGTATGTTTATTGATTTTTTAGAGAGAAAGAAAGGGAGAGAAAAACATTAATGTGAGAGAGAAACATTGATCGCTTTCCTCCCGTATGCGCCCCAACCGGGGATTAAACCTGCAACCCAGGAATGTGCCCTGACTGGGAATTGAACCTGCAACCTTTTTGGTGTATGGGATGATGCTCCAACCAACTCAGCCACCCGGCCAGGCCCAGCAACCAACATTTTAACATTTGTCTAACACAAAGCCTAATTCACTCCTGACACAGCCTCTGGTTATAAATAGCCTGAAGTGTTGTTTATCTTGCCTCTACATTTTCAGCACAGATAAACACAAATGCGAATCCCCGGGGAGCCAGAGAGGAGTTTGCAGGGGGAAGGAAACAATGCTACATGGGTGACAGGTAACCCTGACAACCCCTGCCAAGCTCCACAGCTGGAACCCAGGTACCGGGACGCAGTACGATCAACGGGACAGCTGTTTTCCTAATTCAGGCTACAAAGGCAATCGGACTTTCAAGCACCTGGACGGAAAGAACTTAACCTTTTCTTAAATACCCAACAGTGTGATTCTAGGTGTGTAAGTACTCCTTGGGCACAGGCTTCTCTGAGCACTTCTACCGTGTGGGCTGAGAAACAAGTGCACGAGCCACATTTCTGCACAGTTCTCCCTGTGTTTGTGAAATAATGTGCAGCTCTGATTTATGAAGATGGTTGTACTGACTCCATATGAGGAGGGCATGTGTGTGGGGGAGCTTTTAGGTAAATATGCCTTTAAAACCAGGCTATTTCAATTCCCTTACCACGTTGTGATTCGGTCAACTGAGTGGACTAATTTAGGGCTGCGGTCGGTGGATGGGAATGTTTCTCTCCGTGGATGCTACCTGGTTTCCGTGGAGATAGGCTCATTCAGTGTGTGCTCCCCAGTACCGAGTCCTACCCAACCAGCATGGCCAGTTTGTCCCCTAAGCTCCCTCCACTGAGTCACAATGCCTCTCCTGCCTTTCATATTTATTTAATCTTATTCCTCTAGAGAACGCTCTGCTTCTGACACACGGTGGTAGACAAAAAAATGGACCCCATCTGTACACTGCAACTCACGTCAACAGGCAGAGCCCAGTTCTCTTCCCCCTGAATCTGGACTGACCTTGGTCCCTGGCCTTGAGCAATAGAGTGTGGCAGACGTGGTGTCTGGGATTTTGAGACAAGGTCATAGGACGCCTTGTAAACTTCTGCCTGGTCTTTTGGAACCCAACCACCATGTTTGAGGAAGAAGGAGCCACATGAGAGGTTATATAGAGGTGCTATGGAGGACAGCCCGGCTGAGTTCTCAGCTGACGGCCAGCCTCTGCCACTCACGTAAATGAGCCATTGTGGTCACTCAGCCCAGCTCAGCCAATCAGATGCCCACAGCCCCAGCCAACACTGTGGTACAACCACAGGTGGGAAGCCCAGGTGAGAACCAACCATCTGAGCAAAACCCCACAGAATGGTGAGAAACAAAAATGAATTTCTTAAGCCACTCGTGTAGGGGAGGTTTGTTACATAGAAGTAGGTAACCAGAACACACAGAATCATAGAAATCTAGGTGAGAGGCCCATGAGACAGAACAGGTTGCCTAATATTCCAGCAGAGCATCATGAATAATCCCAGCTCTGAGCGAGAACCTCACTTTCTCCCCTGAAAGAATGAGGCAGGAAGGAGAAGTGGCTCTTACAGGTATAGACTGTCCTGAGTGAGCACCCTGAATATCAATGAGAGACGCAGAATTTATAAAACTCGCCGTCTCCTGTTGGGATGTAGTGGGTAACTAAGCAAGAACTGTGAGTAAAAAACAAAACAAAACAAAACAAAAAAAAACAAAAACACAAAACTGTGAGTAGAAGAGCATGGGTAATCTTGCCTGATTCTTAATAAAATTACTTCATCTGAGCATTATACTTCTCAAACAAATCTGGTAGTCATTTTTCTAATTATAAAAGAACCCATAAAGGAAAATGATAGCTCTTCGTGTGTATTTAACATGTGAATTTACCTGTGAAAATTTGGTTTAGAAACAACTTCTTCATACCTATTGCTTAAAGCAAAGGACAACCATGTTGTGGTTGAAACTGACCATGAAAATAAATAAGGGCACCCTCAGAAATGACAACATGCCCCTTGGCAAAAGTCTCCCAAGCAAAGGTTTTGACAGAAACAATAAATGGAGGGTAGTTTCCTACCACAAAAAGTATTTCGCATTGAAAATCATGCAACCCTTCTTCCTGGCAAGGCAGCATTTTTCATCTAGATCATGTTAGTGAGATTTAAGAATCTGGTGTTGGAGGACCTGTCGGACTCAAAACAAACCCAAGACTGTTCTGGCAAATGAGAAGTATGTTTGTGACCCATGCAACTTGGGAAAAGTGTCAAAGGGCAGGAGACAGAGCATCTGGCAGGCTGCTTGCAAGTTACATCCCGGGAGGAATGACTTCCCAGGTCAGCTTGCCAATCAGAAGCAAGGACAAGCCCTACACCCACACTCATCTCTCATTCTCTAGCATGATTACCAAAGAACAAAAGGTACCTCCATGCACGGGGGAATCACCATTTAATTGGCAGCATTCTTTCTTAGTGGCCATAAAATATTGATGTGTCTTACAATCCGTGGCATCTTCTAGTCCATGAAATATGATTCGTAACGTTTGAAGACACCATTCCCCTCTCCTTATCTTCTGTGATGCCCCTCCCTCCCGGTCTCCCCCTCTGCTAGAAGTCCACCTCAGCCTCCCCCCATGGCCCATTTCTCAGAACTCTGCTCTAGACCGTGTTGCTTCTTACCCTCCCTCCCCTCTCTCCTTGGCTTGACTCAGCCACTCTCCTGGCTTCAGTTGCCACCTGGATCACGATGATCCCCAGGTTTATACCTTGAACCTAGATCTCTCTTCTGAGACCAAAATCTCCCACTGGACACTTTTACTTAACCATTTAAAAGAGGAACACTGGCTCAGTAGTTGAACTTCGACCTATGAACTCGGACAGTGGTTGGCAAACTCATTAGTCAATAGAGCGGCAAACCCGAGAGCCACATGTGGCTCGAGAGCCGCGATTTGCCAACCACTGACTTAGGTCAACCCACACGGAACCTCTCTCCTTCCCCGGTAAACTCATACTCCAGGGTTCCTCATCCCAGTGAAAGTTGTCCAAGTCATTCCAGACTCCTCCCTTGTCTCCACAGCCAATAAGTGACTGGGCTCTGATCACTTTATCTATCAACTATCTTTTGACCCTGTATACTTTTCTGCCATTAAGTCAGTTCAAGTCACTCTCATCTCCCAGCATCCTCCTTGCTGGTCTTCCTGTCTGCTATCCATTCTCTTCACAGCAGCCAGGACAATCTTTCTGAACACAAATGTGATTCTGTCACTTTTTTGGTTTCAGGTTTTTGTAGTTACTGTCCCTTCTGCCTGGAACACTCTCTCTTTCATCCCCTTCCCCAACCACCATCACCACTCCTGCACCTGGTGGAATTCAGCTCATCACGCAAGTCTCAGCTCAGACACCACCTCTGTCAGGAAGCCTCCTTTGATTTCTCCTGGCTGACCTGTCTTATAAGCTCCCATAGCATCCTGTTCTTACTCCTATTATAAATCTTGGCACTGTGTTATAAAACTGCATATCTACTTGTCTGTCTCCCTGGTGAGACTGTTAGTTCTCCTCTAAGTGTATCTGGTTCAGTGTTGTCTCTCCAATCCATAGCACTACACCTGGCATGCTATGGAATGAATAAATCAATACATCAGTGAAAAGATGGGTCTGAGGGAACACGGTAAGGTGAGTCAGGATATGAAAGGCTTAGAGTGCCTCAGGATGGACGACTTTAAGGAGAGACCTGGTCTCCAGTCCAAATGCAAGAACCTGGGTGTCTACATTGTAGGTAGCTGCATTGTCAGCCTAACTTGAAAAGGCATTTGCTGACCTGCTCAGAAACATTCCCATAACTCACTCTGATCCAGATTGATGCTGAGCTGAAAATTTAGAGACACGTTTAAAAAAAAGAAATACAGATAATGAATATCAGAAATTACCCAATGATACACATGTTCTCCTTAAAGGAATTAAAATCTCACTCTATATGGGTCACCAGCCTTCCTGTAGAGAAGGTACTGAGCATGAGCAAACAGCGCTGGCACCTCTACCTGAGTGGGGCCACCCATTAAAGCAAGGGTTTGGAAACATCATGACAGTCCTGTTCATCACAACCGCAATTAGATAAAATTAAGTTAATCAGATGTCTCTCCACTAAGTTATACACCGCAAATCTTCCCCTGAAAGCAGGGGTTAATTTTTCAAGATCACTATAGATCAGAAGTGAAAATTGACTCGATTTTTCCTTTGTGTTTATAAAAGAATATATGTGCAGTGTAGAAAATAATTGAAAAGTAAGGCCACCATCCAGAAAACATCAGCTAACATTATGGTACACTTTCCATCTTTCTTTTACTCATACATGCATTTTTATGTAATTGAAGTTACTGTTATGCATATATAGTTATATATCCTGCTTTCCCCCACTTCATATTGCGTTGGAAACATTTTGCATGCCAATAAAATTTATATCTTGACTTACCATAATTTTCGATTTAACTAATTCACTCCATCTGGGCACTAACGTTATGATTTCCTTTAAAAAGATCTACTAACTCTTCCCATGCCCATCCTCTCTCAACCAGGTCATGTATTCATTACCTGATACAAATGTTTTTGCATTTCTGAATGACTAGATTATTCACACTGTACCTCCTTGCTTGGAGTATGGAGTTAATATAATTGCTTTGGTTGATGGGATAGCTATATGAATATTAATGCATGGTTGGAGTGTTTAGAGAGACACTGAAACAGTTTCCTCCCCTCGTGCTGAGCATGAAACCACCTATGACATCGATTTTATTATAGAGCACTTCAGCTGGTACTCTCAGTACGTGGAACAATGCACCATGGGAGATGGCCGCGCAGGAATTGGGGGGCATCCCCCTCACCAGCTCCAGCTACAAGAATCTTGGAAGCATCTCTGTGAAGGACTTAGCTTCCCCGTCTCTAAAGTAATGAGGGTTTATAGGAAGCAGTTGCAGTTTTTTAAACCTTTGTTAGATAGCCATTCTGTCTTCATTGTCTAGCCAGCCTCCGCCTGTTCAAGAATTGTGTGTGTGTGTGTGTGTTTTTTTTGGGGGGGGGGGCAGGGGAAGGGGGAGGTAGCACCTACTAAAAAAAGTGTCATTATTTTCTGATTGGATCAATAAATAAAAGGAATGCTGTTAAGACTAAAAATATATTATTCTTTCAAATCGTATCCTAACATCTTAAAAGGATCTGTGAAACTTGGAATGATGCCAACTTCCTCAAGAGTTACTTTAAAAAAATAAATGTACTGATTTTGAAAGTAGCACATGCTCTTTTAAAGAAAACTTGAAAACAAACCAATACATAAGAAGGAAATGAAAATCTCCTACAGCCTCCCACACCAGAGACCTCTGTAGTGATATGCTGATGAAGATGTCTGTGGGCTTTTATCTACGAATGTGTCTCCCCGCATAGGCGAGATCATGTTGTATTTACAAACTGTATTTTACTTACCTATCGTAAGAGTGTCTAATAGCATTTAAAGTTCCTTATGAACGTTTTGAAGGGCTACACTCCCATGTCTTTTAAAATGTTCTGAAATACTGGGTCATTTAGAAAAACATTCACATGTTTTCTCTGTACCTCTCTTTTTATTGTTGTTGTTGTTTTCCCTATTCCTTCCTCTGAATCCTAAATCTCTGTCTTAAGTCCTGGCTTCCTTTCCCGGTTCCAGACCCACCTTTCAGAGAGGCTGTTGAAAACCCCACCTGGATACTCATCTTAAATGGAACAAGTCAAAACCAAGCCATCACTTTCCTCTCTCCATTTCTTCCTCTGGAGGCCTCCTTCTGTTCCGCTGTCGCCATCTCCCTACTTACCAGTAATCTGAGGTCAGCATCACCTCTCTCACCTCCTGCTACCTACACCTCATATCCTATCATTTATAACCTTTCAGACTCTCCTTCCACAACATCTCATCTACCTGTCCCTCCCATCTAAGGTTGCAAGATTTAGCAAATAGCCATACAGGACACCCAGTTAAAGCTGAATTTCAGATAGATGGATAATACTATTAAGCATCATGTGTCCCGTTCAATGTTTGCAAATATTTAAGCTAAAAAGTACTTGTTCTTTATGAGAAATCCAAATTTAACAGGATGTCCTGTATTTTATTTGGCAACCCTACCTCTCTCAGTTTCTACTGCTTATATCTTAACACCTCTCATCTCCTCCAGGAGCCCTAGTGAACTACTGACCTCCTGGTCTCTGATTCATTAATCTTCACAAAGCACAGCTCTAATGATGTCATACTTTACTCACCACTGTTGCCTCGTTGTTCATGCTGACATTTAGAAACGTCCACAGCCTATCCCTAAGCTGCCTCTCCAGCCCCAGGCCCCACTGCTGCCCCTCGGGGCTCCCAGCTCCAGCTCAAGTGCTGGACTTGTGGTTACAAAGCACAGCTTCTCCAGGCCTCAGCTCCCACCACTCTTCCCATCTGAATGCCCTACCTCATATGTCCTACTCCTGACTCCATCTTCACAGAGCCACCACCCTAGGCTGGGCCCTCCTTCCCTTGAATATAGACCACTAGTTGTTTATCCTACCATTTTGGGAGGTCAGAAGTCGTTGAAAATTGACACATTCATATGGGTCAGGCTAAAATAATAAAGAGCTTGCTTCTATGCTTTACAACCTTCCACGGAGTCATCATCTCACCCCTTTCCACAAAAACATCGAGTAGTGACTGTCTACGGCAACGTTCTCAAGGTATCATCCTCTATGCACATTCAGTGGAATCACCCGAGGAAGGGAGGGTTTGTGACATTGCGGATCCCAAGGCTCCAGCCTAGAGCTGCAGAATCAGAACCCACAGGGAGGGCCTGGGAACCAGCACCGTGAACATGCTTTCCACCTGAGTGTCATGCTCACTAGCGTTGAGAACCACCGGCCCACAAGCAAAGTCTTCTCAGGCTACTCTACTCACACTGGGCCCCGAATGTGCCTCTAATGACTCCAGAGGCACAGTCTGCTCTTCCCACTTTAAGAACCAGCCTATCCAACACTCCTACTGGTCCCGCCAAGCCCAGTCAACTACCTCCTCCATGAACATTTCCCTGTTCACTCCAGGAAGCCTACAGAAAGAGGTACCATTTATTGTCACTAATAATGCATTTTTCTCCCCAAATGGGATATAACAGTCATCCAAGACAAGGATTTTCTCTGCATGCTCCCCCCTCAATGAGGCTAACACCATGTTATGCTGTGATAGTTGTTAAATAAATAGATGCTACATTAATATCCAGGCAAGGTCAATGGATCCAAAGTAACTAAAGCAAAGTTGAGCATATCTTTCAAATTGGGGGGGCGGGGGGGGGGGAAGGGAAGACTCCATCTTGGAAAAAGCATGGACATGTTTACATGTCCATTTAAGGAGAATGTAAATCCTAGTTCAGTAGTGGCAGGACTGCAAGTAGAAAGTGAACTCAAATGATCTGCCCATCAGCCTTCCTCATGACTGCTCCCCTTCCTTGGACTTTGGCTCAGCCACAAGTAGAGAAGAGTTTCCTCTACTTGAGAGCCATCCCCAGATCTGTTCCAAAAAGACACTGCAGACTCAACAGACTAAGCCCATCATCTTTATCCCTCCTCCTCATTCTCCTCCTTGTCCTCTTCTTCCTCCTTTGACTCTATTGCCTGTTTAGTCTTTGCCAGAAACTATTCCCACTCTTCATCTCCCACATCCCCGAGGTTCTCCCTCCCCTGATATCTCTGGACTCTGGCCCTTCTTCCCCATCTCCGTCCTACCACCTTACTTAGGCCTTCATCATTCCTCACCTGAGCCTCCTAGCCAACCCCATGCCTCTGTATTTGTGGAACCAGATCTTCAAGTCACTCTCATGCTTAAAATTTTCTCTGGGACCCTCATCCTACAAGATAAAGTCCAGACCCTCATTCTAGATCATGGGGCCTTTCACAGCCTGCCTTTCAATTCAATTCAACTCAATTCAATTCAGCAAACAGCCGATAGTGCCTTCCATGTGCTGGGCCAAGCCAGAGGTATGAAATCAAACGTTCTCAGCTCACAGGAGAGACAGATGAGTAAATATGTGATTGATGCAGTGTAATGGGCTTAGTATAACTACAGAGGGGGGTCTTAGAGACTTAACCAATTAGTGGTTACTCCTGCAGGGAGTTAATGCAGAGACAGGGCTACAGTTGAAATCTCCAGCTCAGGTCCAGGGCTCTTTAAACAATTTTAAAAATATGTTTTTATTAACTTCACAGAGAGGAGGGGAGAGGGAGAGAGACATAGAAGCATCAATGATGGGAGAGAATCACTGATTGGCTGCCTCCTGCACACTCCCTAATGGGGATCAAGCCCATAACCCAGGCATGTGTCCCTGACCAGGAATTGAACTGTGACCTCCTGGTTCATGGGTCAAGGCTCAACCATTGAGCCACACCAGCCAAGCAGGGCTCTTTACATTACTCAAGGCAGCCTGGCCAAAAGGACCTCAGTCTTGCCCAATAGAATGAAACAAAACAAACAAAAAGAAAAGATCCAAGATGATCCATGATTAAAATACAAATTAAGTATTAAAATGTAAAACCCATAAAAGTTACTACAGAGACACTAAATCACAGTGAAATAAGATAATTTAAATAGCACATTTATAAGCTGGAAACACAGGGAGCTGGACCACACTCAAGCACAGCCCCGATGAAAGACCATGACTCATCTACTGTGGCCAAGTAACACAAAATAGATAACAAGTTGCTTGCAAATGCTAATAGTACTAGTTGGCCAGGGGCAAAAGTGGGTACCTGTGCCTTTTTATTCAGATATCTATGAAAAACTAGAAGAAAATTATTTTTTTAAAAATATCATTAAAGATGCAAAGGCTGAAGTCTTACATTTTTATTTTAAAGAACCAAGAAACTAAAATTGAGAAGAATTAAGTGATTTATAAGAGCATCCCAAAAGGATATTTGGGAGGGTGTCATCTCAAAACTAAGGCAGAGAACATCAAAGGGAAAGGAGATCATAAGAGACCGTGACGTATATTCTGTTCTCAGGACACAGCATGGCCTTCAGTCCAAGAGAGATATGGTCTATGTTTGTGGAACCATGTTTTTAAACTGCACACTGTGATCAGGTCAAGAAAGCAATTTAGTGGGTCATGACAGTCAATTTATTTTTAAATGGAAAGTAATAGAATCCAACAGAAAATGCCAGTTGTATCAGAGGGAAGCGGGGAGCAGGGACTGGGTAGAGGTGGGCAAAGCGGGGGGGGAGAGGGAATGGAGACATCTGTAATAAGAGTCAACAAAAAAAATAAAGTTAAAAAGTAAGCACCGAGTTTCATGTATAATTGTGTGTGCACGTGTTTAGTAGCTCATGATGTAATCAACATTTCATATGATGGAGTGTAGTCCAGGTTTGAAACACTCTTTTCTGACACTTTCATGCTAAACACGCTCAGCTATGAACAGTGACCTTTCTCCTCATTCTTGGCGTCTGTGCTAAAATTAAACAGAGGATGAGGCGGGGAATATAAGCACTGAAAGGAGGAAACAAATTAGCAGAATGTAAATGAGTGAACTGCTAACAAGGGGCTAGAGACCAAACGGATGAGGTAAATGAGCTCTGGGCTTTTTTTTTTAAAAGACTCCTGCTCTATATGACAAGTAAAGATGACCTGGCTGTCCCCCTTCCTCACTGGAGCACCGGACACACAGTAGCTGCTCAATGATTACTTGTCCAATGACCCTCTAGAAGCGCCTGCATTCTCTCTATGGTGACACTTATCAAGCAATGTGATCGTTGCTTTTTAAATAATGTCAGCCTCCTCCATTGAAGCTCCTTGAAGGCTGGGCTAATGTTGGGTCCACAGCTGCATCCTCACCCCCATGACACTGTTCAAGACATGTTGGCTAGCCCTAACTGGTTTGGCTCGGTGGTTAGAGCATTGGCCTGCAGACTGAAGGGTTCCAGGTTTGATTCCGGTCAAGGGCATGTACCTTGGTTGTGGGCACATCCCCAGTAGAAGGTGTGCAGGAGGCAGCTGATCAATGTTTCTCTCTCATCTATGCTTCTAACTCTCTATCCCTCTCCTTCCTTTCTGTAAAAAAATCAATAATATATATTTAAAAAAAGACATGTTGGCTGGATTGAACTAAAGGGCATAAATGGCAATAAAGATCGAGCTCTCATACCCATCTGATGCTTGAAAACCTGTTTAGAGAACAACAGCTCTAAACTTCGGTTTCCAGAGAGCAGATCACTTGGAATCTCTTCTGTGTCTTCGCCCAGAGGTCAGGTTGACTCAAAGAGCTTGTTTCGTCCTTTTATAGAATAAGAGCCTCTTGAAATCTCCTGGCTCCTGGGGACGCGTGGAAGATGTTTTTTCCTAGTCTGGACAGCTTGAAGGCAACAACCACTTTGAAACCGTGGCTGCTGAGCTATGTCAGAGGTCCCGTCCACATGGCTAACTGGAGCAGGCAGGGTGCTCGGGAGGCCTGAGGCAGAGGACTGGATTTGAAAAAGCAGTCAATTGACCAAGTAAATTAACAATAAACCAAGGCCGGTGCTTCCTCACAAGAAGCCCAGGCTGAGGGGAAATGGAACATGTCTTGGACGCAGTCATTTGCCTTCCTCGCTCCTCTGCGGCTCTGTCATACTTCCATGCCTAGGAGTCCACACCCAGCTCCTAATAGTGCCGCTGTTTAGGGTACATGGATAAGGGTGCCCTGAGCATGGGTATGTAAGGTGGACAGTATTCCTTGGAAAGCCATAAGGTGCTATCAGTGAGGGGATGGGTGAAAGATGCCCCACACTAAAATATCAGTTCAAATTCAAAGGAGAGTCGACTAGTCACTAGCTACTCTTCTTCTCAGGCAAACACCCCAACCTCTATTACCAAGAGAAAGTCCTCTTTATCAAGGGCCCTGAATGAAGGCAGGGATACATGTCATCTCCCTGCAGCAATGTTAAATCAATGGCTGTACCGTTCCTGTGCCCTGTTCCTCATACACAGTAAAACCTCACATCTCTGTGGATGAGAAAGGCAAGGAACAGAATAACCCTGTCTGTAGAGTTCAGTGGATACCAGGAGTCCAGAACACTTGTTTCAGCCTCCACCTCCCACCCAGACTCTATCCCAGTCTCCAGCACATGCGTAAGGAATAGAAATCATCCTTGATTATTAACCTGAGCAGAATGTAACCAAGAGGGCAAGTTCACTTGGAGCCAGAGGAGCAAGAGGAGGGCTGCATATTCATGCACTCCAAGGTCAAGCAGGAGCAAAGCTTGGGATTTTTTTTAAAAACACTGTCTATGTCTAGATACTTAGTTTGAATCTCAATTCTAACTCCGGTATAACTTAATCTCTCCCTGCCTCAGAGTCCTAAAACATCATATGTAAAAGATAAAAATATACATCTACAATGTTTAGCAGTATCTGGCAACTTAATGGACCAGCAAACTACACAAATTATCACTAGGATTGCAGTGTTGCAAAATGGATCGGCAGAGATTTGGAGTCTGAGGGCCTCCAGAATGCTGGCTCATGGGCCTCATCAGTTTTGAGAGTTTCCTAACCTCTCTGAGCTTTTATTGTCTCATATACAAAATGGGGATCATATAATCACTTCATGGGGTTACTCTAAAGATTGACTGAGAGATCAACCAAAGGACTTGTATGCGTGCATATAAGCATAACCAATGGACGCAAGACACTGGGAGGGGGGTGAGGGCATGTGCCCAGGGGGAGGGGAGGGGAGGCTGGGGGAAGGTCAATTGGAAAAAAAAAAAAGGAGATATATGTACTACTATTTGTAATACTTTAAACAATAAAAAAAAAGAAAAAAAAAAGATTGACTGAGAATCTGTAGGAAAAATGCCTGGTGCAGACTAGATGTCCTGCCCACCAAAGAGGAGTCGTGCCCTCAGTAAAGAGCTGTCCTGACGCCACCTCAGGCAATCAGATGAATCTCTCAAAGGTCACTGATGCTCAACGTGCAAAATACCAACCTGTGCCCCCATGTTCCTGTCCGCCTCCCACATTCCTTACGATGGTGTATGGCAGATCAGCTTTCCTATTATCCCAGTGAGAAACCCTGCAGTCCTCATGGACTCCCAACAGTAAATCCTTCATCAGGTTCTGTTGAGCCTACTTTTAAAATACTAGTATGTCACTCATTTGCTTCTCTCAATCTGCTCACCAGCAATTTGCCCCTAGATAACATGTCTCCAGCCTCATCTGCCCGCCCAGCCTTCCTCTTCCATCCACTCTCAAGCTGCAATTATACAGTCCCCTCTCTGAAGTACAAATTGGATCATGCCTCTCCCTTGCTTTAAACCCTTCTTGGGATCCCCCACGTAAAATCCAAGTCCCTTAGCATGGATTCCAGGTCCTACATGATCTACCTCATGCTTGGCTCACTCCCTAGCCCCATTTCTCCCAGGCCCCTTCTGGTTCTGTGCGCTCCAGACACACTGATGTACACACAGTTCTTCAAATGAATCATGCTCTCTCTCCGCAGGGACTTCACACATGCTCCCCCCTCTGCTTAGAATGCTCCCTGTCCCTTCGCTTCTCCATGATAACTCATTCGCAATCTTTATTTTTCAGCTTAGATGTCATTTCTTCCAAGAAGCCCTCCCAACACTTGAATACTGGGTTAGAGGCCCCTTGCACTGTAGGCAAATGTCTTCTTATTTGTTCTCCCAGTAGACTGGGGGTCTCTTGAAGACAAAACCCATTTTTGTCATTGCAATACCCCAAGTGCCTCAGACTGCGACGGCCACGAAACAGGCACTCAGATATTTGTTTGGTGGATAGATGCACAGATGCCAACTAACAACGGGTGTTGCCCTGTGGTGCAATCTCTGGGTGCAGGCAGCAGTGGCACTGAGCTGCCCACCTCGGACAGCAGAAGGTTTCCTTCCAGCAAAGGCAACACCTACCTAGGATGGCCACCACCTCGTCGTCCTGGATCACCTCCAGGGAGCCGGAGACCACGAAGCAGAGGCTGTCGACGCTCTCTCCTGCGTGGTAGATGAGGTCCCCCGGGGCGCAGTGCACCGTCTGGAACTCCATGGCCAGTGCCCGCAGGCAGCCGTCGCTGGCCAGCCGGAAAGCAGGGTGCTCCTTGAACACCTTGCGGTTCAGGTGCACGCAGATGTCCGCTCTCATGTCCTTGGGACAGATCTGCAGGACCTGGCCAGGCACGGGGAGAAACAGTGTTAGGGCCCTCCTTGCTGTGGCCTCCAGCCCACTGCCCCTTGACACCGGGGGGCAGAAGCAACCCCCACCAGGCTAGACTGCACTCAAGGTGCTGGCAGACAAGACAGCCACAGTCCCAACCTCATTCTTTGGGAGGCAGCGGTCCCCAAAATCTGTGTTAAGTGCTCAAACGAGGCTTCCCAAGAGTAGAAGCGCTGGAAGAATGGGGGACTCTACAGGTCGTTGGGAAAAGCCTCTCTGAGGAGGTGACATTTAAGCTGACACCTTCATAATGTGTCAGAGGGAGCCATGTGAAGAAAGAACATTCTAGAAGAATAACAAAGGCCGTAAGGAAACCTGAGCAATAGCCAATGTGAATGAGGGGCAAGGGGTAGGAGATGAGGTTTCGGGAGTACGCCAAGCAGAAGAGCGTGTAGAGCTGTGTAGGTATGAAAACCCTTTGATTTATTCTGTGTGATGGGGACACATTGGAGGACTTTGAGCAGGGAAGTGACAGGAACTGACCTATATTTCAGAGGATCATTGCGGCTACAGAGGGGAGTTTGAGGGTTCTGGCTTTGGAGAGCAAGAATGGAGCCAAGGAATCGAGTTGAGGCCAGTTAGCTAGATTGAGGTACTCGCCTCTTCCCTCCCCATCTGTATGGCAACCACCACCAAGACAGTTCTGGAAAATGTCAAATAAGGATAAAATCTCCCTCTCCCGTTGGGAAGGTGGTGCCTGGCCCAGATCCACACCCTTATGAGTTCCTCCTGACCAGCCCCAAGTATAAGCCTAGCCCCTGAGACCCTTTGGGGAGACTCACTCCCTGAGTGTGTACTTTCGCTTTAATAAAACCTCTGTGCTTTACTGAATCTTTCTGTCTCATTCTCGAATTCTTTCTTGCATGGAGACAAGAACCTGGACACTGCCACAGGGTTGAGGCTTCCCGTGGCCTCCCTGTGAGCCTCTGACATCAAAGTTAGGTCCCTCCTGTCCAGGCGAGGCCTAGGAGACTGGGACTGGAATGTGGCAGTGGAGCCAGTGATAGGGATCATATTCCGAACTGACATGATCTTCAGATGGACGGAATATGGGTGTGATTTAACGAGAGATATAAGATAATATTTACTAAGCACTTACCACATGCCAGGTATTGCTAAGTACTTTAGCGTGGTTCACTCATTTCATACTTATTTATAGGGCATCTGATTATATGCCAGGAATCAGTCTAGGCTCTGAGAATGTAGCAGAGCACAAAACAGACAAAAATCCCTGCCCTTGTGTAACTTAACATCTAGTGGGAGGAGACAAATAATAAGCAAAATAAGTAAAATTTAGCAGTAAGTGCTGAAGAGAATAGTAAAGAAGGAAGGGAAAGTCAAGGGAATGTGATTTTACATTTTTGAGTGTTATGTGCATTAGCTAATTGAATCCTCACATGACCCTAGGAGGTAAGTACTATTATTGTACCATTTTACAGATGAGGACACTGAGACACAGGGAAGATAATAACTTGTCCAAAGTGGCACAGCCAGGAAGTGGCAGAGCTGGGATCTCAAATTACGTAGTCAGACTCCTAGTTTATATGCTAACCACTCCCTATATAATGTGGCTGCCCAACACAAATGGGCTTTGCGAATTGGTTCTCAGTATTTAGGAAATCGAGGCAACATGGGAACTATAAGAAGCTTTGGGTCTCATCTTTTACGGAAATGAAAATTTCTCAGCCTTTTCCCGGGGGAGAAATATTTCCTTGGACAAAATATTTGCAAGAAGCCATCGCATAGCCCCTTCCATATTAAGGAACACAACAGCCCCACGTGGACTTGTTCAGAGAAATTAGAAGTGTTCCTGAAATAATCCTAGCCTACGAACAAAGCGGGGGGCACGCCATCCACCATGCCCAGTGAGGACATTTCTCTCCCCTCCCCGCATCCCTGCCTCAGCACAGGCCATTTGCCTCAGCATCTGTGCTCACTGTGGAATTTGCAAGCCCCTCAGCCTCCTTCAGACCTCCGCTCCAATCTCGACAGCTTTGCTCATACCCCATCCCGCTCAGGTGCCCCTGAGCTCTGCAATGGAGGCGTGGCCGTGGAAAGAGGGCACGCAGTTGAAATCCCACCTCATTTTCCTCTCCAAGTGGCTTAGCTGCTCTACACTTCGGCATCTCTTGTGAAATGCACTCTGCTACCACGGGCTGGTGAGGAATAAATGGAATTACACCCACCAGCACACTTTCCTGGGGCAGTGCCTGGCCCCAGTCAGGGCCTTGAGGAATGCCAGTCCCCTCCCGCTGCGTGCCTCTGCGCTCTTGCCCTGGGGTTGCAGGTTGCTAAGGCGGTCAGGATGTTCTCCGGGAGGGAGGATGGAGGACTGGCCGAGACAGAGGAAAATTCAGACTGCCCATGCTTGGGATTGCTTGCTAATACTTGCCTCTTTGGAGCTCATTAAAACAAGGCTTCTGCAGAAATGTGGATTTAATTTGGATCCTCCTCTCTCCAAACAGAACACACAAGGGAGTGTAGAAGGCTCACGTGTCATGTCAAAACTGTGCTCGGTGGTTCAAAACCAAGATTTATTCTTTAAAGTTCACCTTTAAATATTTGGTTTCCTCTGGGCTGGGATTTGCTGGCAGAGGCTGCTAGTGACGAGGCCTTGGCAGGGGGACAATGTTTTATTCGTGGGCACCGTTCCCGGAGCCACTGGGAAGCGTGTGTGAGGAGCGGAGGGACCCTGGCGGGGAGGAATTGCGGACTGTCACAGCCACCAGGCATCTCCATCAGGCCTTCTGTTGGCGCCACGCTGGGCGGGGCAGGGGACCCTGAATTCCTGTCTCTGAGGGAGAGTGTCAGCTCGAGGCCCTGAAATGGGCCACCTTCCCTTCCACTTGGTTCTGAGGAGTGACTCTCCCTGCTGGTCCTTGAGCCTTGAAGGCCACAGGGGAGAGGTCACCATGGCGGTGAGGAATAAATGAAATTACACCCAGATTGGGAGGACAGCAGCGAGGCTGGGAGAACAGGCTTTCAGGCAGGCAGATCTGGATGCAATTCCTGCCTTAACACCTAGTAGTCATCTGCACCTGAAGCAACACTTAGCGTTTCCTCCAGACTCCATTTTGGAACTTGAGCACAGAAGCCTCCTGGACTCTAGGAGCTGGCACACGAGGGGCTAGGCGCACGTGGGCTCTGATTTCAGATGTTCTCAGGGCAGCAGAACAGCGGGGCAGTTGGAGGGGGGGCTTTGAAAGTCCAGAAGGTCAGAGTTCAAAGGGCCTTAGAGGTGGGCCTTAGTACTAAGCCATCTACTTTACAGGTGTCACAGACTCCGAAGGACAAGTGACATGCTCAAGGTCACCAGCCAATTACTAGTAAACTAAATGAGCCCAGCACTACCACCCTCTTTCCCTCTTCCTCTCCCCCCCCCCCCCCCCGCAAACGTTGGCACCCCTGCTCATCACTGACCATTCTGACCTAGCATGGAGGAGAGGGGACTGCTGGAGAGGCATGGGACATGGGACTGCAGTGGCTGGGAGGAGCGGCCACCCAGGTCAGGCGAGGCTCTGTGGTGACCTCAGCATCCCGTCTTCTATGGGACCAGGACCTGGGGCAGATCCCTAAGTCCTCCTGGGTGGGGAAGAAAGGGAGAAGGCTGGCAGTGCTGCCTCCATGGGCAGCCGCCCAGCTCAGCCTGCAGTGTGGGTGTGAAGGGGCTTCTTCCCACGACCAGCTTTGCAAAGGCATCCTGGCCCCATGGGAAAAGGAGCCCCAGGGCTGAGAGATCAACGTTCCTTTCTGCTCCATCAGCTCCCAGGCACCCACAGAACCCGCAGCCTGGCCGAGAGAGCAGAGCAGCAGCAACAGGCCCAGCTGGGGCCGGGGACTGGCAAAGCCAGGGACGAAGTCCTGCCTGACTGAGAAATGAGGGCAACTCTGTGCTCGTCCTTCTTCCCTCCACCACGTGTTTTATATTTTAAAAAAATGATAGTGGGACCAAAACCGGTTTGGCTCAGTGATAGAGCGTCGGCCTGCGGACTGAAAGGTCCCAGGTTCGATTCCGGTCAAGGGCATGTACCTTGGTTGTGGGCACATCCCCAGTAGGGGGTGTGCAGGAGGCAGCGGATCGATGTTTCTCCCTCATTGATGTTTCTAACTCTCTATCTCTCTCCCTTCCTCTCTGTAAAAAATCAATAACAAATATATTTTTAAAAATGATAGTGGGAAAAGCAGAAACTTTGAAGTCAGACAAACTGGGTTCAAATGCTGGCTTGGCCGTTCTTAACTCTATGACCACAGGCAGTTAATAAAACTAATTGGGCCTCCGTGCCTTATCGTTTTCAACAGAAATAACAGCACGGTCCTTGTGAAGCATGAATACAGAGCCCGGCATGGAGACGGGCAGCAGGTACTTGTGCTCGATGCACCTTCAACTCACGGAAGCTGGTGCTGTGGTGTCGCTGTGACATCACTGTGTTATCATGGCAGAAGTTCAACAGAACCAAAGTACCGATCCTTTCAAGTTGGGATCCGTTAGGTTTAGTTCAAGCTTTCCTTTTAAACAGTCAGCTCTCAACCGACTGTTCTAAGGGAGGGAGACCAGGAGCTCAGGCAGCGGCCCAAAGCCAGCTGAATTTGGCTTTGAACGTGTCCTAAGGCATTTTTGCAATGGTGTTATCTTTCTGTTTTTCCTCATTCTAACAAGGAGAGGAATCAGTATTCCCCAAGTACTTACAAATGGACGATAAAAGGAGAAGTGCAGTTGAAAAGACTGAGAAGCAGAGGAAAACGGGCCTAGGATTACATTTTTGCTTATAGAAAATACACAAAGGAGATAACTCTTAAGCGAATAACAAAGCCCACGGCATCTTTTCTCTATTCTCTCCAATATTCTTTTCTCTATTCTTCGCTTCATTGAAATGCATCTAGAATAACGCAGCTCTCAGAAAGCAAGAGGGATCTGTGGTCATTTCCACTTTCTAGGTGGGAAAACTGATGCCTCGGGAGGTGCCTAACCGGTGCCCTGCCCAAGTCAGCTGACGGTGAAGGCACCAGCCCTCGCTCAGTGTTTCCCAGACCTGTCTGATAAAGAGAACCACCTGGCTGCTTGTTGAAAATGCAGATTTCTAGTCTCTCCATTCCCCCCTCCACCCCAAGTTCTCATTCCATAGATCTGGGGTAGAGGCTGGGACTCTGCTCTGAAGGACCATATCACAGGATTTCTATCAAGGCCAAAACTAGAGTGAAGCCACAGTCTTGGGCACAAAACTGAGGGGGATGCTAAAAAAGTCAGTAATCGAGATAAACTATAGTTTAATGCAATATTTTTTTCCCTTTGCATCTTCACCAATACTTTATATTTCCTGGGCTCTCAGTATAATATTTTTTAATGCAATAGTTAAAAAAAATTAAAAAATCATACAAAAATCCATGGGGAACAAAAGATCAGAAGTTTGAATAAACACAGGATCAGTAGCAGTGCTGTGCCAACTTGTGCCACCCTAGCCTGAGGCAAAAGGACAATCAGTAATACTTATGACCATGTCCCGGGTGGCCCCGATTCCTATCATTGTATAAGTGTGGGGAATCAGAATTCCCTGGACAGTTAGACTTCCGTTTCCATCAACATCTCTGGAAGTAGGATCTGGACACCCAAAACTACCCAGGTGAATTTGAGGCACAGCCAGTTTGAGAACCACTGTCCTAGGAGAGGCCCAGGTCTCCCCGGGAAGGCTGGCAGACAAGGGGCTTATCTGAGCTCATTGCCCTCCTCACCTTCTCTGTGTCAATGCCTCTGGACATGGACCAGGTGGACACGATATAATCCATGACTCGCTCACTCAATCCCTTTGGCACCTGGTAGAGCTTCAGGAAGTCCCGAACGCTGTTGAGCATCTCATGGTACCTGTTGGTGTTGGCGTACATCTGTTGGAAAATGGTCGTCACATTCCCGAAGATGGTGGCATAAAGAAGTGCTAGAGGCAAGAGGAAGAGAAGAAACGACATATGAGTAGTCCCTGAACCAGAGCCCAAGAATGCCCGCCTTGCCCAGAGCCAGCCAATGGCTAGAACTGCCCTTCCTAGGACAGGCTGTCCTGACTTCCCAGGAGAACCTCACCCTGAGAGCCTCTGGGACTGGAGTGTCCTACCACCAGACCAGTAAGACAAGGGCAGGGTGGCGGGAGCTGACCTGACCAGGGCCAGAGCTAGGATACAGAGAGCGAGGGGCGCAGTTGGACTACTTCATTAGTAGAACCACAAAGAGTTTGAGCCATGCCTGAGGCCACCAATAAAATGTGTTTCCATGTACTCTGTACCAGCCCACATCCAAATCTATCAGCAAGTAATCTTTACCAAACCCTGCCACGTGCCAAGCACGGTGCTACCTGCTGGGACAAGAGGGTGAATGAGACACTCAGTCTTGGCCCTCACACAGCAAACAGTATAGCAAAGGGACAGACCTGGAATGGGTAATCACAAATAAGTAATTAAGAGCAAGTCTGCTGAGAGCGATGAAGGATGTACTACTATCTTTGCATTTCCTGCTCAGGTGCACAATCCACTTCACTGTCATGTGACTCCTGGGGTGCGGGGTGGCATGGCGACAATAAAATCAGGTCCCCTCTGAAATGTAACAAGAACATACTCTGTGCTCCTGCTGCTCCCCCAGGTTAATGTCATGAAGGAGGAACATTACATCATCACAAAACCCCACCTTCTACTTCTAACTCCCATTGGCCCTTGAATGCTGACCTTAGGTGCCACCACTTCCAGGGAACCTCCCCACGGGGGTGACTGTGACTCCCAGGCATGTCTATAGAGCTCATATTACACATGCTCCCTTCCTGACAAAGCATGAGCTGCTTGAATGCTGGACACATCTTTTTCTTGTCACTGTATCCCCAGGAGCTGACACTATACCAGCACCCAATAAATAGTTATCAAATTTGTGAATTTTACTTATAGTTTTGCTCTGGGTTTTTTAAAATGAGTTATTGATATACAATAAACTGCACATGTTTAAAGGACACAGTTTGATGTTATGTGTATACACCCATAAAACCATCACCACAATCAAGAGAGTGAACATCTCTATCACCCCAAAAAGGTTTTGTCTTGTCCCTTTATAATCCCTCCATCCCTCCCGCTTCTCCCTACTCTTGACACTTTCCCATTCCCAAGCAACCGCTGTTTTCTGTCACCATAGATTAGGTTGCATTTTCCATGATTTTATATAAACGGATTTATACAGTATGTACTTTTTAAAAACATCTTTATTAAGATAGAATTCATATACTATAAATGCATCCATCAAAGAATACAATTCAATAGATCTTAGTATATTTACAGAGTTGTACAACCATCACTGCATCTAAGTTTAGAATATTTTCATTCCCCCACCCCCAAAGAAACCCTGTACCCATTACCAGTCATTCCCTGTCCATCCACCCGACTCTCATTCCCAAGGCAACCACTTTCCATCTCTATAGATTTGTCTATTCTGGAACATTTCATATAAATTAAATTATACAACATGTGGCCTTCAGTGGCTAGCTTATTTCATTTATCAGTGGTTTCAAGGACTATCCTCTTATTGTTGAATAATATTCCATGTATGGGTATACCACTTTTCACTTACCCATTCATTAGTTCATGGCATTTGGGTCATTTCCACTTCCTGGTTATTATAAATAAACACTAATTTACAAGTGTTTAAACACTTGTTATAAACACTAATGTACAAGTTTTTGCATGAGTATGTTTTTATTTCTCTTGGGTATATATATACCTAGGAATGGAGTTGCTGGGTTATATGGGAACTCTATGTTTAACATTTTGAGGAACTACCAAATGGTTTTCCAAAATGGTGTATCACTTTACATTCTCACCAAAGGTGTATAAGGGTTCCCAATGTCTCCCAAACCTAACACTTGTTATTCTCTGTTGTTTTTTATTATAATTGCCACCTTAATGAGTGTGATCTGCTATCTCACTGTAGTTTTGATTTGCATTTCCCTGATAGCTAATGAAGTTCATTAAGCACCTATTCATGTGCTTATTGCCAATTCATATATCTCCCTGGGAGAAATGTTCACTCACATCTCTTGGGCTGTATCAACAATAGTTCATTCCTCTTTTTAAGAAACAAAAAAAATTATGCTGAAATAATTATAAACTCACAGAAAGCTGAAAAGATAGCACAGAGAGATTCTGTATAAACCTCACCCCGTCTCCCCACCGGTTACATCTCAAATAACAAGGGTACAATATTAAAACCAGAAGATTTGCATTGCTATAAAGTATGTGTATAATCCTGGGGTGTTTTATCACATGTGTAGATTCACGTAACCAGCACCACATCTTACACCACAAGTTCCAAACTCAGGACTGTTCTATGGTCACAGAGATCTCCCTTGTGCTACTCACACTCCCTCCCAGAAACCATGAATCTCTTCTTTTTTATAATTTTGTCATTTCAAGAATGTTCTATAAATGGAATCATATAGTATGTGATCTTTTGAGACTGGCTTTTTCCATTAAGAAATATCCTTGAAATCCATCTATCTTGTTGCACATATCAATAGTTCATCCTTTTTTGGTTGATGAATTCTCTCCCATGGTATGGATACAGTACATCATTTCTTTCAAACAATCCTACTCAGGCTTAGCTGGCAGACTAAGAGGGAAGGAAAGAGAGAGAAAGGCATAGATCTAGAGGCCAGGGAAGGAGCCCTTCAGGTAGTCGGCCTGGCAGGGCTGTATAAGGATGCCTGAAAAACTGAGGCCACAGATCCACCTGAAGAGAATAATAAAGGAGGATCATAAAGTGCTGCCAGGGAGTGGTGTTCACCTGACTGATCAAAAGGAGGTGGATGAAAAGCAGCAGTTGAAGCCTGAATAGTGCAGACGTCAGCTCTTCAAAGCTCCTAAATACCTCATGTACAACAGGGTGGCAACTCCTGCCTCCCCCACGCCGGTGACGTCACCAGTGGGCTGTGCACCAGCCTCTGGGGCTGGATGGCTGCCTGATCCCCGTCAGTCTGACCTCAACTCAATAAGCCTGTATAGCTGCCCTGCCTCAGCACTGTCTTCTGGTCCAGCGGTCGCCAACCTTTCGGACCTCACGGACCACCAGTGGTCCGGGGACCACCGGTTGGTGACTGCTGTTCTGGTCCACAATCGACCAGAGGTCACGCGTGAAGCGTAGAGGTGCTTTGCTCAGGAAGGCTGCCAGAAAGTTAATGTAATCTTGAGCATAAAACAACAGTTACACCAAATCAATACAGAAAGAATAGCTCTCTTGTTAATGATCCCAGAACCAGGCGCAGGTCTGAGGCTCTTGTGCTCTGGTCACAGTGAAGGCAGTGACGCCACATCCGTCATTTCCAGCCCAGGGCTGCTCCCGTCCCCAGTCTGGAGGCGTAAGGGTCCTCAGGAGGGCCTTACTCAATTATTATTACTATTATGACATTTTATTACTATTAAAAATAGATTGCTGTGCTCTTAATGCCTGGCTCTAATTTTAGATGGAGCGGGTTGTGTTTTACATGTCTACATGTAATTTATTGATATCTTATAGATAAAGCATTATGCCCTTAAATATGACCTAACTGGGAGAGCAGACATGCAAGTCCGGCTAACACCGCATGGATATCTGAATGTGACGTGGGAATGTGACGTGGGAGAGTGCAGCAATGTCACTGCCGTGACTGAACCTCAGTGCAGAGGCCTTAGATGATTCTCGATGTGGATGAGTTGGTCTTTCATTGTGGGAAAGGAGCGAGGAGACCTCTCCCAACCCCAAGACAAAATGCTGATTTGGAAGAGAGGAGGCTTATTTCTGCGTGGTGGGCATGGCTCAGTGGTTGAGCACTGACCCATGAACCAGGTGGTCATGGTTGGATTCCCAGTCAGGACACATGCCTGGGGTGTAGGCTCAATCCCTAGTAGTGGGTGTGCAGGGGGCAGCCAATTGATGATTCTCTCTCATCATTGATGTTTTTATCTCTCTGTCTCTCTCCCTTTCTGAAATAAAAATAAAAAACAAGAGGAGGCTTATTTCTGCATTTGAGTAGTTTACAATTAATGTTGTATCATATCAGGAGTTCTGGGTCTCATCCAAAGAACAGTAAGATAGTATTCTCTGGCCCCTAATTGGAAATTGCTGTATGGGCAAAAGTTTGTCTCCCTTTTTAAAATTTGGTATTTATTTTTGTATACATAACACACACCCAGTTTAGAGTGAAATGCCCAAGACATTTAAAAATTCATTTTCCCCGTAGGCCATCTTTCTTTTCACCCAATTTTCTATTTTGCAAAAGCACCCACTTCCATTGTTAGCTGATTGTTTTGCTATTGATCTCTCTATTTTAATACCAGGCTCAAACTGCTATATCCTGATATTTCAGTTGTAGACATTATCCATTGACCTCTGAGAACTGAACTCTTTTCCCCACCTCACCTCCAATCTCACACGCGTATTCACACCTTTTCCCATTGCCTCACCCTCCCAGTATAATTCTATCATCACATTGGTTATATAATTATCTATGTTTACATTATTATAAGTAGATGAATGCTATTCACAGCTAAGTCATTCACAGCTAAGTCGTGTACTATATGTGGTTACTCTTCCTTTTCTGCAATGTAGCTAATAATGATCTTTGTCTTTTCTTGCTTAGTCTACTTATGGCTAATGTGACTCCAAATTCTCCCACAGATAAATGCTTCTTCTTACTATATCAAAACACAGTAGTTAGTTTATTAATTAAAGAAATCTCTCCTGGAGACTTCTGAACGATTGCTTTGTCATCTGCGTGGACGTCTCTGCCCCTGTATCCTAGGAAGTCCCTTCATTTAGTATTCAGGTTGGATCCCAACCCTCTATCTTCCTCCCTCTTGTTTTACCCCCTTTTTGCTGGTAGAAGGCATCGTCTAACAGCTTTCAGAGAAAGGATATATGGGAGCACGATTTTTGAGACCCAATGTTTATTCTTATACTGAATTAACAGCTTGGCTAGGTGTGGCATTCTAGATTAGAAATCCTTCCTCCCCCCCCCCCCCCCCCGCCCCGCGCCAGAATTTTGAATGCATTTCTCCAATGTGTTCCCTTGCTATTGAGAAGTCAAAAGCAATCAGATCCTACATCCTTCAAATTGAATCTGTTTTTTTTTTTCTATCTAGAAATTCTTTTTTCAACAATGATCTAAAAATGCATAATGGACCTTTTGCTATGTTCACTCTTTAATCCATTATGCTAGGCTTTCAATAAACCCTTCCAATCTGGAAAGTTGTGCCCTTCAAGGAAATATTCCCTTTCTCTCTCTCTCTCTCTCTCTCTCTCTCTCTCTCTCTCTCTCTCTCTCTCTTCAGCAGATCAAAGTGGGTAACAAAGGATAACCATAATAAGGACACTTTTTATTTCTAGTCAGCTTTCTTTTCTCACTTGGAATAACATTCTTCATGCTTTCTCAAAAGGCCAGGGAGAAGGGAAATTGAGAGACTGTTCTATGAACCCAGGATGGAGGGAAACCCTAGTCAGAAGCAACACAAGAGCAATGGAAAGGAAGTACGTAGCTCAATCCCTAGGATCTTGGTGAAACAAAAAAGAAACTCAAAGAATGTGTTTAAGGCTATTGGTCCTAAGCTCCTGGCTCTTCCCCGCTTCCATTTAACCTTCTCTCTGGCTCCCCATCCTTCTGAGCTCCCAATCTCTAGATGAGAAAGATGAGGGAAGGGACATCTACTCCAGGTTCCAGAAGCGGGGTGGGCACCTGTCTGCTACCACAGGGAGGTGATGAAGGGAAGAAAAGTCCCTGTGTTAGCAGGGCATCCCTGGCATTCTAGAGACCAGCTTCTGCAAGACCATTAGACCTCGCCAACACACTTTTAATATATTTTTATTGATTTCAGAAAGGAAGGGAGAGGAAGAGATAGAAACATCAATAATGAGAGAGAATCATTGACTGGCTGCCTCTTGCACGCCCCCCTAAGGGGGGTTGAGCCCGAAATCCAGGCATGTTCCCTTAACTGGAATCGAACCCAGGACCTTTCAGTCCGCAGGCCGACACTCTATCCACTGAGCCAAACTAGCTAGCACTTGCCAGCACACTTTTAATAATCAGTGAGTTAGATATACTTATGGCTCCTCGAGCAAGCTGACCATTATTCATACAATTATTTCTTTTGGAAAATGCACCCCAACTTCTAATAAACAACCTTGCAGAGCATAATTTATCCCAAAACTCGAGAAGGTTAAATTAAATATTTTTATATTTAATTATAAATTAATGGCTCTATTTTTGTAATTATAAATTAATGGCTCTATTTATTTTATAGCCATAAATACCTCTGCAAGTGTATTTATTAAAGCTTAGAGATAACGAAAGGATTAAAATTATATCTTTTGCCTTTTTGTAAAAATGAAAAAAGTGTTGCCCTATGTTGGTAGTTTATGGATCTATCCAAGCTGACTTTTCTATGCAAAATTCCAGATAGTATATTAAAATCAAATTTAAAGAAGACTCTACCACTAAACCTATGTTTGTTTCTATATTCTTAATTCCCAGCAAAAGACCATGAGGCCTTTGTTAGCCCCTCACCTGGAAACTCCATTCGGCAATGATGGGGGCATGCTGGTCATGGAAGATGGGTTGGTATGTTATAGCCACATTGGCTCTCTGACGTCTTTTTCCTTACTTTCACGCCAAATTACAGAAAAAGAAAGGACTGAAAAAGCATGGGCTAAGCGAATACATAGGGGGAATAACTATTGATAAAAGAGACAAATCAGGAAACAATGTAATAATTGAAAAGATAATTATTAGAAATGGAGGTAGGCTTTCAAAGTCATGGAGGCCTCATTACAGAGGCATGATTGATTAAATCACTGGCCACTGGCGAATGAACTCAATCTCCAGCACCTGGGGGAGGGAAGCTGAAAGTCCCAACCCTCTAATCCCACGGTTGGCTCCACTGGCACCCAGCCCCATCCTTAGGTGCAGGTCCAAAGGTCACCTCCTTAATGTAAAAGGAGACACTCTCATCACAGGAAATTCCAAGGGCTTTAGGAGCTCTGTGCCAGAAACAGGTGAAAATCAAATACAGTAGATGCTTCTTATTATAAATCACACAAGGACTTCCCAAAGTCAGGCCTCAGACCAGTAGCATCCGCCACCTGGGTAATTGTTAGAAATGCAAATTCCCTGGCCCACCCCAGACCTATTGGATCAGAATCTCTGAGAGTGAGGCCCAGGAATTTGTATTTTTTCAAAAATTTCAGGTAATTTTGAGGCATCTTAAAGTTTGAGAGGCACTGCTTTATGCCATCCTCATCCTCAGTATGTCTCCTAAGTTTTAAGTTTAATGCCCCAACCTAAGGGAGGCAGATGGTCAGGGTGGGGGTGAGATACTGGGCTATTTTGAAGAAACATAAAGAGGATATGAAGGCAGCTACCCTCACCCCAGCTGACAGAACAATGGCAACGAAGCCAGGAGACAATGAGAAAGCAATCCCACAGGTTAGCCATGCAGTAGTCCCTCCGCACGATGGTTTCACTTTCCCAGGAAGCTCTCTAGACTCCATGGTAAAAACTCCTGAAATAAACAATGCGGTAAGTGTTCAAGCGCGCTCTGTTCCGTGTAGTGTGATGAAATCTCGAGCTGTCCGGCTCCATCCTGCTCAGGATGTGAATCAGCCCTTTGCTTAGCGTATCCACACTGTGTACACTCTGCATAGTACCTGTCTCAGTTCCCAGATGGACTGTTGTGGCATTGTAGTGCTTGTAGTCAAATAGCCCTTATTTTACTTAATACTGTCCCCAAAGTGCAAGAATCGTGATGCTGGCAATTCAGATACGCCAACGAGAAGCTGTGAAGCGCTTACTTTAGGTGAAAAGCTATGTGTGTATAGGGGAAAATAGAGTATACACTATGTAGGGGTTGGTACTATCCACGGTTTCAGGCATCCACTGGGAGTGTTTTTTAAGGTGTTATCCCCCTTAAGTAAGGGGGCAGGATTGACTCTACCTTGATGTACGGGATGTTTGACTTTCCTGTCAGCACAATGCCCTCATTCCTCCTCAAGAGGGACAGCTATTGCCCCGGGCAATAATTATCTTTCGAGTGCCCCCTAAATCAAGGCATCTAAAACGCATCCATCCCCCATTATATAACAAGCAAAACCTGAACACTCTCATTTAATATCCTGCTAAGAATAGCACAGAGTCCTATGCCACACTGAAACTCTGCTGTGTTGGTGAATGTCACTTAACAAGCAAAATTCTTACAGGGGAGACAGAAGGTTATTTTCAGGTACTTCTCATCTGTCGAATAAAGCATCAGCGCCCACTCCGTGCTAACCCGTCACCGGCGTCGTCTGTGCAACCTCATTTCAACCAGGGCTTCAATAGCGCCACAGATAAAACGCACAGCAATTTCCACGGGCAATTACTCCCGCAAATGACTCGAGAAGGTCAGGTACAGGTTGGAAAGGTCTCCAAATAATTTGCTACTTTCACCTATTTTGCTCTTGCCGAGTTCTTGATGGCAAAGAGACGACCCCTTAGTTCAGGTGAACCTGGCTAGAGGGAGGCTCGCGTGCGGGCTTACAAACCCAGGTCTTGCGTTACTTCATAGGCGGAGAGCCCTAAGCTTTCTATTTCTCCAATAGGAGCCATCCAAGAGAATCTAATTAATAGAGCCATTAAAAATAACACATACTTTTTAAAGCCATTTAAACAAGTGTGCTAATCTTCACTAGGCTCATTTTCCAATAGGAATGATGTCTACTCCTAAAGTTACAAGCTCTTGCAAATCTCGAACTTCCTTGTTCTTCTGTATCTCACAACAAAACAAAACAAAACAAAACAAAAAGAAAGAAAGAAAAAGGAAACCTTCAGAGGGCACTCCTGTCACCATGGTGAACTGGACTGGAACATCACAGTGACAGCACGGAGTGCCTATTAAAGACATACCTCTTCCAGTAATAATAACAGGAAGAAATGAAAACCACTTTCTCTACTACTGGCAACTCTAACTGCAGCACCTGACCTCAGCATCTGTTGATTTTCCTTCTGTAACACCCATCAGTCTCTCAGTTTTCAAAGGCAGAATTGGAGATTTTAGTTGCTAAGTGACACTGTAGCTCCTAGTGCCTCTCTCCACACTGCCTCCAAAGTAATAATTACCCAGAATGCTAGACCCCTCAGCGTCCTGCTATACAGGATGCCAACAAGTAGGCACAAATTGTCACACTGGACAGAGCTTTCCCTCCTTCAGGAGTCAGGAGTCCTACTCCTGACTCTGCTATCTACCAGCTGTAAGGCACAGGAGGCCCAAATATTTGTGCAACAAATGAATAAATTAATAATAACAATTGGTACTTATACAACTTTTATGATGTGCAAGTCATTCTTACAACCAATTTGCACACATGATTTATCTTAATGGTAGGTACTATAATCTTCATTTTATTTATTTATTATTTTTTAAATATTTTTTATTGATTTCAGAGAGGAAGGAAGAGGGAGAGAGAGAGAGAGAGAGAAACTTCAATGATGAGAATCATCGACCGGCTGCATCCTGCATGTCCCACACTGGGGACCAGGCCTGCAACCCGGGCATGTGCCCTGACTGGGAATCGAGCGGAGACCTCCTGATTCATAGGTCGACGCTCAACCACTGAGCCATGCCGGCGGGGCTTATCTTCATTTTATTGATAAGGAATGTGAGTCAAGAATGTTTGTGACTTGGCCAAATTCACACAGCTGTTAAGTGGCCGATGGAGGATTCACACCCAGTCAGGGTGGCTCAGGAATCCACTCCACCTCTGCCACAGCACCAGATGCCTCATACTGACTAACTCAAATCTCTTAACAGCTCTATGAGGTAAGGACTATCATTACCCTTATTTGCAGATGGGCCACAGAGAGATTAAGTATCTTGGCCAAGGTCTCATAGCTAGTAAGTATAAAGCTGGATTCAAACCCAGGCAGTCCCACTACAAAGTCCGTGCCCTTTACACAAGGGTTTCTCAGCCTCAGCACCACTGATATTTTGGGCAGCGGATTCTTTACTAAGGGAAGCTGTCTTTCTTTTTTATGTTAAGGTTTTGTTTACAAAGCTTCTTTGTTGTACTGAAGGTAGAAATGCTCTTACAATCTAAGTATAATAGACTGTTGACTCACCAGTCACGGCTATCCACGCCAGAGCAAGAGTCTTACACGAAAACCTAACAGCACTTACAATTTTGTTGGGGTGAAGTCGCAAAGCTTGATGGTGGATTTCCAAGAGGAAAGCAGAATGGCACTTTGGGTGGGAGGGGTCTGTTTCACAGCTACCTTTACAAAAACAAACAAAACCCAGCTACCAAATCCATATGAGCTATCCAACCAATACTAAACAGTTATTCACCATCTTCTCCTTCATAACATGGTTCTCTTTTTCCTTTCCCCTTTCCAGCTTTCTTCCTCCTCTTCTTCCTCATATTCATCCTCTTCATCAACTTCTCCATCATGTCCCAATTCTTCTTCCTCCCCACTGACTTCATCTTCATCATCAAACTCTTCCTCCTCACCATCCTCGTCTTCGTCTTCTCCTTCATCCTCCTCTTCTTCGTCTACATCATCTACTTGGCATCTGAGTCAGGGGGTTCTCCATCTTCTCTCTTAGAGCCATCCAGGTCGGTCAGCTGGGGCAGGCGCTAGGAGACCCACTTGGAATTCATTCAGATTAGTGACCTCACAGTTAAACAGACCCAAGCTTTTCAGATATTCTTAATTTTTCAAAGGTCCCAAGGAGCTGGTATTTCCATTGAAGTGTAGATGTGTGAGATTTAGACATTTTTCTGCTAACCTGTCCAGACCTCCAAAGATTCTGTTGTCACCGAGCTCAAGCTTTTTCCATTTAGATAGTTTGGGAAGATTTGAAACTGAAATCAAGCCTACATTTATCAAACTTAGGAACTTTAAGTTCACAAATTTGGCTGTTAAGCCCTCAATTTTCCCATCCTTTGATTTGCAATTGTCCATAAGTTTGCAAACCAGTTCCTCAGCTCCAGGTCCATGTGTCCCCCTTCCCTCCTCTCCAAACTTAACTATGGCAGCGAGGCCATCATAAGGGGCTGCCCAGCGGAGGCCAGAGGCCTGGGGCACGGTCCCAGAAGGCCTCAGAGCCAAGTTACTCACTGGAGCAAGAGAAACCAAGGAGAAAAGGGGCTGGAGCATGATGCTGGTCTCACTACCCCCTCCACTCTCACCCCCAGCTGCACCTGTGCACCCAGCACTCTGCTTACAGGTGAGGAGGCTTGGGCAGTAGCTGTCTTGTGAATTACAGGATGTTTAGCAGAATCCCTGGCCTCTACCCACTGATGCCTGTAGCACCTTCCAGTTGTAACAAAGAAAAATGTCTCCTGACATTGCCATATGTCCCTTGCGGGAAAATCCACCCCCAATTGAGAACTACTGCTCTACACTTGGCTGCCTTTCCTTGAGTAAGTAAACCTGCCAACGGAGGGAGTCCAACAAGAAACAGGGCTACGTGGGGTCTAAGTCCTTCCGATCTCCAACAAAGGGCTATGATTATGAATTGTAATTATGGAATCAGAAAGAAAAATTGAATGATGATATTACACCAGATCTATTCATGATGATAAAAACTTGGCCTTTCTCATCTTCTTAGAGACAGAAAGACAATTTCCAGCATAATAGTAATGCTCATACTTGGCTTTTGGACTTCTTCTAAGCCCAGACATCTGTCTTCAACCAAAATTTTGACCAGGTAGGAAATAATTCTCTTATCATTGTCCCACACCCTGAGTCTCTGCTGCCTCCTTCCCACTGAATCTGATATAGCAAAGCAGTCAGAGCTTATAAGGGTCATACTGACTGAAGGGTGGAACCCCAACTCCGTTAGTTACTTGCTGTGTGACTTTTGGTAAATCACTGGATCTCTCTGAGCTCCATTTCCCTCATCTGAAAATGGGATAATACCATCTGCCTCACAGTAAGATTTTGGCCAGGATTAAATGCAATGACATACAGAATTGCTCCATGCAGTCCATGATCAATACGTATCAGTTGTTGCTATGTTATTATTATTCAAGATCCAACCCAAAACGCAACTCTTCCAGAATTCCCCTGAAAATCATCACATCTGACTTCCCCACTATGCTGCCCAGTATAATGCATGTGAAATTAACAATACTCCCATGGGTCCTACCTAGCTGGAACCACCATGACCATGATTCTCAACCAGGGGCTATGTTAGAATCACCAAGAGAGCTGTTTAAAATTTACATTTTCCTAGGTTTAGTTATACCCAGGGGTGAAGTGGGGTGAGAAGAAGGTGAGCAAGTAGCCTTTAAAAAACTTCCCATGATTCTTATATGCGCCATTTCCTCACCCCCACCTGTGAGCCTCTAAATTAGTCTGCAAGTGACCACTGGATGCCTGGTTTTGTAAAAGTCTGGTTATGTTCAACTATTTTAAAAATGTTTAAGGAAAAGATTGTGTTCTCTTTACGAAACTAATTATAAAACAACAGGCTTCACCAGGAAGTATTTAATTGGTACTGGTGTTAAAAAAATAAAAGAGGGGGAGTAGTTAATTGAAGAAATTAGCAGCTAAGTTGATGTATAAACTTTCCCAATTGAGAAGAAATAATCATAGGCTAGATTCACTTTTTTAAAAAAAAATAGATTTACATTTTTTTAGAAAGTGGGAAAATATCATAGTCCTTTCTTTTTTCTTCTCTTTTCTCCCTTGAAAGAGGAAAAATTAACCATAGATAGAGAAAAAGATAATTTGAGGCCTTGACATTAGCAAGGTCATTATTTTTCATGAAGAGAGATGGCTAAGGAGGGCTGGCCAAGTGTCACGAGGAAGGAACAGAACCTTCATCAGGGGTCTGAAGAGCCAAGTGTTGAGGGTCTGACACCTAGGACAGACCAAGAGCCCTGGGCCTCCTGCCCTTGAATCACTAGGGCTGTGAGACATTCAAAGTTACCCTGAAGGTACAGAGAAAAATAAAAATTGAGCTAAGCAGCGTCAGATACGTTGAGTTTAGGAAGGGAAACAAAACAACATTCAACTTGTACTTAGCTATTTGATAACGTATTTTATATACCTTGATAGATTTGTCCATAAAATAGCGATCAAAAGTAATGGATTCTACTATTCTGTTGATGGGGTTGCTGCTAATAGAAAATACCTGGGTGGTGAACTTCTCCAGGTTTCTGAGTCAGTTTCACCACAACACCACCACTGAGCTCTCAAGGACTGTAAGAACAGTGCTTAGCAACACATAATCAGCCCTGAGAGAGGCAAAAGAAACAACTCCAGAGAATTCTGCTGGAGGAGCAAAGCCAAGGCCAGAAGGAAGCACATGAGAAAATGTTCTGGACATGGAAATAAACAAAGGGGCAGAAGGCAGGTGAGGCTATTGAGCTACAACCTAAGTATACGGAAACGAATTCTGCATCTAACTGACCCCATTTGGGGGACTGAGCAAAGAAAGGCCTCCTTCATGAGATGATGCCAGAACTTAGTCTTGAATTATTCTGGTCAATGAGGGAGAGGGGTTAAATGGAAAATTCCAGGCAAAGGAATAGCATGGCCAAGATGGGAAGGTTGAGAGAACAGATATTATTGGAGGAACTGGAAGTCTCTCAGCAAAGCTAGTGCCTAGAATGCAAGGATGGTAGTAGGGTGATCCTAGATAGGAGGTTGGAGCGTGACAAAACCCACATCGTGAAGGGAGTCCTTGGGTTTTATCCTGAAGGCAGTGGAGCTCCTAATCTACACCTGGTATCTCTGCCCTTGAACTCAGCATGGACATGACAACTTCAAGCAGCATCGCAGGATTTGGGTGCTGCTCTGCTCACAAGTTCCAGGGGAGGGATGAGAGCAGCCCTCCAACTGGGGTGCTCATTCTAACAGCTGGTTAACTACCCATCTCGGAGTTTATGAGTGACCTACTGGTATTACCATACCTTCCAAACTACTCATTTGTTTTGCCAAGACAGGGTATCAATATACATTGTTGTTTGCTATTTCTGATAGAAAATGTTGTTTAGTGGAAGTTTTCAAATTGCCATTCTGAAGCTTTTGAAATATTTTCCAACGTTATTGAGCACACTGGGAGGAGTTTCAGAAAGATGTGTTCACTGAGTGAGGTCTACAAGTTCAACAATTGTTAGTAAACAGAAGACCAGAAGCACATCCTCATCTTCCCTCACACATCGCTCCTTTCAGGCAGACACAAAGGTAGAGAGCCTGGTTCCACCACGGCCTCCACTTCTCTTCTAACACACAGACTTCAACTCCACTCAAACAGGCTCTTCAGAGCCAATGACCCTCTGGATGCCTCCCTGAATCTGAAAGAGGGGATGTAGAGAACCTGAGAAGTGACAGGCTTGGCCCTAGGAAGGTTGCTATGGCAATGCCAATATGAGGAGGAAAAGGAAGTTTTGAAGCCCGAGCTTATAGAAAGAGCACATAAATAGCCTGTATTCTGCACTGAGAGGCATGATTAAAGCTCAGTGCTGCTCCTCAGTGGGGCTCACGGGGCGCTCCCACGGGAGAAGGCAGCGAGGGCAGTCTCTGCAGGGGAGGAGTATTTTATCACTGACATAATTTACAATGGCCAGCTTCTGGTGATAATAGAGACAGTGCAACTTTCCCTTGATATTTTAATATTTTTGAATGCTCTAGAGCCAATCCACTAGTGTGGGCCATTCCAACCCCAATCTCACTCTTGGGATGGGCCTACTCCTTCCTGGTCTCTGGTTACAACAGGTGGGCTGGGGTGTCAGAATGATAAAACAGGATTTTCCGAGCCCCGTTTGGTACTTGGTTTTTTAAACAGCAGCAGGATACTTTCTGCTGCTTAGAAACTGCAGATCACGTGCCCTATTTGGAACAAAAAGCTGTCAACTATTTAATCTGAAATTGAATGGGCTTTCAGCTTCAATTTAAGGGACAAACTTGATCTCTTCATTCATTCATTTGTTCCACAAACATTTTACCCAGCATCTCCCTTGTGATAAGCATGGCACTAGCACTCAGATACTATGTCCAATAAGATCTGGTCCCACATGACTAGATAAGTGAGAGATGGTGTTGTCAGGGAGCAATCTAGACTGGGGGGCGGGGGGCATGAGCATTATGCCCAGAGGAGAGCTTTGAGAGATACATGGGAGATGGAGGTGTGGTGGTGGGGTAGGGAAGGAAGACTCCCAAACAAAGGCAACTGTGTCAGCTCTGGGGCGCAGGGACTGGGTGGGGCATGGTGAGAGATAAGGCTGGACAGTGGGCAGGGACCTGAAGCTTTCTGTGCTTGGCTTTTACTTCATTAAGACTTGCTCGCTTCACCACACCACTAGTGTGTGCTATGGACCCATGGACATTTTCAGAGCTTCATTGGATTAATGAGGGTACAGGACTGCCCTTTGCTGAAGGATTTCCATTACTCAGTTATTTCCACCATTAACTCTTATTGCTTTGATTAAATCCTGGCAGAGTAATAAAGCCACTGCGGGTCATCAGCCAGTTGGTCAAATAACATGGATTGAATGCCCCATTTCCCCACCTACCAACTCTCCTTCCACTTTATCAGTCTTGCCATGGAGGCTAACCACATTAGTATCATTTCTGCACACACCCATTTCCTCATACTTCTCAATTCATTTACCTGAACACTCTACTTCTGTTATGTTTCTGCTGCCCACTTTCTCTACTCCATCCCTGCTGCTGCTTCTAGTGTTTAGAACCATTCCTTCTTAAAAGTCCATATTTCAATCTCTTCCTAAGCCCCTGTTCTCTCTTGGGTCCCTGCCATACCGCTTCAAATCCTGCCTCTACGCTGCAGTTTCTGGCTATCTTTCCAAAATACTCCTTTGATCATATCATTCCCAGCTCCAAACTTCAGAGGTTCCCTACTGACTTAGCATCCAGTCCATCCTCCCTAAGCATAGCACCCAAGCACGTGACTCCAACCTGCCTTTGCACACCTGTCTTCCACTACTCACTCTCACATAGCTATGCTTCAGACCACCCTGAGCTCCCTTCCTTGTATGCACCCTGCACTCAGGATTGGCTCTATGGACATCTAACCTATGTAGTCACATGGCCTCTGCCATCAGAAGGTCCCATGCTTGGTTGAAGGCTCTGTTGTCACTATCTTGTAATGTTTAATCGTTTTGGAACAAGGGCTTAGCATTTTCATTTTGCACCGGGTCCCACAGTTATGCTGCTGATTCTGCCTGCTCTGCATCCCTATATTTACTCATAGTGTCTCTTGATAGAATGACCTTCATCTGCCCATTCCTTCCTGCTAGTACCTGACCACTCTTTCAAGGCTCAACTCAAATGCCATCAAGTCTCCCCAAGCCTAAAGCAGGCTCTCCTTTCTGGGTTCCCAAAGCACTTGGCTTTTACTTCTGTTTCAGCACTTGTCATACAAAACTCACATTGAAGTTGTTTGCAAACATAACTCCCCCTAGAAGGACATGCACGTTTCTTTCAGATAGGGTGAGAGGTATATTCTTTCACCTCTATTGCTCCCCAGTGCCTGGCACAGAGTAAACTCAATACATTGCTGATGAACTGAATTTCACTCTCTGTAATAACCCAGTGATTTCTTGGCCATCAGTGTGTCATGTCCCTACGAGCTACTCCTAGACCAGGCCAGTTCTGCTGACTGTGCCCGTGGTAACTTTTGGCTACCTCAAACACTATGGTGATGTAAAAATGGGCATAGGCAGCCACTTACTTGAGAAGAGTGAAATGATTTTGTAACTAGTAATGCACATGAATAGCTGACAGTGAAAAGGAGAAGAAAAAAATCAACCCACATTTGAAAGTCAATGGGCCAGCGAAATTTTCCATAAAAGAGAACTGATTCCCAGTTGTATATAAAGTAGTTTCTAAAGTAAGTGGATCCCTGGAATGCCCCAAGAGCCTTCCCGAGGACGAAGGTTTCCACCACAGAAGTAGCCAGCTGAGCTCAGCTGTGACTATTTGCCCTGAGGACCATGTTGCATCAAGAAAGGTCCCAACTACAACGAACACTATCCCTGTATTTTCCTCTAGCACATCTTAATCCAGTCATGTCTTTTTCTTGCTAAATCCCTCCAAAGCCTCTTTTCCTGGAGAACAGAGTTCAAAAAACACCTTAATAAGAAACAGCCAATATTTGAGTGCTTTCTTTGTGCCAAGCACTATGTCAAGTGTTTTTTAGAGAGATGTTGATACCATTGTAATTAGCTAGTTAACAATAATAGGAAAGAAGCAAAGGGGAGGCCAGACATTATAGGCGTGTCATTTGGGCAGCTTCACCAGGAAGCTGCAATTTCACACTCCTCAGGGAACCACGGGTCCATTCCCTGCAGATTACTGGGTGAAGGGACTGGACAAATGGGAAGATGGGCTTCTGAGCAGTGAGTTGGGGTGACATAGGAAAGGTACTTGCCTGTCAGTCAAGCCTGAGAGCAGAGTTCATTGGCCAGAGTGGGGCCACTGCAAGCCCATGAAAATTTGGGAACACATAATCCCCTAAACAAAGGAGTTCACACGTGTGGCTCTTGGCTCCTGGCTTTTGGCCCTCTGGTTCCTTTGGCTTTGCTTCTGACCAAGCAACCTCAATAGCCATGTGGCCATGGGGACCCTATACACAATGGACTGATGGACTGCAGCTGGGAACTCAAACTAAGCTAGCCTGATGGTGAACTGGACTGCTCCAACACGGAATGGAAACTCTGGACACAGGCTTTGATCTTAGCTCTGCTGAAAGCAAAATGGGACTTCTTCTATGACTTGCACTAAGGGAATTGGGACCTTGGAAACTCAGGGTTTTGATTCAACAGAAATAAAGCTTCCTATAATATCTCATTCTCCCGTGTGAGTTCAGAAAATTCCTTTTCTTGGGATATAACAAGAAGCCCACTCCCACTAGCAACTTGTGGAGACATGGAGATCTCTCCATGGCCTTTATTCATGCCTACGTGCCCACTGCTTTTGCAGCATTAATACACATATCAATACAATAAAACAGACAAATAATGTATTTGTATTATTATTTAAATAGTTTTTACTTCCCAAACTTGCTGAAAATGTCTTGGGGACCCCCATGGACACCCAGGTCATGCTGTGAGAACTGTTGCTTTATACGCCTTTTTACAGCCCCTGTTCTCTCTTGGGTCCCTGCCATACCGCTTCAAATCCTGGGTCAAATGTTACTCGCCTGAGGAATTTTTCTTGTTTGTTTGTCTCAAGAAAAGAGATATTTCATCTTAACATATCAGTGGAAGTAAAGCAAATAATGGCAATGGAAGCTATTCCAAAGAAATGGAGACCAAAGAGTTTGTGCTGGTTTTATCTGGAAATATCATTCCTCATATGCTAAGTTTAGGTTTATAGCCATGGTTGAGGGTGGCATGCTAAAACCCAGAAGTATGCTATTGGCAGAGATGTTCTAACAAATGACAACCTTCAAAACTTCTTGGGCAGAATTTACTTACAAAGGTTAAACAAAGTAAGTTCAAAAACCAAAAGAATTATTTAAAATCAAAAGTATAGCATTAGAGCCCAGCTGGCGTGGCTCAGTGGTTGAGCGTCAACCTATGAGCCAGGAGGTCATGGTTCGATTCTGGTCAGGGCACATGCCGGGGTTGGTTGCAGGCTTGATCCCCAGTGTGGGGCATGCAGAAGGCAACTGGTCAATGGTTCTCTCTCATCATTGATGTTTCGATGTCTCTCTCCCTCTCCCTTCCTTTCTGAAATCAATAAAAAAATATTTTTTAAAAAAGAATATAGAATTAAAAACCAACAGAAGCAAATGTTTAAAGTTTACATATTAGCACTCTGCAGGCTTCTAATAAAATCACATTTGGGTTGCTAAGACAAAAAAACAACAACAACAACAACAAAAACATATGCAATCAGTGACATTAGTGAGAATCTGCATCAGAGGTGTTTGCTTGAAAATGCTGGGTAAATCTGTGGCAAGGAAGGTAGCTCCAGTACTACTTTCAAATGACACCAGGCTCATGGTATAAAAGGCCAACTCTGAGACCAAATAAAGCAAGCCATGTATTTTCCATGACAATCTGACAAGTGCATTGATACAGCTCACATGGCAAGCTTTCAGTACATATGTGGTTGAACATGATGGTGATATGAGGAAGAGTCCTTTTTTTTTTTTTCATGCTCATTACCAAAAGACACAATTAGCTCTTAAATGTATAAAACTAAGAAGGGTTAAATGACCAACAGATGTGGTTTGGAGTTTAAGTGTTGTGTAGAGTTTGTTCTGATAGCACAGCTGCGACGATAGGAAAACATTCTGGAATTCCTGCCCAGATTAATACACTTGCACCAGAGTGTAAATTAACGCGTTGTTGGCTTTGTTGAGAAAGACTTGCTTAAAAAAAATAAATAAGTCAGCTGAACTCAACATTGTGATGCAATAAAATTGTGAATTATGTGACGGTAAAGGAGTTAAATTCATGATGACTCTGAGTAGCTGAGGAGGAAGCTAATCATAAACAACAGTATTGCATATTGACGTTTGATGGCTATTGAAAGGAAAAGTTCCATCAAGAATGTCTGAAGTACCGAGTGAAATGAATGCTTAGTGTTCTGCAAGGTAAGGATCCAGCTTTCTAAAGATATAAATTAGATAGCCAGACTTGTTTATTTGTCTGTCCCTGCCATTTGAATTATCTTAATACTTCCATGTGAGGAGCAGCAGGCTTCTCAATGGCAGATAAGATTGAAGACCAGAACCAGAAGCTAAAAGGCTGAACAGTTTCCATAGTTTATGACATGCTCCAGGATTTAACAATTATTAATGAAGGAAGTGATGACATTGATACAGCACATCTGCCAAAAGTTATCACCAAATATTTTCTGAATTTGATCAAATGTCTTAAATTTATTTTCCTAGATTTATGCATAGAAAATTCAATGGATTTGTGTGTGTTTTTCATCAAAAGATAATCTAAATTTAATATTTTTAGAACTGGATACTGATGAAAAACTAAAGATGAATTTTGAAAACGCAGCACCACTTGCTTCATTTTAGATAAAAATTAAAAACAAGCCCAGCCGGCTCAGTAGATTGAGCATCATTCCATGCACCAAGAGGTTGCTGGTTCGATTCCCTGTCAGGGCACATGCCTGAGTTGCTGGCTCGATCCCAAGTAGAAGACTTGTAGGAGGCAGCTGATCTATGTTTCTGTCTCTCTCCCTCTCCCTTCCTCTCTAAAATCAACAAAAACTTATTTTAAAAAAATCTTCTGAGCAACGCTAAATTACCAAGTGTCTCTTTTCACATTCCTGTCAAAATAAGATCAGACCAGCCAAAGACTCTGTATGCCAATCCCACTACCCTAAGGAGAAATTCAGGGGTCAGAGCCTCAATGGCCTTGAATGACCTTCTTTACATACCTAGGAACATAAGCCCTACACATTTCCATGATGGCCTTTTTTTCTTACCTCCAGACCCTATAGGACAGTGGTTCTCAACCTTTCTAATGCCGCGACCCTTTAATACAGTTCCTCATGTTGTGGTGACCCCCAACCATAAAATTATTTTCGTTGCTACTTCATAACTATAATTTTGCTACTGTTATGAATCGTAATGTAAATATCTGTGTTTTCCGATGGTCTTAGATGACCCTGCTAGCGGTTCTCGCTGCTGTAGAGCCTAAGACCATAGGAAAACACAGATATTTACATTACGATTCCTTGACAGTAGCAAACTGACAGTTATGAAGTAGCAACGAAAATAATTTTATGGTTGGGGGTCACCACAACATGAGGAACTGTATTAAAGGATCGTGGCATTAGAAAGGTTGAGAACCACTGCTATAGGAGAATGTTCTATTCCTTCATCCTGGGAGAATTTTTAGTCCATTCTTCAGTAACAATGATTCATTGTTATTCAGCAAGTCATTGCAAATCATTACTGAAAGTGCCTGCTCTTGAACGAAAAGGTTTAGGGTGGCTCAGAGCATTGGATGCTGCCGTAAAGATGTGGATGCTATCTGGGAGTGGAGTCCTAGGGACCTTTGACATGGATGAGCGGTTCCCAGAATCATCTTTCAGAAAAGGCAGTCTAGTCATCCACAACCTACTTTAATTCAGCACGCTTTCACTGAGCGCCCGAACCCTGGCTCATGTTCTTGAGGCACTCAGTGTGGACTCCATCATCTGTCCTGAGAAGAGCATTTTTGTCAATCCAACCTAGATTAGATAAATTAGCAAGCAAGGAGCAAGCTCATATATGCGTGGTGTTCATTCAAAGAACGCATATAGGCATTTAATAGGAGGAATTGCATTTGACTGTTTGATTATGATGGTGGGATGAAAAAAGTACAAATATAATAGGGATTTTCTAGAGTAATCACTTGTGTGTACCTGTCAACCATAAAATGTGAAGAGCTTGCAATTCTTTCCTTTTTGCCTATGTTCTGAATATGTTTACGAAAACATAAATTTATGTCTGTTGAATCTAATAAAAATCGGGGCTTTATTTTATCCACCGCTTTTAAATTTAATTTTTCTAAGTGTAACTCTATTCTCACAAGAGCATTATTAGTCTGAGATGGATTAGATATCTTAAAAGGTCAAAAACTAGTTCTTGAAAAATGACTTTAAACTTATTATTATTTTTTTTTAAAAGGGTAGTTCTTGAGAAGCACTGCACTGGAGAGCTGAGAATGCTAGTGATTTTAGTTTTTATTTGCGGAGACTCTCCATCCCATCATTAGTAAGTGTGCTCTCAGCTTTTTTTTTCTCCTGGCAACACTGTGTTCATGGGGAGCGATCCACACCCATTCTCCTGGGCCTCTCCTATGCCTACACCCAAGACTTCGGAAGGCAGTGCCCCGTGGAGTTAGTAGTGGTGCCCAGGAAGAATAAAGTAAAAACAATAAAGATGGAACCTCCCCTCAGCCCAGCTCATTTTAGACCACCAAAGAATCCATCAAAAGGTCAAAAAATGTACGGGGCAGAGCATCTTAACCCTCACGGGAAGGAGGACTTTCGGTTATTTTTCGTTTGCGTAGTTTAACGGAGCACAAGCATTGAAAGAAGAAAGCTGACAGCCCCCAGTTTAGCTTTCAGGATTTCAGTTGAGAAAATCAAAGAAGCATTTTTCTTCTCGCCATGAAATAATCTGCTAAGGCAATTCTGCAGTCACTCTGAATACATACAAACGAAAATGACTTATACTCTGAAAGTTACATTTCCAACTGACGACGTGCAAAAAAAAGCGGCTTTGCAAAATGTGCCTCCGTGTGCAGAGCCCAGTGAGCAATTGCCTATCCCTCCTGACCAAGCTGTGTCGGCACAGCGCCTGGGCAGCGCCTTCGCCAAGTCTGCCCCGGGGCCTGCGGAGTTGGCACGGGGTGACTTGGAATCTGATGGGGAACACATTCACCACCTTAAACCTGGGTGGAATAGAAATGTCCTTTTTCCAATTACATAAATACAATTCCAACCTTTTAAAAATATCAGCTTGCAAAACCCTTCGTGACGGTGTATTCTCTCTTTAACTTGTGATTTTGCCATCCCACAAACATTTGCAAATGTTACTACTTTGCAAGGGTCTAGGTGGGCAACTGGAAAGATCCAAGCTGAATCAGACAATTCCCTTGCTAAAGGAGCTTTTTGCAATATAGTAATTCTTTTAATACGTTGTATTTGTACATTACGATTTACATGGAAACACCACAAATGCCCTCATCCCAGGGAAATAGACAGGAAGGATTACTGCCATTTTCCCAAAGAGGAACTGGAAAACAGAATCTATTAAATCATCCTGCTCCATTCAAATCACAGAGGGCAGATCCAGCATACAGTGGTGGCTATAGCACAGCTTTGGGGTCAGATGGATCTGGGGACACAAACCAGCTCCAACAGTCGTCACCTTAGCTGGTTATTGTGGACATATTAGCCCATTTGTATGTCTTTTTCTAACCCCCCAAAAATGGAGATAAATAACACCTGCCTCAGTGGGCTGTTGAAGGAATAAACTGAGAAAATGTTTGTGAGGATGGGAGGAACGCAATAAGTGATGGTAGCTATCATTACTTCATCAAGAGTCCTTTATTAAGCCCTAGCAGGTTTGGCTCAGTGGATAGAGCATTGACCTGCCGAGTGAAGGGTCCCGGGTTCGATTCCAGTCAAGGACACATGCCCAGGTTTCGGGCTCAATCCCCAGTAGGGGGCGTGCGAGAGGCAGCTGATCAACGATTCTCTCTCATCATTGATGGTTCTAACTCTCTCTCCCTTCCTCTTATGTACACATATAATACCTTAATTAAAAAAAAATATTTTTTTAAAAAGAGTCCTTTACTAAGCTCCCACTTACATGCACAGAAATATGAAGAATATATCATAAACCCAGGAACTCACAACATAATCCAAAGAGAATAGGCAAAGGATAACAAAACGAAGGGACAAATGAGGCAGTGAGAAGGACTGCCTCCTGGATGTTCCCACAGTAATATCTAAATCTCAGCACACTCAATGGAACTTGCTATCCTTGATGGGGGTCTCTGGCCACCCCACCCCCATGCCTTTCTAGTAGACTATGAATTCCAAATAAGTTTTACTATTTTGCTAAATCCTTCCTTATTTACTGTACAAGCACTGACAGAGCTCATGGAGTCAGGAAATGAGAGCCATGGTTCTCAGCCTTGGGGACCTGCCATGCAGCAGGCACTCAACAAAAGCATGCCAAATTAAAGTAGGTTGTTGCTGGTTAGACTGTTCTTTCTGGGATTTCCCCATTATCTTTCTGTTATTGATTTCTAGTTTAATTCCATTTTGGTCTGAGAGCAGACACTGTATGATTTCTATTCTTTTAAATTTGTTACGATGTGTTTTCTGGCTCAGCATCCAGTTTATCTTGGTGGATGTTCCAGGTGAGCTTGAGAAGAATGTGTCTGCTGCTGCTGTTGGATGATGTGGTTTGTAGATATCAATTATACCCAGTTGATTGATGGTGTCGGTGAGTTCGATCGGGTCATGACTGATTTCCTCCCTGCTGGATCTGTCCATTTCTGGTAAAGGGGTGTTGAAGTCGCCCATTATGACAGTAGACTCATCTATTTCTCCTTGCAGTTCTACCATTTTTTGGTCTCATGTAGTTTGACACTCTGCTGGTCAGTACATACACTCTAAGGATTATTATGTCTTCTTGGAGAACTGACCTCTTTATCATCATGTAATGCCCAAGATTGTCCTTTCTGAATGTGGCTCTGGGAACTGCTATGTCAAACATCCTTAGGGCTCCTCTCCCAGGTAGGGTCCACATGTCTAGGACAGCAGCATCCAATCCTCTGAACCATCCTCAGCTAACTCCCACGTTCAAGAGCAGGCACTTTCAGAAATGATTTGCTGAAAGCAATGCATCATTATTACCGAAAAAGGAAATAAAAATGCTCCCAGGATGAAGGAATAAAACATTTCCCCATGCTGGATGGAAGTAAAAAGAAGGTCATTAAGAAAGTGTGTATGGTTTATGTAACTAGGTATGTTTTGAAGGGTATTCAAGGTCATTCAGGATCTGGCCCTCATCTCTCTGCAGGGCAGTGGGACTGAAACATAGGGCTCTCTGGATCTGATGCAGTAAGAACCCCAGTCTAAGAAGGGGCTGGGCTCTAAGCTGAGGGCAGTTTGGAAAGAGGGCCCACTTAGCCTCTCCTCTAGGGTTCTCACAATCCAGCTCTCACCACTACCTGCAGCTCCTACTCTGCAAACCAAAAGACCTACAGTGAAGACTCAGAGTTCCCAGAAGGCATTCAGTGGATGTTTTAGTTAACCAGCCAAACATGTCCCAGGGTTGTTTCACTGCCCATATGTAATACTTTCCCTAAGATGAATTCTGGTGGTAACAATCTCTTTCTTATAAAATTCCTAGTGCTATTTCAGTGCTCTTCAGGAGTTGGTACCCTGGGTGGTTGCCCAGCTGGCTGCCTCTTCATGTAGACATTAATGTTGCCTCCTTAAGGTCGATTCTCAATAGAGCAACCAGACTGATCTTTTAAAATCCAAGTCAAATCACATCCCTACGACTCTCCATTTTACTCAGAATGAAACTGAAGTCCTTATGATGACCTAGAAGCCCTTATGATAACCTCTCTGTCCCCTTCCATCTCTCCAACTTCATCCTTCCACTCTGGCATCCTTGCTTTATCCTGAAGACACTCTCCTGCATCAGGGCCTTTGCACGGGCTGTTCCTGGTGCAGGAAGGTTCTTGACCAAAATAACTATCATTAACTCTGCACCTCTTTCAAGTGTTTGCTCAATTGCACTTTTTTCAACCTCTCCAAGAGGTTGTAACATAACAACCCACTCCCAACACCTCCCTTTGGCATTTCCAATTTCCTTTACCAAGCCCTATGACACCCACCCCCCACAGCACGTATTGCTTTCTAACAAACACATAAAATTATTCAGTGTCATCAATCAAACACTCCTGTAGCCCTTATAATGTGCCAGGAATTGTTCAAAGCTCTTTATAAATAATTTAGTATCTTCATTGCGTATATTGATTATTTTCTGACTTCTTCCACTAGCCTATTAGTTCCATAAGGGCAGGAATCTTTGTTTTATTCACTAATGTGCTTAAGAAATATTGGTTAATGAGGGAATGATTCTCCCACTAGTTTTCACAAAACCATCCGTAAGTTTCCCTTAAACATCTGAAGCGCTGGTGTTTCTCTCCATTTGTATGAGCCTCGCCCACTCCCTGCAATTCTTTTCCCCTCTCTTCCATGCCACAAACTCCTACCGTCCTTTAACCTCATTTAAGCATCGCTTCCCATGAGAACTTTCTCTTGACTGTTTGCAGACAGAGTCAAGAGCCAGCTCTTTCCTCAGTGTAGCCAGATCACACTAAGGATGTTTTCCAAAGCACCCTAGTTCTGACAAATAAATGCATCTGTGTCCACTTTGAGGAGACAATTCCGTGGAGGGTCAGGGCACAGAACTGATACCTGAGCCTCAAGCTCATGGTGGGTTAGAGCACATCATGATATAACACTTGCCGAGAGCATAATTTACCCCCATTGCATTGGATAGAATAAACCAGATGGATTCTGTGTTGACTGGGAGAGGAGAAAGAAGGAAAGAGACCGGCTGTTTACATCCAAAGGAGCAAATTTTTTAAATGTTTAAAAATAAACAACTAAGGTTTAAAAAAAGTGGACAAAGACTTCCCGTGGAGGCTTTAGAAAATGACAAGGTCACTCCAAGACGACTAAAGTGCTCAGACCACAATCTGTCTCCAGTGACTAGGGAACTGCACCTGTTTCTCTTCACCCCGTGGAGAGACAATTCTAACGTATTTAATCCATGCCATTTTCCTCCTCTGCTACTCTAAGGAAGTTTGAGAGTGTCGTTTCAGAACTCCAGAAGGCCAATAAAACTGCCCAGGCTTGACCAGAGTGGAGATTCATATGCAGGGCAACACTATCAAGCTTCAATTAAGGAATGTGTTCAGGTAACCAACCCTGGTTTTAGATTTCCAGAAATAATTCTTTGAGTTCTCAGGCACAGTCTCTTTAAAAGCCACTAAAGAGCTTTTTGTAAATACCTACTAATTATGGTCCTTCAATGCTCTGTAAGTTCAACCACGTATTTGAGAAGGTATGGCTTTGCCATAAAGATAACTTACAAACACAGACCTCTCCAAACACATAGGCCAACTATTTGCTTTGTGGCTTACCCAGGAAAAATACTGTTGCCAACTTCTAATTGATGTTTTATTCTGCTTAAATTCAAATGTTTAAATATATAAGATCTTGGAAAACTCAAGCCTACATAGGGTTAGAAAACGTGCCTTTTCATTATTCCCATCCGTCAGCCAAATTTATATTTAGAAAATATATCCCCACTTTTGGATTTCCAGAAATAAATTCTTTCTAGGCATGATTTTGTTGAAAGCTTCTAATGAGCTTTGTAAATTACCAACTTTTCCAAGGAGGGTTCAAATCAGATTAAGACAGAGCTGAGAGAGCGGGTTGAGATTAGTCTCAACCAGACCACCAGGTACTTCCTATCACTAAACAATAGAGGAAGTTGCAGAGCGCTCTGAACAGACACCTGAGTGGGTTAGCTGGGCAATGGTTCAGGGCTTGACATGCACAGGAAGACAAAGTCTGACACCTGGGACTTCTGACATCTATTCCTACTTCCTCCTACAGCATCCCTGACAAAGGTCACCAATAGTCAGCATTTCCCCTTTTAGAAATGTTCCTACTCTGCTTCTTACTGACCACCTCAAGTGTTGGGGAAATTTCTGTACTGGGCATAATTGTACCTTCTGGAGATACGCAGACTAAATCTAGTATTTCTCTTCTATGAACTTCTTCAAGTATTTACAGCAGCCTTATCTAGCAGAACTTTCTGCAATGATGGGAATGCACTATATCTGCATGCCATCCAATATTGGTAACTGATAGTCACATGTAACTATTGAGCCCACGGAATGTGCTCAATAGTGTAAATGAAGAACTAATTTTTTAAAATTTTTATTTAATTTTAATTAATTTACATGTAAATAGCAACATGTGGTTAGTGGCTATCATATTGAGTATTGAAGATTTGAGACATTTCTCATGACCTCTTTACCAAAAAAAAAATCTTCCCTTTGTCAGGTAAACAGCCCTTATTTCGTTAACAGTTTCTCAAGCAAAATGGCTTCCAGAACCTTCTTTATATAGTCAGTCCTCTCTGGATATATCCTGATTTCCCAAATGCCTACAATGTACTAAAACAGAGAAGTCCTGGCGAGGATCTGCCGAAAAAGATCATGGCCTCATATCTGATCCTGCTCAGATGTTTGATAATCCTCTCTTTAAACCTAACCTGGCCAGTACACTTTTTGGCATATGTTGGGCACTCAATATTTGAAGCTCAAAATAATAATCCCGGGTATCTTGGCATAATTTGATGAGCTCCTTTTCCTAATTCTTCAGTCTTCTCAAATTTTTTATTTTTTTCTTCCTTCATTATGATTTGTTTTATTAAGCTTTGAGGATTTATGGCTCTCAAGAACACCAGATATTCCTGATTTAAACTTGTACAAAAACACATGAAAAACTCCAACATAAGTATTTTTAAGGATAATCAGGGTTATTTGGTCTCCCTCTAGGAGCAGATAACAAAAAAATTAACCTTCTTAAAAGAAAGTAATTGTTACCTGGGGGAGAATCAATTTCTATGTCAGCACCTCCCTTCAGAGACTATAAGTGACATTAATCAAAGTGAGAGAAAGTAAAATTCTCTGTGGTTGGCTGGGCAGAACCGTCTCTTTCCATTCCCTCAGCCCTAGAAGCCACCCCAGAAGGGGTTGCAGGCATTATTCTATTCACTGACATGTCATCTATTATATAGTAGATTAAATAGCAAATTATAGTTGCCATATTCTTCTAGACAAGTCGTTAAATAGGTATTGCATCCCCTCCCCCATATATATATATATATATATGTTGAATTTGAGGCATTTAAACCATTTTAGGGATACTCTACCATCTTTAAAGAGACTCCAGATCCCTAAACATTGTAGCTTTGAATTCCTCTTCTCCTTACTCTAGATTATTATGATGTGTAAACAATACCTGGGAAGCACTAAGAGAGGGCTATTTTCAGGAAATTGGGTAAACACACTTGCAAAGACCTTTTTCAAGGTGCACAATAACCCTAACAGAGCTGAGAATTATTGAATGTGTTGTGATTATAAATTAGATTTCTGAAAGCAGGGCACAACCTCAGAATTATTTTGCTGGACAGAAAGAATTTATTACCAAGCCACCTTGCATGGCTGACAAAGGCCTTTGGCTCACCCCTTGGTAAGCTTTTGTGCATGCGTGGTAAAGCCTTCGAAAACCCCAAGGGGAGAAATGGGCTGACTACCGTCAACAGAATGCCTAAAAACCCATACCCATAGAATGCCCTTTGTCTCTTCTCATAAGTAATCCTTCACCAAATTTTATGCGCACAAATAATTTGTGTGTGTATTCAAGAAAAATAAGTGACCACATTTTCACATGAAGGCACAAACAAGCTGACGTCTCCTGGACCTTGCTACTAAGCCTCTTAGTAATCTTGAAAAATCCTTAGGCACAGCGTTCAGCCTCTTATTCTGTAAGGCCCAGTATTAATTTTAACACAATCAGTAAAAACCCGAAGGCTGTTAAATATATTCACATGTAGCAGAACCACATGAGGTATAATTAAAATTGAACCAGAAGAAAAATCTGTGAATTCAAGGGAAACACTGCCTTCTTAACATTTACCCTTTCAAAGAAATCTTTTACCTAAATGATGATTACCTCTGATTTAGGGTCTCTGTGGGCGTTTACTGCTAGGTGTAAGAATCCACCTCCAGTCAATCCTGGGAAATATTATATGAGAACCTGGGAGGGAGGAAGGGAAAGAGAGAAAGAGGGAGGGAGGGAGAGAGGGAGGGAGAGAAGGAGCTAAAACCCCTTCTTCTTGGAAGTGGTAGAGCCTTTTAGACCATGGTCATGTAATAATAGTTTGAAACATATGAGAAACTAGATCAAAGTGAATCGTTAGGAGAAACATATCAACGATTTTAATTAGTGATTGCTGCAGTCCCTTTATTTGGAACTGGTGATGGGCTGGAGAAGAGGACATCTAACCAAGGCTTCAGGCCACCAAACCCCTGGCTTCAATGAGAACAGCTCCTTGTGAAAGTCTGATTTCCACCTAGGCTTTTATATTTCATAAGATAAAGACAATTTGCAAGCCCCTTAGCTAAACGGCCATCCCCCACCGAATGTATAGGAAAGAGAGCAGGGTTCCACTTACAGCGTTGACAGTAGGGTCGTACTCAGGGACATAGGTTATACCAGTGAAGCCACCAGATGCTATTCCTATCTCTAATTGTTTGTGTGGACGTCTAATTGATTTTTAAGAGGTGGCACAGCGGTTGTGTAACATCACTGGGAGTAAACAGTAAACCTGCCGGGAAATGAGAGCGCTGATGCACTTTGGTGGAGTCCAAGTGGAATCATAAAAAATTCTCATCATCAACACTCCTCGATTTATTGTAGTATAAATTCTCCTCCCTCATCCTTCCTTTCCAACCACTGCTTCTTCCTAGTACTTCCCGAAAAGGACTCTCGACCACAGCCATGCTAAACTGATACTATCCCCATCACGAACTTGAAAAACAGGTACCAGGCACAGTATTAGTGCAGCAAAAACTAAGATGAAAAAGGATACACTGACTGCCCTGGAGGATCTGAGGTCTGATAGGAGTGACAGGTACATGAATTTCAGCACAGGAAGACAAAGGCAAATACGATAAATACAGAAGTTCAGTGGCAGCGGGGGCAGCCAGGCAGACAGGCTGGCTGCTGAAAGCAACAAATCAATCAATGAAGCGTGTCCTGGAGAGGCCGGGAGAGCTTGACTCACTGCCTGTGCCTTAGGTCAAGACCCTCATTATTTGTTATTAGACAATTCTAACAGCCTCCTAAGTGGGTCTCTCTGCCTCCAAACTTCGTCGTTTCTAGCCCATTTTCTAAAATACATGCTTAAAATTTTTTAGCAACACCCAGCCAACTGCAGAAGCCAACACTACTTACCATGACATACAGTGTTCATGACCCAAGTCCTGCCCATCTCTCTGGCGTCTTTTCTTCTAAACCTAAGGTCACACAGAAGCTCTGGGAGGACCGCAAGGACTCCATGCTCTCGAATATATCTGGGCCTTTGCACAGGCTTTTCCTCTGTCCAGAAAAACTTCCTTGTCTCAATCTGGCTAATTCCCATTCTTTCCTGGAGACTTAGTTCCCCTACCAAGTTTTCTGGACAGACCCTATGCTGGATTAGCCACCCTGCCCTGCTGTCCCCAGAATACCCTGGGCTCAGTTGTATTAGAGCATTTGTCACTGTGAGCTTCTCAGTGTAACTCCCCAACTCAGACTGTGAATTCCTTAAGGAAGCTCATTATCTTTGTATCACCAAAGGTCATTGCAACACCTGGCACATAATAGGGACCCAATGAATTCTTGGAGCTCAATAAAGTATTGACCCGGAGAGTCCATGACACAGGAGGGAAAAATCAGTAAAAGGAAAAGGAAAGTATGTTCAATCTTTTTCTGTCACTTCTGGCTGGGGAGCCAGAATCAAGACACTTAATTGCTCTGAAAGTCAGGCTTCCCACTTGCCATTGATGATTAGGAGGATACATAGGGGTGTGGAACCTATGTTGAGTCCTTTGGTTTAGCATTCAATGGCTGTGTGATTTGGGGAAAGTCACATAGACCCTGATGACTCAGTCTCCACATCTGAAAACGGGGAGAATAGGGGACTGTAAATACTACTTAACGACAAGCACCATGGTGTCGGTTGTCTTCAAATCCCCAGGCACACTCTAGTGGGGATTAGGAAATACATGTTGGATGACAGGATGTGAGAATCCTGAAAACTTCTCATAAACAGGTTTTAAATTGGGTACAACATGAGCTCCTTCTTTAACAAACTGCTCCAAAGAAATACCCAATGAGCACTCTAATTGCATTTGCTGCAAGCTGGCCACGGACACTGACCCAACATGCAACTACTCAGTAAATCTAACAACCTAACACACTTGCAAATTTGGCTTTGCCCTCCTCTAGCTCTGGATTTCCCATTTGCTCTATTAGCCAAAAAAAAAAAAAAAAGCACAAGAGTACAATGCTTCCTCCCCTAGCAGGACCAGGAAGCTCACCTATATATAATATAAGATCTTAATTACTTGATAAGACACTAAATTAGTCCTTGGAAATAATAAAACTCTACAGAACTCCACTGTAATAAAACCCAACGTATAAAAAGTACTATCTTAAAAAAAACACACCAAACTTGTCATTTGAAGATAGGAAGATAATTTTTCATTTTAGGTTGGCAGGTGGACAAGGAACACAGATGGCGAGGGATTGAGCTAACAAATGGACATGATGAAAAATACCTATTATACACTAGCCAAAGGTACAATGCTTTAATGGGGTGATGATCCAGGAAAGGTGGGGGAATTCTAATTCAACTAACATTTACTGAGTGGCTACTAGGTGCCGGGCACAGAGCTATCTCCTTTAATCGAGACATTTGTTACTCATACCATCCTTTGTGGTGTTACTATTTTTAGATTCCACGTGACAACATAGCTGGAATTTAAGTAAAACCCTCAGTAATGATGAAGTTCACAACCTTGATAGATGGCAAGAGCTCCAAGATGCTGTTGTTTCCAAGCTTGGGCTGGGTGCCCCATCACCCACATTCCCTCATTCATTATATGTATTAACAAGGTGGTAAGCCAAAGTTATAAATAAAGTAGTTTTCCTTTAAAACAAATAAGGAATATGCCTGTAAAATATTCAAAATCATCCAATGTGGACACATCACCAGACCCGAAGAAGGTAGGGTGAGCTCTCTTAGAAGAAGTGAGAAAGAGGGATAATACTGCCGTGTATCAACTATCTGGTGCATAGCTCTGCTTCTTGTCGGGTTGAATTAATGTGTTTTCAAGGAAGGTGGGAGTGACATTTCTAGACCACTAAACCCTGATAGGCCATTAATGGTGCTAACGGTGCTTGGTGCTCCATGATGCTGAGCAATCACCTTCAGGAAATGGACCCCCTGGAACATCCTTTGTATAATTTATTAAGAAGCCAACCACAGATATGCTTACCTCTTCAGAAGCGGGAGGACCAAGCTGACCATTTAACAAACACACTCTCCTATTTCTGCTGAAAGCTGATGTTTCTGTTCTATAACTCTACCCTGGTATCTGTTATCAGCAGGTCTTTGGATTGGAATTCTTTTGTCTCTGAAATCAAATCCTCCAACACATGACAGAATGGGGATGAACTACCATTAAGTGAGCATTACTGGGTCCTTATGTGTTCCTGTATCTGACCCACACAAAGCTAGGTCTGGGGAGGTCAAGGCTAATTAAAAATAACCCAACTACAGAGTGTCATAGGATCCTATTGATTTAATGCATGTCTGTGTATGAAAGCACACAGCATTAATATTTACATTTATTGTCAGGGATGGAGGGCAACTATTTGTAATCACATTTTAAGAGCACAGTTACCACAGAGTCATCTATTTCCTCTCCCTTTAAAGCACAGACAATGGAAGGAGGCAACTTACCTCCCATCTCTACCTCGCCTACAGCCCTGCTTCAGGAATAATCCAGGTAAATAGTAATTGACTCCGAGTGAGTAAGAAATAATGAGTTCATCATTCAACATGGCTTACTGTCTGTATATTATCACCCGTTGGCCCAACAGGTGATGAGTTAGTGATGAGATAAAATATTAAACCCATTTTTATTAAACCCATTTTTATTAAACCCATTTTTATTAATCCCCTTAAGCAGCATCTGATGTCTTTACGGATCTCCAACAAGCAATTCCCTTTTTGCTTCAGCTGGCTTTTTGTTAAAAGCAACCTGCTGGGGCAAGGGAGAAAACACTTTGGTGATAATATAAGATAATGTACTGAAAGGTCCTAACACTGCGTCTGCCATAAAATTGGCATTGAAATATGTTTTCTCCTATCTCTAGTCTCTCACCTTGCATGTAGATTGTTGTTTTATTTACGTTGCTAATGCAGTGAAATGGATGGGAAGGGAAGACGTACAAAGCGTTCATGTGGGCTAGCAAATGTAGGCATTTGTTTTACGCAGAAAGCAAGTTTAGAAGCCACTGGAGTTACCATCATGGATTTTCCAAGCTATGTCTGTATATGTATGATTCAATTCAACAGAGATTTATAAGCACGTACGCTATGCCAGAACTGTTCTGGGGTCATAACAATAAAGAAAAATGGACCCTGCCCCATGTGCTCACAACACCCAGGGAAGCAGCTTCCAGATGTACATGTGGAGGAATGCAGGAGGAGGGAGAGGATGAGTAAATGCCTATTCTCCAGGACATGAGTTTAATTAATATAATTAAAGCATAATGAGACTAATTGTAGCATGTAAATATTGTCAATTAACCCACAAATGTCGGATTGATTTTCCCACAGATTTAAATAGCACAGCCTTTTCCATTATTGAAGGAAGCGTCAACAAGAAAGTCAAGTTCTTTTCATATTTTTTTTATGGGAAAGTCAATATATATTCCTGCCCCTAGAAATCCCTGTATGAGGTAGATAGCATATTTCAAAGCAGGGCAACAAAACTCATCATTTATGTGCAGAGTAACATCCAGTCCAAAAGCTAAAATGGCCCACTGCTCATGTCATGGCAGAACAGCAAGTGCGGGCTACAGCAAAGAAGCACAGTGAATGCCTCCATTAATTAGGGTCAAGTGACTTCCACTGCAAATCATAATCACTGGCCAGAGGTGAAGTTTCATTATGATCATTAGTGCCTATCAGGAAATTATGATATACTAAAATTTAAATTTCATCTCCTAACATCTCTCACCGGGACCTAAGTTAAGTCAAGTGTTCATGTAATAGTTTTAACATGTGACCCTGTCACTCCTTTTTCCACATTTTAGAAGATTTTTTAGCATCTCCCTGCTGATCAAGATGACCAGGAGCAAAGCTACATAGGATGTAGCCAGTCCCCAAACTCTACAGGTAAATACAGTTCAGGGATGAAGAGTGTAAGGCAGAATGACAGGCAAGGCCAGACCCTGGAAGGCGACTATCCTCGAAGATGAAAGATAGTTATGATCACCGAGTAATCTCACCTGAAGTACATTAAAAGTTGGTAATGTCCACTTATGTGGTTAAGGATTTGGGAGGCAGGAATGGCACAGAGGTACAGCTTCTTGGAAGGCAGAGGCCATACTTTCTGAACCTTAACACCTTCTCCTTAAAGAGGAACTCCTTCTTAGCAAGGTACCTTACAGATAGCAAACATTCAAATAAATGTTGAATTACATTACTCAATGCATGATTTCTTCTGCCTAGAAATCTCTTTGCTTAGAAATCTCCTGAGCTAAATACCTAATTTCATTGTTTACAAGTTCTATCTTCCACAAAATACTAGAACACAGCTCAGTCAAATTTTTGCCATTTTATGACAAGGAATGCCTTCCCTCCCATCTCTAATAACACATTTCTCATTTCTGTTTGAGTTCTCACCAGAATTGCCCTTAACATTTGTATTTCTAGCCTGCACCTCAGCACACTCCTAGCCTCTACCTATTTACCTGGTTCCAAAGATACCAACACATTTTTAGACATTTCTCAGCATTAAAATCTGTACTGGTTTTGATCAGGGTTCTTGTGAGAAACAGAACAAGTAGGATGTGTCTATTATGAGAAAAGGGTTTATTATAAGGCATTGGCTCGTACCATAAGTGAGGCTGAGACATTTCAAAGTCAACAAGCTGGAGACCCAGGAGAGCCTATATGTAGTTTGAGTCAGAGTCTGAAGGCCTGAGACCCAAGAGATCTGATGGGATAAGTTCCAGTCTGAAAGCTGGCTGGTTGGAGACCCGAGAAGAGCCCATTTTCAATTCTACTCCAAAGGCAGGAAGAGACCAATGTCTCAGCTCAACAGAGGAACTCCTCAGTCTTTTTGTTCTATTCAGACCTTCAACTGATTGATGCCACCCACATTGGGGAGGGCGATCTGTTTTACTCAGTCTACTGATTCAAAGTTAATTTCATCCCCAAACACCTCCATCCACAGAGACACCAAGAATGATGTTTGACCAAGTATCTAGGCGCCCAGTGGCCCAGCCAAGTTGATGTATAAAATTCAGCATCATAACTTCTCTTCTAAAACTGACATTCTTGGCTTTCCATAATAAGCCCCATACCTAGAGTTGCTTTTCCAGTGATTAAAATTAATTTGCATTGAGCCATCAGGACCATCTGCTCCGTGAATAACAGCATACATGTGTGAGATGGATGGCCAGGGTCCCACAGGGGGCCGTGTGCCATTTTCCTCTGAGAAGTTAACAAGGTCCTTATGAGGTCCAAGCATGAAATGTTGATTTCATATTAATAAACTATATTCTTATCAACTGGCTCCCTAACCAACACTTTTTCTTTTCTACTTTGTGGTTCTTCTCGGATAAAACACTGATTAATTACATGTACAGAGCACATTGCTAGGTGTTACAAAGGTTACAAAGATAAATAACTGATTCTCAAACTTTAAAGGACTTCAAGTTTACCAAGGGAGAGAAATGTACATAACTAATTACAATTCAAATCAAAGTGAAATTACTCTAAGAGAAAAGAAAAATGTTTAAGTAACATGCTAAAAGGCAATACAAGATTGCTTTCAGAAGGGAGGGTACAAACAGCTTCTTTAAAGACTTGAGTATTGGAGCCTGGTCTTATACACCTACATACGTGTGTGTGTGTGTGTGTGTGTGTGTATTATGTGCACATGTGAACATATACATATACTTGTACAAAATCTTATAAACACTCTTACTACATGGATATAATTCAGATAGAATTAAAAGTAATAGGTTATCTGCCAAAAGCTCAAAATCTCTATTTATGTGAAGAATTTCTATGAGGTATCATTCAGGTCACCACTGCATCTCCCTGGAGGATGTGAATTAGACCAGAGTTTGTCCAATCATGGTTTTAAGCTGGGAGCCCTTTAATCAAGGAACATTTTAGAGAGAAGTTCAGTATGTAAAACAAATAAAGGGTGGCTGCTTAGATGTGAATGGAAGGGAGCTCCTTTAGCCCTGCCCCTTCCTACCACTTGCCAAAGACCCTTGGGACCCACAAAGCCCAGGGTGGAAACACTTTGAGATGCAAAAATGGCAGAATTTCTAAATTCAAGCCCCTTCCTGCTGTCACTCCCTGTGATACAAGCCTATGTCTGTATGGCGCACCTGTTCCCCACAGCACTGCGTGATCGGGAAGGAACAGCACGTTGTGTGAGACTTGGAGTCCTCCCCGAGCACATGTGAGAAGAAAGAAAGCAAAGCAATTAAGTTCCCTCACAGAAGAAAGGCGTTCAGAACAGGGAGAGAAGTCGAAGAAGACATCACAGAACATGGCCTGGGAAAGACACGGATCAGCAATGAAGGGACAGAGCAAGCCATTTATTTTTACTTAAGCTTTTGGATCAGGTGTTGAGTATAGAATTCAGAGACTAACTGCTGACTCCGAAGTGGGCTCCAGAGACGGCAGGCATCTCACCCCACCTTGGGCTCTGGTAGCTTGGCCTTGGCAAAATGGGGCTCCTGAGGGACTTGAGGGCACCATCTCTGGCCTAATGCAGCAGGCCCAATAGCAAGCCAAGCAGAGAACAATGCCACTCCCAAATCAGTGATGTACGATGAGCCAAACCACAATAACAGCCTTTCGTGGGAGGAAAGGGATAATGGGCTTGGCTGGTCAGCATCCATGGACAGATCAAAGCCCACTTTCTAGAGCTTACTCCAAATGCCTCTTCCATCTCTTTCCAGCCTACTGGCCTCCAGTAGCCATGTTCAGCATCTCTTCTTTCATGCACAATGAGGTCATTTCAGACCCAGCAAGAGAGAGCCCTGCCTTCTAACACCTGCCAAAGTGACCTTGCTCACCCAAAGGGCTGTTCAAATCAGTCTTTCTGGTCCCCATAAGACAGAGCCATGTGCTATCTGTTCTGGAAGTCAACCGGCCCTCTCTCTGGTCACAGCACTGCCAGCCTTTGGACAGTGGTGACTCTTGAGCTCAAGGAGCTCCAGTTAAGTGAGGGCGTGCTGTCTTCTCCCTCAAAGTGCTCTCAGTCTGATGTGTCCAGGTGCTTTGTTTGGGACTTTCTTTAAACCAGAACCGAGACACAACCATAACAGCTAAAAGTATATGTTTCCATCAGCCCAACAATGAGGTAAAAAGCTTTGTTCTCTAAATGAAAATCCTACAGCACTGTAGAGTGAAGTGAGCCCTGGATTTGAGAGTCAGGAATTAGATGCAAAGGTTAGAGTTCCAGCTCCGCCATTCACTTGACAGGTGACTTTAAGAAGTCACACTGCCTCCCTAACCTTCAGCTGCATCAACTGGGGCTTAGAAGACTAATTCCCAAACCCATAAGCATTTATTGAGTGTCTGCCCACTGTGTGCCGGGATTCATGCCAAATGCCAAGGAAATTCTGGTGAGCAGATCAGACTTGGCCTTTGCCTCACACAGCTCACAGTCTAGGGGACAGGGGGTAAGGGGCGCGGGGGACGGGGGGAGGGGAGACAGAAACTAAAGCCATCAACAAACAAATACGTAAATTACAAATCAAAAGTCCTCGGGAGGGTTAGAAACCCTGTGTCCAGAAAGAAAGCAAGATGGGGTGGGGTGGGCTTCTTCCAGCTGAGGAGTAAAGAAAGCATCTCTGAGGGAGGCATGTCTGAGGCATAAGGAAAAGCAGCTAAGGAAACAGTGGAGGCGGGGTCTCTAGGCCAAAGGAGCATCACTCAAGGCCCAGAGAGATAGACGGACTCAGCATGTTCAAAAGAACACAAAAGGCCCTGGCCGGCACGACTCAGTGATTACAGCGATCAAGGGCATGTACCCTGGCCGGCATGACTCAGTGATTACAGCGATCAAGGGCATGTACCTGGGTTGCAGGTTCAATCGCTGGCCCCAGTTAGGGCACATGCAGGAGGCAACCAATTCACTCTCTCTAAAAACCAATGGGAAAAATACCCTCGGGTGAAGATTAACAGCAGGTGTTTGGAGCTGGGAGCTTGCGGAGCAAGGGGACACTGTGAGACAGAAGGCTGGAGAGGTGGCCGGTCATGTGAGGGTAACATCTAGAAAGCCCAAGCATCGTGCTGAGCATGTAGCAGGCCCTCCATTAATGTGGGCTTCATAGGAATGCAATGTTTGGTCGGTAGAGTACATTTTAATTTATAATCTAAGTGATTTCCAAGAACTCTTCTACTTCAATGATTCTTATCCACAAATTGCTGAGGGGAAAATATCTCAGAGTTCCTTGTCATTTGTAAACCGCAAAATTAACAGACCCCTTGTGGTTAGGGAAGTCCACGTCAGGGACACTATCCCATCTACCTAAGGTGAGATGCACTATTTCAATGCTGTCTGGACAAACATGCTTGGCCCAAGGGAAGCCATAAATGCTCCTACAGCTATAAACATTCTGCAGGGTTAAGCCCATTTCATGGTTCCCTTTCTTTCTTCAGCAGACATTAGCTTCACACATCAAGCAAAAATGGCAGAATTTCTAAATTCAAAGTCAACGGCGATTTAGAACATTCCAGGCACGACTATGCCATTTGTTCATGCTCAAAAGAATGAACTTTCACACCCACATCTTAACTGAGTGGCAGGTCATCCTTTGGGACCCATGCAGTCTATCCTTCCTGGAGTTCCAACATTTCTATCCTGCGGTGACTCTTCTAGGGGCAATCAAGCATGAGTGTGAGGCCCGTGGAAGAGCCGGATTAAGAACCACTACCCTGCTCATTTTTCCAGACATAGAAAGAGCAAGGGGCTTGGAGTGAGACAGAGCTAGATCAACACCCAGCCTGCCATTTAGTGGCCACATGAAGTTTTGCTCCTTTCTGGTCTCAGTTTCCTTTTCTGTCAAAAAGAGATAACACCTACCTGGCAGGGCCTTTGTGGCTTAAAAGAGAGCACATCAGGTGGGGATGGGCGGGGGGAGGGGGATGAGATCAACCAAAAATCTTGTATGCATATATGCATAGCCCATGGACACAGACAATAGGGTGGTGAAGGCTGGGGCGGTGGGTGGGGGGAGGGGGGCAGGGACAGGCTAGAAGGAGTTAATGGGGGGGGGGGGGAATGGGGACATATGTAATACTTTCAACAATAAAGATTTAAAACTCAATTAATTAAATTTTTAAAAAGAGAGATCACATCGAAAGGCCCAAGCCCAGTGTATGGAGCGTAATAGGCACACAATAACAAAAAGCTCCGTTTAGAAGGTGCTCCAAGTCTGAGATGGAGCAAAGCCCTTGCTGGCAGGACCCCTCCCCCAGAAGCCTGGCCAGAGAGAGAGAGAGAGAGAGAGAGAGAGAGAGAGAGAGAGCGCAAATAGAGAGAATTAGAAATCGCCATGAGAGACCAAGCCCGCTGAGCTCACCAGTGTCAGAACCCCTTAAGTCCCCCAGGGGACCCTCAAATCTCCCAGGGGACCCTCAAATCTCCCAGGGGACTTGGGCCTCCTGGAGAACGAGAGGACCAAGGGCTCCTGGGTGGGCAAAGACACTGTCACTCCTCCCAGGGGCCAGGGCATCCACAGAGCCCAGGCTCAGTCTGACCTGGCAGAACTAGTCAAAGAAGTATTTCCCTTTAAGACCTTAAAAAGCGACCAATTCCCCTCGCCCTGTGTCAGGGAAACAATTTTGAGGAGACTTCTCAGGTTTTGCTGCCACCTGGGTTCACATCATTTTGGGCAGATAGATCCATAGTCTGCTATTCCTGTCTTTCTGACTAGTACTCTTGTCTAAATTCTGCCCCCAGACCCAAACCATCCTGGTTAAAGCCAGCCATTCTCTTTTGTCTCTTGTAAATTTTCTGTCTAGCATTTCAATTCTTCTTCTAGGAGTCAGATGAGTCAGCATTAGGTAATATTTTAATATCCCTAGCTATCAAAGGATTCATCTAGCTAAAAACAAATTGAGAGCAATGCGTATCTACTGGTATAACGTGTCTGACATTCTTGATAAGTCTTAGATAAAATAACCAAGGATCAAAAAGCATGTTATTCTGGAAACATGCCTCTCATTTATATGATTCTATGTTAAGTAGGAAAAATTCAGCAAATGACTAATTATAAGAAAAAAAATGAGCCGTTATATTTGGAATCCACACGTTAACATAAAATCCACAAACCTTATTTCATACAATACAATCAATTCCTCCTCCCAATATCAATTTATTTTCAAGTCATAGTGAGAACTGTTTTGCTTCATTTCACAGAATAATAAAAATGTAAGGAGGGGCCCCTCGATTTATAAAGGAGGAAATAAAAGCTCAGAGAACGACTTGCCTCGGATCATTCACCTAGTCGAAGAGGGGGAGGAATGGTGAGTGCTGGATTCCACCATAGTCAACGCCAAGGAGAAGGAAAGGGACCTGGACAATCCACAACCTCCCAAGCCTGTATCTGTGGGGCAGGCCTTTCCCCACAGCAGCTACGAGCAGAATGAGGAGGAATAGGTCTGGGAGACCTGGAGACAAGAGTGGCAACTGGTAGCTGTCCACCAGCCACAGCCAGCGACTACTGGGGCTCATCCACACCAAGGTGCACCTCACATCAGCTTATACACATACGAGTTCAGGGAACTGAGCCATTGTCCTTAGCCCTAGCTTTAGTATTATGACAACGCCTAGGAGAGCAAGTGGTAACCCAAACAACACGTTTTTATCTGATGCTAAAAAATTTCTGGGGCTCACCCAAAGCCTACCCTTTGCAATTTCTTTCTCTTGAAAAGGCTGTGCACTTTATTCATGGTGCCCTCCCCGCACCTGGATACAAATGTTTCATGATGAAGAAGGAGGTAAAGGTACCAATGCTGGGGAGCTCTGAAAGCTCCTCTCAAGCGCATCGTCTAAAGTTTAATCCGCCTCCAAATTGGTCCACAGCCCAGGCCAGTGACGTCACCAGCCACGGGCAAAGGCACCACTGAGAGCGGCGGGGGGGAGGGGGGGTGTTTGGAGGAAAGGAACCACAGTAAGCAGGGATAGAAACTGCAGCAAGGGGACCAAGACTTTGACTCTCTGACACAATGTTGTTTTTTGTTTGTTTGTTTTTTAAATATGTATATTTTTATTTTTTACAGAGAGGGATAGAGAGTTAGAAACATCGATGAGAGAGAAACATTGATCAGCTGCCTCCTGCACACCCCCTACTGGGGATGTGCCTACAACCAAGGTACATGCCCTTGACCGGAAGCAAACCTAGGACCCCTCAGTCCGAAGGTTGACGCTCTATCCACTGAGCCAAACCGGTTAGGGCTCTGACACAATGTTTTAAACAAAGATTTAAAGCCCATGCTTTCTCATGCCTCTCATTATCCACTGTGAGCTTCTAAACAGAGTTGATGTTCCCTCCTAAATAATACCACCTCTGGGGTGGCCCATTTCTCCGCCAAAGGTGTGAGCACTGTGGCCATGGCTTTAGTCAGCAGCCGAGGAAAAGAGGGAAGTCTGGGCTCGACTGGGAACTAAACGTAAGACACAGAGCAAGTAAGGAAAGGGTATTAAGAGTGTTGTGTGGCCAGGGAGCTGGAAGCTGCTCCGTTAGCACCATGGACAGCAAGCACAGCCTCAGTAAGCCTCATGGGATATTCCCCTGCCCTCTCCACCTACCTGCTGCTTTTCCATAACAGAGCCCCATGACTCAGCAGGGAATGCTAGTGATGCTTCCACATGTGGTCTAGGGGGCTGGGCTCTGCTGTCATCCATTTTCCCCTTAGTACTTTCTCTTTCAGTGATTCACTCTGCCTGCCAGTGCTTGAACTGCAGTTGGATAATTCATTTATTTTCAAAGAATAATCTCACAAGCTTTTTAAAAAAAAAATCAGGCAATTAACTTACTCTTAATCTAACATACCAGTTAGCTGGCAGGTGATCTGCCCCAGGCAATGTGCTGATATTCTGAAATCCTGTTAACTTCTTCCTCTGCATGCCACTTCACCCTCATCAAGACCCTTTCAATGTTCTTCTTACTGAATCTCAAGTTCTCAACTGAGCTAGCTATAGAGCAAGAGTTCCAAACCCTTTGGGCAGCTACCCTCAAAAAAACCGGTTTCCACGTTTAGCTAGAGTCACAGTTTTTCACTGAACTCTTTCAATAGCATGAGTACCAACCACTCTTTAGAGAGACTTTCTGTGAGGGATGTTTCACGTAGCTTTCACAAACCAGACCCTGGCTCCTATTTCTCCAGGGGAGCAAGAAATGGCTACTCAAACATCCCCTCTGATGCTTCTTTGTTCTTTGACTGGTTAGGAATATAAAATGGTGCACATGCTTTGGGAAATAGTTTGGTAGTTTCTCAAAATGTTAAACACAGAGTTCCCATATAACCAGGCAATTCCACTGCTTAGGTATATACCCAAAAGAAATGGAAACATGTGTCGACCCAAGAACTTATACATGAATGTTCATAGCAGCACTATTCATAATAGCAAAAGTGGAAACAGCTTGTATGTCCATCAACTGATGAACGGGTAAATAAGATGTGGTATATCCATACAATGGAATATTATTCAGCCATAAAAAGAAATGAAGCACTGATACATGCTACAACATGGATGATCCTTGAAAAAACTATTCTAAATGAAATAAGCCAGTCAGAAAAGCCACATATTGTATTTGTTAATTCATATGAAATGTCCAGAATAGGAAATTATATATAGAGAAAGAGAAAGTAGATTAATCGTAGCCCTGTTCATCTAATTAGAGCTAGGAGAGGTGGGGAGAAATAGAAAGTAATTGAGTAGGTATGGGTTTTTTTGGGGGGGGTATGAAAATGTTCTAAGGTTGATAGTGGTGATAATTTCACAACTCAGTGAATATACTAAAAACCAATGAATTGTGTAGCATGCAAGTTTTATTTCAATTAAGCATATATACACAATGTATACACATACATATACATATAAATATATATCCTATATAATAAAACCTTAATATGTAAATAGACCGAACGGCAGAATGACCAGACACTATGATGTGTACTGACCACCAGGGGGCAGACACTCAATGCAGGAGCTGCCCCCTGGTGGTCAGTGCGCTTCCACAGGGGGAGCACTGCTCAGCCAGAAGCTGAGCTCACCTCCGGAGCCTCTCCTGACTGTGCTAAGGACCCAGCAGGCCGACATCCCCCGAGAGGTCCCGGACTGCAAGAGGGTGCAGACTGGGCTGAGGGACACCCCCTCACCCCCCAGTGCCTCTATAAATGTCATGTAAAACCCAGGCAACGTCAAGAATGAAATTAACCACAGGTGCTCTGCTTCAGCGTGGTATACGTTGTGTGCCAGAGGTAGACTGAAAAGCAAGTAGGTGATTTTTTAAAAAACAACTTCATTGAGATATAATTGACATGTGACAAAATGTTCCCACTTGAAGTTTACAGTTTAATGAGTCTTGACAAATGTAAACACCACACAATCAAGATATAGAACATTTTTACTGCTCCCAGTTCCCTTGTACATCTTTGTGCTCCAGTGCCCAGCCCACGCAACCATTCACCTGCTTATGTCATTACAAGTTAGTTTTGACTTTTCTGTAATTTAAATAATACAGTGAGCACTATTCTGAGTCTATCTTTCTTGAGAAAAAATTCAGCCTAATATATTTTATATTCAACCATGTTGTTATGTGTATCTCAGTTTATTGCTTTGTTCTTGCTGATAGTATTACATCATATGACTATATGACTACAATTTGTTAGCCATTCATATGCTGAACATTTGGGATTTTCCTGATTTGGGTTATTATGAACATTAATGTATATGTTTTTGTGTGGACATCTATTGTCATTGCTGTGTAGTAAAAACACTGGGTTTTATGGTAAGTGTATCCTCAACTTTATAAGAAACTGCCCAGCTGATTTCCAAAATGTTAATACCATTTTACACAGCCACCAGCAATATATAAGGTTATATCTTTCTAATTTTAGCCATCCTTAGTCAGTATCTCATTGTGGTTTTAAGTTGCATTTTCTTGATAACTAATTAAATTGAGCATCTTTTCATGTGCTTTTTTTTTTTTTTTGCCATTATACACTTCCTTTGTAAAATGTCTGACCAAATATTTTGCCTATTGAAAAAAATGAATTGATTCTTTATTACTGAGTTGTATGAGTCCTTTATTTATTCTGAATTCAAATCTTTTATCAGCCATTTTATCCTAGTCTGTGGCTAGAAATTTCATTTTCTTAATGGTGTCTTTCTTCATAGTGTTTCCGATGAAGCCCAATGTGTTAATTTTTTTCCATTACGTTTCAAACGTTTTGTGTCCTAATAATCTCTGCCTACCCCAAGGTTGTAAAGTTTTCCTATGACTTCCAGAAGTCGTATAGTTTTCATTTCTATCTATTTCAAGTTAACTTTTGTGTCTAGTTTGAAGCAAGGGTGGAGGTTCATCTTTGAACCTTTTATTCTTTTGTATTTACCCATGCACAATATCAAGTTTTCCAGCATCATTTATTGAAAAGTCTATTTCCCCACTAACATACTTTCTAAGCACCTTGCCAAAACCACAGGATCACCATTTTTCCCTTTCCTAGCCACACCCACGTCTCTTCTGCTCTCCTCCCATCCTCCCTTCCTTAACTTCCAGCAACTACCAGTCTGTTCTCCATGTCTATAATTCTGTCATTTCAAGAACGCTGCATATAAATGGAGTCATAAAGTACTAGTATATAACCTCTTGGGGTTGGCCTTTTATTCTTTTGTATTTACATATACGCAATGCTCTTGCTTCATTGGTGGAGCTCATTGGTACTGTTGATTATACATTGTAAGAACTCACATTCCAGATCTGCTGGTGAAGAACTTTGTCAGCTTTTGTTTCGCAGAAAAAAAGTTTGTTTTTCATATTTATTTTTTACAGGATATTTTGATTGTATGTACAGTTCTATGTTAATAGTTCATTTTGTTTCTGTTTCAGTATTTTGAAGATATTCTTTCATTTTTCTTCTCACTTAAAAGTTTTTAACAAGAAGTATGTGGGCATCGTTATCTTTTTCCCTCTCTGTAATGTGTCTCTGTCTATATGTAATATTTTTCTGTCTGTTCTTAAAATTTTCTCTCTATAAACCGTTCTCAGTACTTTGATCATGAATTCCTCTGGGGTGATTTTCTTTTGTTTGTATCCTGCTTGGGGGTTGTTGAGCTGCTTGGATATGTGAGTTTTCACAAAATTTGGAAGGTTTTTAGCTGTTATTCCTTTTTTTTTTTTTTTACCCGCCTCCCTTTCTGGGATTCCAATTACATGCATATTTGTAATAGCTGTTTTAAAGGCCTCATCTGTTAATTTATCTTCTCTGACATTTTTAACATTTTGGGTCTGTTTCTATTAACTGACCTTTCTCCTAATTATCTCACCATCAAAGCTAACATTTATTAGGCATTTACTGTGGTCCAGGCCCAGTGCTTTACATGAATTATCTTCTTTAACCCTTAAAATAGCCCTAAGAGATACGCAGAATGTATTATCCCTATTCCGAGGTATGACCAGAAGCTCAAAGGAATAAGTGGCAGAACTGGTACCAGAATCCAAAGGCAGTGTTATTCACCCTTTTATTATTATTATTATTATTATTATTATTATTATTATTTTATTTAATGCATGCCTAGTAATTTTGGATTGGATGCTGGAAATTTTAATGTTTTTTTTACTAAGCTGTGACTTTTGGGGGATCTCTTTGGTATGCCTTTGATGGTCAACAAGGATCCTCCATTCTGGCTGGTTAGAACTCAAGCTTCTAAGAGCTCTACACTACCTCTGGGCATCACTCCACTTACAGGCACCTAGTCACTCTTTGTAACCCTACAGTTAGTGCTCAACTGTGGATGCAAGAGGGCCTCTCTGCAGATGCTGAGCGTTCTCTGCACAGCACATTCCAGCCACTTCAGCCTCTCCAAGTTCCAAATTCTATCTCCTCAAATCAGCGATACCACCATGCCCTGCTCGGGTCTGTGTTTGAAATAGGGATTAACACATTCTGTGAATCTCTTAGGGTTATTTTAAGGGCCTCAGAAATTGCCTCTAGGCACAAACCTGGTACTACACTAGGGCTTATTGCATTTGTTTCCCTTCTCCGAAGGGTCCTAGAGCTATTCTGCCCTTGTGTGATATCTAAAAAGAGCTATTTCCTAACTTTCAATCAAAGGACTTGTATGCATGCATATAAGCATAACCAACGGATGCAAAACTCTGGGGGGTGAGGGCATATATGGGAGTGGGGTGGGGGGTGGCAATGGTAATATATGTACACATATAATACCTTAATAAAAAAAATGAAAAAAAAATAAAAAGAGCTATTTCATAGATTTTGTCTAGTTTTCTAGTTGTTTACAGCAGGAGAGCAAGTCTAGTCCCAGTTGCTCTCTCACATCCGAAGCAGAAGTAATGCCATGAGAAGACCCAGTGCTGCCCCTCCTGCTCCCCACCTCACCCCTAACGCTGTCTCTGTTGTATTCAATATCCAAGACTTGATTTAATCTGCTGGTTTGCTTTTAACTCAGAGCATTGTGGGCTCCCTGGCACCAGGAAAAGCACGGGGTGTTCTCCCAGCCAGGTTCTCGGCTCCCTTTCCCATTATGAGCAATGTCACCCAGCCACCCTCCCCCAACGCCCATTTTAAATATATACCAGCCTATTAGTCGGTTAGCTTTGCCTGCAATGTTCTTATCCTGGTTCCAGCATCTTACTAGTCATTAAATGCCTCATTAGTGTACATGTCAAGTCTCAAATCTGAGCTCCTTTTCTTTCTCCGTATCTGCTGTCATGTTGAAGATCTTTGACAGAAGGGGATAAGAAGCTTTCCTACAGAGTGACCCTTTCTAACATCACCCTCACCCTCAATGATATTCATACATCCTTCCTATTGCCTTTTTCTCTCCCTGCTCAGCACCAATACACTTCACAGTTGTGAGATCATTAGGCTTCAGGGTACATAATCATCTCCACTTCAACTCATCATTCCTCCACGCCCATCCTTCTTCAGGGTGAATCACACTGCCTTTGGATTCTGGTACCAGTTCTGCCACTTATTAGCTGGGTAGCTCTAAGCAACCTACTTATTCCCTTTGAGATTCTGCTCACACTTTGAAATAGGGATTAACACATTCTGTGAATCTCTTAGGGTTATTTTAAGGGCCATAGTAAATGCTTAATAAATGTTAGCAATGATGATTAAAGCTAGCCCTTCCATCTACATTATATACCATCCTCTACCTGACATGATGATTACGATTACTCCCTAACTACCGGTCAAACAGCTTCAATCTCCCTTCCCTTCTGCTCCTAAACATTCCCAATTCTAAAAGATTTCCCCCATTTTACAAAAACAAAAACAGAGTATGTTCTTTTCTTCCCTTTCCAAGCTCTTCATACACATAGCTTACCCATTCTATAACTCATATCTACCTTATTTTTAACTCCCCTTAACCCAGCTTTTACCTGAGCAATTTCGTTTCTAAAAATCACCAGTGATCTCTGTGCTACATTAAGTAGTCTTTTAAAAGTGCTACTAGTCTTTGGATTCTAGACAGCTTTTGAGAGAATTGCTCATTTTTGGCTACCATAACCACTAAACTGTCCTTTTTTCACTTCCTGCTTGGGTAAATTGAATCGTTGGTCTTACTCCTTTCTCCTGAACAATATTACTCATACTCCTGTAATAGCCTTATGGGGGAGATATAATGAAATTTCCTACTCCTTGATTTTTGGACGCAAACATGTGACTTTATTTGAAAAAGGAGATATTGGAAAGTGCAATATGGACAAGTACTTGAAATACGCTTGTGGCCCTGGCCAGTGTGTTAATGATTAGATCACCAGTCTGCACACCAAGGGGTTCAGTGTTTGATTTCCAGTCAAGGGCACACATACCTGGGTTGCAGGTTTGATCCTGGGCCCTGATGGGGTGGGGTGCGTATAGGAGGCAACCAAGCAATGTGTCTCTCTCGCATCGATGTTTCTCTCTCTTTCTCTCCCCCTCCCTCCCTTCCACTCTCTCTAAAAAGAGAGGACAAAATATCATTGGGTGAGGATTAACAAATAAAGAGGAAGAAGGAGGAGGAGGATGAAGAGGAGGAAGAAGGAGGAGGAGGAGGAGGAGGAGGAGGAGGAAGAGGAGGAGAAGAAAGAAATGTGCTTGAATAGTTGGGATGTTGGTACTTGTTCAAGGAACATAAAAAGAAAAGAGAAAATAAATATAGTATATGAACTAAATAAGGAGAAATTACTCCAGATATAGCAGGTAATCATAAAGAGATTTATGACCATAAAAGATTTTAAAATTTTTTAAAATTCAAATATATCAATAACTACAAAAGACATGGAGATAATAGAAAAAGTCCAGACAAAATATTAGTAAATACCGTAGAAATCAGATAAGCAGAATTTATGGCCTCTGATTCATTGATTAAGCTCCCAGGTGATTCTAATGTGCAGCCGAGTTTTAGGAGTCGCTGGTCTATACCACTTATGATGGTTTTACTCCCCTGGCTGGGGAGTGGGTTAGGCCTCAGCATATAATATGTTCCTGGCCAATGAGACACACAAGAAAGTCTGCTGAAGGTGGAGGGTGAAGCTTCTGGGAGAAGTTTCCTCACTTTTAAAAGGAGTCAAAGAAGCAAAGCTGTCTTATACAACAGTACCGACATCACCACCCAAAAATTCCTCCCCAAATCTGCTCCCAGTTTTTTCCCCTCACGATTCCTTACAAACTCTTCAATCCTTTTGTTCCGTAAATAACTGAAAACTCCCATGTGTGTATTATTGTATTACCTTCTGAGGAAGAGGTAAAGGATATCTATGCCTGTGTACTCAGAGCCCCCACCACTGGAAACCTTCCTACTTAATAGTCTGTTTTCTCCAATGGACCACAGGCTCCAGGATGGCAGGGACCTGGTCCATCTTGCACGTCATTCTATTTTTTATAAGAGACTGTCGGACACACATGTAATACTGAATGAAGGAATGAATGAATGATCCCTTTCCTCCTATTAACTGACACTATAAGCCAAACATACAAATGCACAGAAATTAATTAAATGCATGAGTAATGAGTTCACTTCATTTTCTTCCTAAATTATAAATCTAGTGTGTGAATTCAATATTGTACTCCATTATTTCTATATGCGGGCCATCTTTGGACTTTATGACGTCTCAAGCTAAAAGAACTTTAGATACTGTTCAAAAGTGGTGCCCAAAAGAAGTGGTTTTCATAGACGTGTATAGTCATGGGTGCATAGATCAAGCAGAAACAGTGATTAGGCAAAGCCATTTCCATGAGAAAAAGAAGTGAAGTTCCGATGGAGGGAGCAGAGAACCTCAGGACAGATTCAGCGAAAGTTAGCTCCTGAAGAAATCACCTTACCCCACCACTCATCAACACAGCTAACCTCCTTCCCAGATCTCAAGATCAAAAACAGCCCTCAAGAAGCTCAATTGCTCAGATCTAGGTTTGCAGATGCCAGAACTGGCTCAAAGGGCAAACCCACTGGCCCCTCTGCTACTCCAAAGCCTGAAATCTTCAAGATCAGAAGAGGAACCTGCTGACTCCTTTGCTATGAATCAGAGAAGCTTGTGGTGCACTTCTAAGCAGCCGAGGGGGAAAGAACAGGCAAACAAGAGGAGGAGGAGGAATGGGGAGGGGAAGCATCCTCCTCTCAGGCTGAGCGTGCTTGCTGGAAGATGGCTGAGGTGTTTCTCTTTGTTTGGAAAGAACCAATGCTTGCATCTAAACTCCAGCCTAGGCCTGGTGTGGCTCGGTGGTTGAGCATTGACCTATGAATCAGAAGGTCATGGTTCAATTCCAGGTCAGGGCACATGCCCAGGTTGAGGGCTCGATTCCCAGTGGGGGGGGGGGGGGGGGGGAGCATACAGGAGGCAGCCAATCAGTGATTCTCTCTCATCACTCATGTTTCTATCTCTCTCCCCCTCTCCCTTCCTCTCTGAAATCAATGAAAATATATTTAAAAAAATAAACTCCAGCCTAATGAGAAGCCACCTAACGCAGAATCTCTAAACCTTCTCAGGCCTGAAAAGAAAAAGCATCACCACATTATCACTCTGCAAAATGGAGTCATTAATACCCAGGAAACATAGAAACTGCGAAAAAGTCTGGAAGCACACAGCCACCGGCACTTGGCAGGAACACGTTACGAAAGAATGAGTAATAAGCTCCAGTAGCCCGTTTTGTGGGGGTTAAAACGAATAAATCCTGCCCTGAAAAATGAAGTCACCCAATTTCCTTTCTAAAGTACAAATCCGACAGACTGGAAACAAGCGCTAGGTATGAAGTTGGGGGGAGGGAGTATTTAGAAAAACTTGGCCTTTTCAGAGAAATGAATGCAAATAAATTCACTCACGGGCACGAAACTCAGCACCTTACAGCAGTGAATTTGTGCTAATGAAGACAAAGGGTGTCATCAGGGATTTGCTTCCTTCTGAGAAAAGCTCGTTTTCCTGGCCAGCCTGTGAGGCTAACCGAGTCAGCCTGGCTCATGCACATTGGCACTTGATTACAGAGAGACTATACCAGGTCTGAGGGGGAAGGAGTTTCTCTATGAAGCCCTCTTGGCACTAGAACAACACAAAGCACACATCCTAGCAACGGCTGGCCGTCCTGGTGGACAAGACACAATGTGCTTTGTGTCCTGTCATGGGTGGCAGTGGGAGTCTAGCATTGGAGGCTAGGTTTGAATCCCAAGCCCTCCGTTTACTAGCTGTGCAACCTTGAGCAAGCTGCTTAATCTCTTTTCATCCCCCGCCAGCATGCCTGAGAGCACACA